>NC_091438.1:22948284-23248284 GCF_964237555.1 Oryctolagus cuniculus | reverse complement strand
TTTCAGGACATACTACAGGGCCGTTGTAATCAAAACAGCATGATACTGGTATAGAAACAGATGGATAACCAATGGAATAGAATTGAAACACCAGAAATCAGCCCAAACATCTGCAGCCAACCTATATTTGATCAAGGATCTAAAACGAATTCCTAGAGCAAGGACAGTCTATTCAATAAATGGTGCCGGGAAAACTGGATTTCCGCGTGCAGAAGCATGAAGCAAGACCCCTACCTTACACCTTACACAAAAATGCACTCAACATGGATTAAAGACCTAAATCTACAACCTGACACCATCAAGTTACTAGAGAACATTGGAGAAACCCTTCAAGATATTGGCACAGGCAAAGAGTTTCTGGAAAAGACCCGGGAGGCACAGGCAGTCAAAGCCAAAATGAACTATTGGGATTGCATCAAATTGAGAAGTTTCTGTACTGCAAAAGAAACAGTCAGGAGAGTGAAGAGACAACCGACAGAATGGGAAAAAATATTTGCAAACTATGCAACAGATAAAGGGTTAATAACCAGAATCTACAGAGATCAAGAAACTCCACAAAAACAAAACCAACAACCCAATTAAGAGATGGGCCAAGGACCTCAATAGACATTTTACAAAAGAGGAAATCCAAATGGCCAACAGGCACATGAAAAAATGTTCAAGGTCACTAGCAATCAGGGAAATGCAAATCAAAACCACAATGAGGTTTCACCTCACCCCGGTTAGAATGGCTCACATACAGAAATCTACCAACAACAGATGCTGGCGAGGATGTGGGGAAAAAGGGACACTAACCCACTGTTGGTGGGAATGCAAACTGGTCAAGCCACTATGGAAGTCAGTCTGGAGATTCCTCAGAAACCTGAAGATAACCCTACCGTTCGACCCAGTCATCCCACTCCTTGGAATTTACCCAAAGGAATTTAAATTGGCAAACAAAAAAGCGGTCTGCACCCTAATGTTTATTGCAGCACAATTCACAATAACCAAGACCTGGAATCAACCTAAATGCCCATCAACGGTAGACTGGATAAAGAAATTATGGGATATGTACTCTTCAGAATACTATACCGCAGTAAGAAACAACGAAATCCAGTCATTTGCAACAAAATGGAGGAATCTGGAACACATCATGCTGAGTGAAGTAAGCCAGTCCCAAAGGGACAAATACCATATGTTCTCCCTGATCGGTGACAACTGACTGAACACCAAAAAGGAAACCTGTTGAAGTGAAATGGACACTATGAGAAACGGTGACCTGATCAGCATAGCCCTGACTGTTAATGAACAACTTAATACATTATCCCTCTTAGTAGTTTTTTTTGTCTGTTCTACTTAATATGACTGGGTTAATTCTGTAATTAATACACAGTTATTCTTAAGTGTTGAAATTTCACTGAAATGTGATCCCTGTTAAACATAAGAGTGGGAATAAGAGAGGGAAGAGATGTACAATCTGGGACATGCTCAAGCTGACTTGCCCCAAATGGTAGAGTTAGAAACATACCAGGGGACTCCAATTCAATCCCATCAAGGTGGCATGTACCAATGCCATCTCACTATTCCAAGTGATCAATTTCAGTTCACAATTGATCATAATGAAAGGACTAAGAGTCAAAGGGAGCACACAAACAAGTCTAGTACCTGCTAATACTAACCAATAGAATAAATAAAGGGGAGAGTGATCCAACATGGGAAGCGAGATACTCAGCAGACTCATAGAATGGCAGATGTCCTAAACAGCTCTCTGGCCTCAGAATCAGCCCTAAAGGCATTCCGATCTGGCTGAAAAGCCCATGAGAGTATTTCAGGCATGGAAAGCCAAGACACTCCGGAAAAAAAAAAAAAAAAAACACCTAAATGAGGGATCTCTGCGAGTGAGATCCCAGTGGAAAGAACAGGTCTTCAAAGAAGGAGGTACCTTTCTCTGAAGGGCGGAGAGAACCTCCACTTTGACTACGACCTTGTCTAAACAAGATAAGAGTCAGAGAACTCAAAAGACTTCCATAGCCTTGGAAACTCATGACTGGAGCATAGGGAGATTACTGATGCCATAAATAGGAGTGTCGATTTGTAAAGTCAACAACAGGAGTCACTGTGCACTTACTCCTCATGTAGGATCTCTGTCCTTAATGTGCTGTACATTGAGATTTGATGCTATAATGAGTACTCAAACAGTATATTTCACTTTGTGTTTCTATGGGGGTGCAAACTGTTGAAATCTTTACTTAATGTATACCAAACTGAACTTCTGTAAAAAAAAAAAAAAAGAAAAGAAAAAGAAAGAAATTATCAATTCCCAACTTGACTCTCACTGGGATTAAACATGACAATAGGTCTGATTTGGTTTCATCATCATTTAAAAAATCATCTATTATTTTTCACTTATGTTTCTGTGTGGGAGCAAACTGTTGAAATCTTTACTTAATGTATACTAAACTGATCTTCTGTATATAAAGAGAATCGAAAATGAATCTTGAAGTGAATGGAAGGGGAGAGGGAGTGGGAAAGGGGAGGGTTGCGGGTGGGAGGGACGTTAGGGGGGGGAAGCCATTGTAATCCATAAGCCATACTTTGGAAATTTATATTCATTAAATAAAAGTTAAAAAAAAAAGAATGAATCTTTATCTATAGACTTTATCTTTCCAAAGTCCTCACCAGGATATATATATATATATATATATATATATATATATATATTTATAAATATATAGGATATATATATCCACGGAATATATATATACACACACATATATATATACACATACACACACATACATACACACACAAAGTAGAATGTTATATAAACTAGGTTACTTCTGCATTAAATGTCACACAATTCAAATAGGATAACCATTCATGAGAATTCTGACTTGACTATTCTAATGAATTTTTACAATTTTTATAGACATACTTATTTATTGCAAAAACGGAGTGTGGGAGGGAGACAAAAATAGGAAGAGACAGAGTGGGGAGGGGAGAGAAATCTTCCGTCTACTAGTTTACTCCGCAGTTGGCTGCAATGGTCAGATTTGGGCCAGGCGGATGCCAGGATACAGGAGATCCTTCTGGATCTCCTATGTGGATGAAGGGGCCCAAGCACTTGGGCCATCTTCCACTGCTTTCCCAGGCACATTAGCAGGGAGCTGGATCAGAAGTGGAGCAGCTGGGACTCGAACTGGCGGCAATATAGGATGCCAGTGTTACAGGAGGCAGCTTAATCTACTTTTCCACAATACTGGCCTCAATTTTTACAGTTTTCAGACAATCCAGGTTTTAAAATTATAAACATGTATAATTTTGGTTTAATTTGTTTCAATAAGTTATTTTTTTAAAGAAGCAAATCTGCTAAAGCACTATCAGTTTTCATTCCTGACTCCATAACATGCCCTGCTGTTTGTGTACTGTGTTATTTTGCCTGCTGCTGCATTAACTTTCAGAAGTATTTGAAAACTAAAGATAAGCTACATTTCTTGCAAAGTGCATTCCTTTCTGTGGTACTTGTGCTGTGACTGAAGTATAATTATTTTATGTAAATGTTAGCACTTCTGTACTAACTTTGAATAAAATGAAAATTTTAAAACAGAAAAACTAATTTCATTGTGTGGATTTTGTACATGGTGACTTTATTGAACAATTTTCTTAGTATTAATAGGGTTTTTTGGTTGAGTCGTTAAAATTTTCTATATCCACATCATTTCCTCTGTAAGTGGAGATAATCTTACCTATCCCCTTCCTATCTGATGCCTTATGTATCTTTTTCTTGCTTAATTGCTCTAACTAGGACTTTCAGAACTGTAGGACAGGACTGGGTATCCCTGTCTTGTTCCTCATCTTAAAGTAGAAGTGTTCATTTTTTCCCCATTCAACATAAATGTTAGCTGTGGTTTTGGTACATATAGCTTTACTGTGCATTAGGTATAGGTTCTACACCTAATTTATTGAAAGCTTCTATTATGAAAGGATGTTGTGTGTACTCAAATACAGTTAATGCATCTATTAAAATCACTATCGGGTTTTTATCATTAATTTTGTGTGTAATTTTTTATTTTCATATGTTGAGTTACTCTTGCATTCAAGGGATAGTCTCACTTGACTGTGGCATATAGCCTTTTTAATGTGCTACTCAATTCACTGTGACAATATTTTTTTTTAAGATTTTTACGTATATTTTAATCAAAGATATTATCCTGTAATTAACTTTTACTGTGATGTGTTCTCTGGATTCTGTTTTAGTATAACGCTGACCTCGTAAATTGAGTTTGAGAATGTTTTCTTTCCTTCAGTTTATGGGAAAAATTTTAGGGGAAATTTGCACTATAATTTATTCAGTGATTGTTAAAATTTAAGTGTTTGGGGACTGGTGTTGTGGTATAGTGGATTAAGCCAAGGCTGTGATGCCAGCATCCCATATGAGTACTGGTTCATATCCCGGCTGCTTCACTTCTGATCCAGCTCCTTGCTAATGTGCTGAGGAAGCTGCAGAATGTGTCCCAACTACTTGCACCCCTGCACCCATATGGGAGACCCAAAAGAAGCTCCTGACTCCTGGCTTCAGCTTGGCTCAGCCCCAGCCACTGAGGCCACTGAGGGAGTGAATCAGCAGAGAGGAGATTCTCTCTCTCTCTCTCTCTCTCTCTCTCTCGGGAGGGTGTGTGTTTATCAGAGAGAGAGGGAGAGACTCTGCTTTTCAAATAAGTGAATAAAATCCTTCTAAAAGGAATTTATGTGTTTGTTAGTGAAAGCTGAAGATCTTGGGTTTTTCCTGTAAAAAGGTTTTTTTGACTACTGATTAAATGTCTGTACTCATTATGGTTCTGTTCATGTTTTCTATTTCTTGATGACTTAACATTTGTTATATATGTCTGGGAATTTTTTCCATTCTTCTAGACTCTCTAATTTATTGTCCTATCAATGTTGACTGTAGCCTCTAATGATACCTTCTATGTCTGTGATATCAGTTGTATTGTCTCCTTTTTCATTACAACTTTATTCATTTGGCTCTTTTCTTTTTTCTTACTTAGTATGACATCAACCTGTGCTCCTATATCCTGGCCAACTCTACTATCAACTGGCCCTCTGCACTCTCGGGCTCTGAGGCTTCTCTTGCAGACATGGGCTCCAGGATCACCCCAGTGCCCGGCTGGCTTTCCTGCCCCCAGGCTTCAAACCAGCCCATACAGACTCATGCTCCGGGCCAACCCCAGAAACAGGTCTATCCTAACAACCCCAGACTTCAGGCTCATCTTAGCCCAAAGCCAACTCCCAGAACCCCAAAATTCTAACGGAATCCACAGACCAATTCTCAAGCCAACACCTATGGATCCTGGTGCCAAGATAATTCCTGTGGACCCAGGATCCAGACCTGTGCCCACAGACCAAGACACCAGTGATGCCCCAGAACCATGCTGGTTCCCATAGATCCAGGCTCCAGGTGTACCCCTACTGGCCTGGGTTCCAGGTCTGCCTTTGTCAGCCTCCTCCCAGTCCAATTCCCACAATCCCAGGATTGACCTATTCCCCCAACAAACTATTTGCTGTCTGTAAGAGTCTCCCTCTTTCTTTAAAGACACAAATACACTGAGAGTGAAGAGGTGGGAAGAAACTCCATGCAAATGGTCATCAAAAGGGTATGGGTGATTATACTTACATCAGATAAAAAAGGCTTTAAATCAAAAATTGGCAGAATAAATGAAGAGGGTCTTTATATGATAATAAAGTGGTTAACTCATAAAGAAGACATAACAATTATAAACATGTAAAGAAAATATTAACTGAACTGAAAGGAGAAATAAACAGAAGTACAACAAAAGTAGGAGACTCCAATACCTCATTTTCAAGACTGGATATATCATCCACACAGAAGACACACATGGAAAATGTGGGCTTGAATAACACTTATAGATCAAATAGGCCTAACAGACATACACAGAACATTTCATCCCACAACAGCAGAATAAACATTATTTTCAAGTACATACAGAACAGCGTCCAGCATAGGTCATATACTAAGTCAAAAAACAAGCTTAAATAGATCGAAGAAGGTTAAAATTATATCAAGTATCTTTTCTGACCACATGATATGAAACTAAGAATCAGTAACATGAGAAAAATTGAAACATTCACAAGTATTTGGAAATTAAATTACACACTTCCAAAAATCAAATGGTTCACAGAAGAAATTAAAAGGGAAATATAAAAGGATCTTAAGACAAATGAAAATGGAAACACAACATATCAAAACTTATGGGTGCAGCAAGAGTAGTTATTTTTTTAAAATATTTCTTTATTTGTCTGAAAAGCAGAGTCACATACACAGAGAGGAAGAGACAGAGAAAGAAAGACTGTCCATCCTCTGGTCCACTCCCTAAATGGCTGCAATGATTGGGCTGGGGCAGGCTGAAGCCAGGCCTAGAACTCCATATGGGTCTCCCATGTGAATGGCAAGGGACTGACTTCCACTGCTTTCCCAGGTATGTCAAGAGGGAACTGAATGCGAAGTAGAGCAGTTGGGACTCAAACCAGCACTTGTGTGCGTGATTTTTGTCACAGGAAGCTGCTTACCAGCCTCTGCTAAAGCAATTCTAAGAGAGAACGTTAGAGCAAAAAATGTCCATATTAAGAAAAAGCAAAGACACATGAAACCAATTCTCGGGACCACAAGCCATCAGGGAAATGCAAATAAAATCCACAGTGAGGTATCTTCTCACCCTAGTTAGAATGGGTATTACCCAAAAATCAAAAATAAATAGATAAATATATAGAAAATGCTGGTGAGGTTGTAGAGGGAAAAGATACACTTTTGACACATTTTTATACAACATTGACAGGAATGCAAATTAGCATAACCGTTATGGAAAACAGTATTGAGAGTTCTCAAAACTAAAAATACATCTACCATATAACCCAGCTACTCCAATCCTTGGAATACATCTGAAGGAAATGAAATCAGCATATAAAAGAGATACCTGTAAACTAATATTTTTAGCAGGCAACTTAATAGCAAAGATATGGAACCAACCAAGATGTCATCAACTGATGACTGGATAAAGAAAATGTGGTATATATACACACAACGAAATATTACTCATACATAACAAGAATGCAATCCTGACATTTGCAACAAAATGGATGGAACTGGAGATCATTATGCTAAGTAAAATAAACCAAATATAGAAATGACAAATATCACGTGTTGTCCCTCCTATGTGAAAGTTAACATGTAGACAGAGCATATAAATTGCGCCGATGTCATCCTAATTGTTATACAGGTAGTTATAATTAATGTCTTCCCCAAATTATACCATCTGCATATCAATATATCTTTCTTCCCCCTTTATGATCATGGTTGTGACTCCTACATTATGTGATATAAATATCCATGTTTTCAAGAAAAATAGAATATATGCGTGTGTACATAATATTACATTTGAAGAGAATGTGGAAAAATATTAAAAGTTGTTAAATTTTAAATTTAAAAATGCTTCTAGGAACATAAAGAAATGTCACATTCTACCCCATAAATATATATATATATATATAATTATTGTTAATAAAATATTTTAGTGGGAAGAAAAGAAGGATCTCAGATAAACAACTAAAGTTTACACCTCAATAAACTATATAAAGAACAATCAAAACCCAAAGTTAGCAGAGAAAAAAAAGTATGAAATTCAGAGCAGAAACAGAGAAGAGGGAGGCTGGCATTGTGGCACAGCGAGTTAAGCTATTACCTACACTGCCAGCATCATATGGGTACCAGTTCTCGTCCCAGCTATTCCACTTCCAATCCAACTCTGCGCTAATGTGCCTGGGAAAGCAACAGAAGATGGCCCAATTTGGGCCCTTTGGGCCTCTGAATCCACATGAGAGATCCTAGTGGAGACCCAGGCTCTTGACTTTAGCCTGACTCTGCCCTGGCTGTTGTGGCCATTTGGAAAGTGAACTAGTGAGTGGAAGATTCAATTTCTCTCTCCCTCAAATTTTAAAATTTTAAAATTTTGAAAACAGAAGCACATACTAGGAAAAAACAGTTAAAATAAAACTTTTCTGAATAGATACAAATCTTTAGCTAAGCAATATTTTATATCCTACTTCTTATTCTTACAGTCTGACCATGTCCCTCTTCCATTGAATCATAGTTTGTGTCCCTCCTTTGAAATGATTGGACCCTTGTGACTATGTTGACAAAAAGAAGATGATTGAAACACACCAAAGAATTCTCAGGATAGGGGCCAGCACTGTGACACAGTAGGTTAAGCCTCTGCCTGCGGTGCCAGCATCCCATATGGGTGCTATTCATGTCCTGGCTGCCCCACTTCTGATATAGTTCCTTGTTGATGCTCCTGGAAGGGTAGTGGAAGATGGCCTAAGTAATTGGGCCCCTGCACTAACAGTAGCTCCTCACTTCTGGCTTTGGATTGGCCCAGCTCAGGACATTGCGGCCGTTTGGAGAGTGAACCAACAGAAGGAAGACCTTTCTCTCTGTGTCTCCCTCTTTGTGTCTGTAACTCTGCCTCTCAAATAAACAAAGAAATCTTTAAAAAAAATAATTCTCAGACAGGTTAGGAAAATGCCATACACATCCTCCTTGCTCTCTTGAGATGCTTGCCCTTGGCCTGTGTGTTGTGAGGAAGTTCAAGTTTCCCATGGAGAAGGCAGTATGAAGAAGAGCTTCAAAAATACCATGGCTGTACACATTCATACACTGGATGTCTAGTTTCCTCCTTGCACCCACCTGTTCTCTAACACTGCCTAAGAGTCCTTCAATCCAATTCTTGGTATCCAGCTGTCCCACAAGACTACCCCCAATTCAGACGTCATTTTCAAAATAGAACTCTTGTACTTCTGACTTACTGGTTATAAATTGAGAGCTCCTATGACTTCTTCCTCAAGTTTTATAATTTGATATTAGAGTTCATAGAACCCAGGAATACTATGTTTACTGGTTTATTATAAAGTATATAACTCTGAGACCATCAGAAATAAGAGACACACAGGGCAAGATATGGGAGTGGACAGAGCTTTCATGGTTTGTCCAGTGTGTCACCTTCCCAGGGATGGGATTCCAACAACATGTGCGGATCTGACCTCTGGATGCCCAAGTGCTGAGAGTTGAATTCACCAACTGGAGAGACAATGCTGGCCATCAACTGGAATTTGATTCACAGATTTACAGGGAAGACTGAGGAGTCATCAGTGGTGCCCCATGAGAAAAAGAGCCACTAAGTGTCCCTCCATTCCTCCCAAGGGCCAGATGATATCCAACCCATCCTCAATGTTTCATCTTCTCCTCAAAACCATGAGGACAAAACCAGGCTGGTGACTGGAGGAGAAGGAGGCATAGGGAAGGGTGGGGGAAAAAGAAAACCAGGCCCACCCACAGTGCAGGTCCTTTGGTCAGAAGCAGGCACGAGTGGATAAGGAGAAGCTTTAGCCTTAAATGAAGATCAGGTTGGCTATTCTGCTGAAGAACCTAGTTATAAATGGGAGAATAACAGTGCTTGGATTGGGAGAGTGTTTCCCTTAGAGAAGAACCTATCCAAGATTTCTTTTATGAGGAGAGAAAGAACTCGTCCTACTGGGGCATGTTTGAAGAGGCAGTAAGGAAAAAGGACAAATTTCCCTCTGTCCTTGGCCCCAGGAAGCCCCGTGTATTGATCAGATTAGTGCCTACAGAGGGTAGAGAGACTCGCTTGTGTGGAGATCACTGTAGAGAAGAGTCCCAAAGTCTTGCCAGTCCTGAAGGCCATGTTCCTATAATAGAGACGCTGTGTGTTCCAAGTAAGTGGAGGTAGTTAGAGTCCAAGGAAAGGTCACAGTTTTAGAGCAACACTTCCTCTACTCACAGGATAGCGCCTGCAACATCTCAAGAGGGAGAAGTGTCTCTAATGTGCCCAGGCACCATCCACTCAAGGCCAGTCAGGGATGGATCTTGACTAACTATAAAATCTGTGCTGAGGAATCTCCCAAGTCCTCCTAGATGGGAAAAGTGGACAGGCAGGAATGAGCTCTGTAGAGGAAGGGCACCATATTTCCACCTGTGCCGAGGCTTTCACAGCAGACTTGTGATGTGTCTGCGGCAAAACTTTTGACCTATCGTAGACATCACTAATGAATTGATTAAAAATAATAAATTTCATTTTTGACAGAATCTCAATCTACTGAATAACCTATGATCAAATTTGAAAGCATACATATGACCAAGACAAAAACAAAACTAAAGTTTAGAAACTTGTTTTCCTTTGTGGCAATTAACTCTGAATATGATTCTATCAGAGCAGACACAGAGATACCGTGATATTGAGCTCTGAAGTTGACGGAGACATTTTTGAGAGTCAGAAGTCACTTGCCAATATGCTGTGCACATATTCCATCAATAACAACCAAAAATTCTTCTCCATAGTCATTTGTTGAATATAGATGCATAATTATAAAATCCTTGGCATGCTTTTAAAAACAACCTTACTGATATATAGGCTTAAGGTTATAAAAATATTAAAATTTGAATATCTAAGGTAGGGATTCTCAAGTAGGAGTGGTTTGGGGCCCCACAGGACATGTAGCAATATTTGAAGACACATTTTGTTAACAGAACTGGGAAGGGTGCTACTGATATCTAGCAAATAGAGGCCAGCGACACTGACATACATTCTATAATGAACAAGCCTTTAATTATATCCTGGCAACATTATCCTTTTTTTTTTAAAGATTTATTTATTTATTTGAAAGTCAGAGTTACAGAGAGAGATGGAGAAGCAGAGAGAGAGAGTCTTACATCCACTGGTTCATCCCCAATTAACAGCAATGGCTGGATTTGTGCCTATCTGAAGTCAGGAGCCAGGAGTTTCTTCCAGGTCTCCCATGCAGGTGCAGGGGTCCAAGAACTTGGGCCATTTTCTACTGCTTTCCCAGGCCACAGCAGAGAGCTGGATTGGAAATGGAGCCGCCGGGACTCAAACCAGCGCCCGTATGAGATGCCGGCATTGCAGGTGGAAACCTTACCCACTACACCACAGTGCCAGCCCCTACATTATCTTTTATCCCTCTTATATCTGTAAAGTTCGTCCTTCTAAAAGGATGGTTCTCTAGACTGGGAACCTCTCTGATAAACATATAGTAGGTACCCAATGAAAGTCTGTGGAGAACCTGAGATCAAATGAGATGCCACGTGAGGGTGAGAAACTGATGTCACTGATAACAACAGTACAGCAGAAAAACTGACATGACAACTTCACATCCTAGAAGATTCTATTAAGGTCTGATCCTGTGCTTAGACTAAGAGGACAGAGTTCTCTTCACTTCACTCCCAAATTCTGAGAGATTCAACAGTGTCCTTAACCCAAAACATTACATCCCTTCTTCTGATTTAAAAAAAAAAAAAAGCATCTTGTCAATCTCAAATTCTGTCTTAAATGAGACTGTGTTTTCTTCATTTGGAATCACTGAATTGCCACATTATAGAAGGTGGTAATGATGGTAGTGTGAGTCAAATCCTCCTCCTCAGAAAGAGTCTGACATCACAGGGTTGGATCTGGCTATTAGTCACTCGAGTGTTTACTGAAAGGGATGTTTACTGAGAACATAAGCACAGAGCATATCACTGGTGCCTGGGGTAGGGGTAGGTGGCTGGGACAGGAGGACATGTGGGGCTGATGGGCATGTCCCGTACCTGACTGTGGTGATGTTTCACTGATATATGCATATCACAACTGACCCAAGTGTGCCCTTTAATTGTGTGCAGTTTATTGTGTCAGAAATGCTTGTTCACCACCTAGGAAACCAAGCAAAAACCAAATGCAAAATTAATAAAGGAAAAAATAATGAAATTAGAAAAGATAAATTAAATTGAAATAAAAAAAGATACAGAAGATCATTGAAATTAAAAAGTGGATTTATGGAAAAAAATAGATACACCATTGGCCTAACTAACTAAAAAAGAGGAAAAGACCTAAATTAGTGAAATGAAAGATAAAAATGGAGATGTTCCAATGAATACCTCAGAGATAAAAAGAATCATGAGGAATTACTACAAATGGATATATGCCACCAAATTGGAAAATCCAGAAGAAATGGATCTATTTTGGAAACATACAATCTACCAAAATTAAGTCATAAAGATATAGAAAACTTAAATAGACCAATGACCAAGACAGATATTGAATCGGTAATAAAGACCTTCCCAAGTGTGATTTATCTCTGGTAGGCAGGGATTTTCAACATCCATATGGCAATAAATATGATACATCATATTAACAAATTTAAGAATAAAACCATATGACTCTATCAATAGATTCAAAAGAAAGCGTCTGACAAAATACAACATCTTTTAATGATAAAAAATAAAACCTTAAGCAAATTGGGTATAGAAGGAATATTGCTCAGCACAATCAAGACATTATATGACAACACCACAGCCAGCATCATATTGAATGGGAAAAAGTTGGAAGCATTTCTACTAAGATCTGGAACCAGAGAAGGATTTCCACTTTTAGGATTGCTATTCAATATAGTTCTGGAAGTTTTAGCCAGAGCTATTAGGCAAGAAAAAGAAAGCAAAGGGATATAAATTGGAAAGGAAGAACTCAAATTAGCCCTATTTGGAAATGACATGATTCTATATATAGGGAAACCAAAGGACTCCACTAAGACTATTGGAACTCATAGGAGAATTTGGTGAAGTTGTAGGATTATGAAAGAAACACCAAAGTCAATAGCCTTTATATACACAAACAATGCTAGGCTGAGAAAGAACTTACAAGAGCAGTAACATTTACAAAAGCTACAAAACAATGAATAACTTGCAATAAATTTAACCAAGTATTTGAAAGATTTCTACAAAAATTGTGAAATATTAAAGAAAGAAATCGAAAAAGATGCAAAAATGGGAAGATCTTCCATGTTCACAGATTGAAAGAATTAATATCACCAAAATGTCCACAATATCCAAAGCAATTTAAAGGTTTAATGCTAACCCAATTGGAATACCAATAGTATTCCTCTCAGATCTAGAAAAAATATGTTAAAATTCATATAAAAACATGAGACCCCAGAATAGCTAAAGCAATCACAAAACAGCAAAAACAAAACAAGAGGCATCATAATAACAATCTTCAAGACATAATACAGGGCAGCTATAATCAGAACAATGTGGTATTGGCACAAAAATAGGCATGTAGACAAATGGAACAGAAACTCCAGAGATTAATATATTCAAATACAAACAACTAATCTTTGACAAAGAAGCTAAAATCAATCCCTGGGAAAAAGACAGTGTCTTTGACAAATGGTGCTAGGAAAATTGGATCTCTGCATACATATGAAACAAGACCCCTATCTTACACCTTATACAAAAATCAATTCACAGTGGATCAAAGATCTATACCTATGAACTTATACCATCAAATTACTAGAGGAAAACATTGGGGAAACTCTGCAAGACATAAGCAAAGATTTCTTGGAGAGGATACCAGAGGCACCGGCAATCAAATAAAAAAATAGACAAATGGGATTACATCAAGCTAAGAAACTTTTGCACAGCAAAGGAAACACTAGGCAAAATGAAAAGGGAAATGATAGAATGGGGAAAATCATTTGCAAATATGCAACTGATAAAGGAGTAATATCCAAGTTCTATAGAGTGCTCAGGAAACCCAACAACAACAAAACAAACAATTCAAACAATCCAGTTAAGAAATGAGCAAAGAGGATAGACAGGCATTTTTTCAAAGATGAACTACAGATGGCCAATAGACACATGAGAAAATGCTCAGGATCACTACCCATGAGGGAAACACAAGGAGGTTTCACCTTACCCCAGCTAGGATGGCTATCACTCGAAAATGAAAAAAAATAATTCTGATGAGGATGTGGGGATAAAGGTACCCTAACATATTGTTGGTGAGGATGTAAACTAGTAAACCCCTATGGAAAGCAGTATGGAGATTCTTAGAAAGCTGAAAATAGATCCGCCATATGACCCAACCAACATTCCTGGGAATTTATGCAAATGAAATGAAATAAGCATATGAAAAAGTTATTTGCACTCCCATGTTTAGTGCAGCTCAATTCACCATGGTTAACGTATGAAATCAACCCAGATGTCCATCAACTGATGACTGGATAAAGAAGACGTGATATTTATACACTATGGAATACTACTCACCATACAAAAGAATAAAATTCTGCTATGTAAATAAGTCGCAACTGGAAACCATTATGCTTAGTGAAATAAGCTAGTCCCCAAAAGACAAATATATGTTTTCTCTGATTTGTGGTAGTTAATATAGAATACCAAAAAAATGTATAGGAATGAAATGGACATCTTGTAATTTGATTGTTCTTTTTAGCTCTTGCTTATACTCCTGTGAAACTGGTTTTTCTACTCTTTAGTTGTTGAATATTATGGTTAGTGGTACAGTAAGCCTGTTATTATAGAGTGAATTGAATTTATGTTTTTGTAAAATTAAAAACCAAAAGAGGAAGGAAGGGGATTGAGGGAGGGAAATGGGGAGGGAAAGGACATATGGCTAGGCATTTAAGTATTCTATGCACTTCTTTATTTTGTTATCTGCCTATTCTAGTAATCACTGAGGCATATGTGTTAATGCTTGTCATCATAACTGTAGATTTATGTAGGTCTATGTGTCATTTAAGCATTCTATGTACTTCCTTATTTTATCTGCCTATTCTAGTAATGACTGAGAAATACGTGTTAAAACCTGTCTTCGTAACTAGATTTATGTAGATCTATTTTCTCTTGTAACTCATTTACCCCCCTACAAATATGATGTCTTTTTGTTGCACTTATAAATGTAAAATCATTTTTTATCCTCATGTTCAGGTCTTGCAGTTATGCCTTAGCAACAATATTAAAACCTTTAACTTATCTTCTCCAACTCCTGCTCTTCTTTACCAGCACTACCTTCTTTATTATGTTAATAAATATCTTCTCTTTGTTTTTTTGATCTTTTGTATTGTGATTTTACTTTCTATTTCTTTTATTTGAACTCTTGTCTCCATTGTTTCCTTCCTTCTACTAATATTGTATTTGGTTTGCTCTTAGTTTTCTACTTCATTGAGTTACAACATTATATTGTTTATTTGAGACCTTTCTGTCTTTATGATATAGCATTGTTAGCTATAAACATTCTTGACGTATGCACTGATCGTTTTACTCATTTTTATAATGATTTACAATGATCATTTTACTTAATTCAAGACAGAACTGTGATTATCGTTAACTATTTATACTGTCCAGATTGTGAACCCAGAAAAATTCCCCTCTGCTTTCCTCTTGGACCAACACTAATCTGAAGAGAAGCCCAAGGAGGAACCTTGGCACAGTTCAGAGTCCAGAGACCTTCTTGGGGTATTTCTTTTTTTCCCAGGCTTCTCCCTACAGTGCTTCTGGAGCAGCATCCTATGCACAAGGTAGGGGACATGACTCCTCTGTTCTAACATTTCTTTGCTGTGAAAGGACCACAGCTAGTTGTGATGATTAAGACAAAAGGTGAAGGCTGAGACAGGAAATGGCTGTGGCTAGGGCAGGGAGGAAGTGGCACTGTGCATAGCTGCTTTTGCAATCAGCAATCTTATTTTAATAACAGAGAGTTCTGGGAAATGAACTGGCTTTCACTTTACACCACAGACTTTCTGGGGAAGTGCTGTGAAAATCATCCTCTGGTATCTTTATCACATAACTTCTAATAAAGTGTCATCAATATTTTTATAGGTATGAGAGGGGAGACCATGGGTTTAAAAAAAGATATCAGATTGTGACCATAAAAGGGACATGGAGAGAAGGAAAGAAATTATTGAAAAATTAACTGCAGCACCACTGAGGGCTGGCCGGTTTTATTGAACAGGTATCTTTGTGTCACCTGCCCAAGTTCTGGCAGAACTTGGAGGATTCTCCCCTGGTTCCAAGGATCAAATGGCTACAAATTCACAGGACTCTTTTTATGGTCTTTTTTTTAACTTTATGTATATAAATTTCATGTATATCATATAGATTTAGGAAGATAGTGATACTTCCCACCTTACCCTCTCTCCTGCCCATGCTCCAACCCTTCCTCCTCCTTCCTCTCATATTAGCTCTCCTAATTTATTTAAAGATTTACTTATTTATTTGAAAGGCAGAGTTACAGAGAGGCAGAGGCAGAGACAGCGACAGAGAGATGGTTCATTTGCTGGTTCATTTCCCAAATGGCTGCAATAACTGGGACTGTGCCAGGCAGAAGCCAAGTAGCCAGGAGCTTCATCCAAGGTCTCCCACGTGGTTGCAGGGGACCAAACACTTGGGCCATCTTTACTGCTTTCTCAGACCATAGCAGAGAGCTGGATCAGAAGTGGAGCAGCCAGTCTTGAACTGGCACTCATATGGGATGCCAGAACTGCAGGCGGCAGCTTTACCTGTTACACTACAGCCCTGGTCCTTCTCTTTTAATTTTTACAATGATCTATTTTCAGTTTACTTTAAGATTTTAAGATTAATCGTACAATAACTAAAGAGTTCAGCAAATAGAAGAAAAAACAGTGTTCCTCAACAGTAGAGACAAGGGCTGCAAAAAAAAAAAAAAAAAAAAACTCAAAGTGTCATTTTCATATCTGTACATTATATTTTTGGTACTCTATTAGTCCTTGAAGTGTCTTTCTTTCTTTTTTTTCTCTCTTTCCTTCCTTCTTTCTTTCTTGATTTACTTCTTCGAAAGAGAGAGTAACAGAATTAGTAGGAGAGACAGACACAAAGAGAGCAAGAGAGATCCCCTTCCACTGGTTTACTTCCCAAATGACCACAACATCTGGGCCAGGCTAGGCTGAAGCCGGGAGCCAGGAGCTCCATCTGGTTCTCCCGTGTGGTTGGGAGGACCCAAGCATGAGCACCCTCATCTGCTGCCTCTGTTGGGCATCAGAGGGAAGCTGCACAGGAATTGTCCAATAGCTGGAACTTGAACCACACTCTGATATGGAATGTAGTCATTTCAAGAACTGGTCTAGCCCATTGTCTGACAAAACCTGCCCTGTCTTATTTTTCTAAGTTCTTATTAAGAATGAGTGTGCATATGTATGTGTGACAGTGCAATAATTAATACGTGTATATACTACGTACTGATCAAATCAGTGTAATCAACATTCCTCCTTCTTTGGCATTATTTTTGATTGAAGCCTTAGATTGCCTTTCTCCTGTTGGCTCATAAAATATGTAATAGGTAATTGTGGATGATCATTAACCCACTATGCTGTGTAACACATGGATTTTATTCCTTCGATCTGACTCTAATATGGTATCCCCTTATCCAAATTCATTCAATTTTCCCTACCTTTTTCAGGTGACAAAGCCTAGGAGACATACAAGACACTATTAAGTGAACAACATTGGCATTATGGGCACACCTCAAGGACTGAAGGAAAGGGGCATTGAGGATCTGTTAATTGAAGTATAGCTGAAAACTTCCTAAGCCTTGAAACTGGTATGGACATCCAGATATAGAAAAGTTCAAAAGACTCCAAACAGCCCAAAAGCCTTCTCTGAGGGATATTTTAATGTGTCTTCTGGCATGTGTAAAGATGTGGGACCATAAGGAATGGGCTGCGTGGTGTGTCAGGACTAGCCATGCCTGTGTCTCACAGTGTTGTCTAGTTCCTCAATTATTCATTTCATTTGTCCTCTTGGACAAGGATGCCAAATACACTCTTAACGCTCTCCATTTCAGCATTTTGCTCATGAATCTGGAGAATTAAAAAAAAAAAAAAACAATTAACAGACTTGTACTGGATCAGGGGGTCCTAAGACCAAATGTTATGTGCTGGTCCCTTGATCCCCAGGACTGATCACTTGAGGTTTATAAAACATGTAAATAGCAAATGTGTGACAATAACAAAGTTCTAGGAGTTAACAGATGTGTATGATTATGAGGTTCTTCTACTATGTGTGAACTGGTTTAACAGTCTTGAAGTTAGACTGCAGGAAGTTGAAGAGGTATACTAATAAGCAACCAAAACGGTTATACCTAATACCACACTAGGAAGAGAACAAAATGGTTATACCCCATATAACAAAAAACAGATAAAAATTAAATCATAAAAATTCAATAGAAAATAAGAGAAATAGTTAAAAGAAAATAAAGAAAAGATTGGACAGGTAGAAAATAAATAGCAAGATATTAGAATGTGGGAGACTTGATCACACTATTGACCAAATGAATCTAATTGACCCTTGTAAACTATTCTACCCAACAACAGAACACTACCCTTTATTTTCAGAGGCACATAGAATATTTATGTAGACTATATGTTAGACAACAAAAATCTCTGTAAATGTAAAATAATTCAAACAATATAAAATGTACTCTGACAACAATGAAATTAAGTTAGAAGTCAAGAGCAGAAACATCTGAAAAATACCTCAAATATTTGGAAATTAATGCACATGCTTCTCAATAAACTGTGGGTCAAAGAAGAAACCAAAAGGCAAATTAGAGAAATTTATTTCAAGATAAATTTATTTCTAATCTGTCTAAAATTGTGAGCCATTTATGATTATAAAGCAATACAAGGGTGAGTATGCAACTCTCTCTGAAGTCTCAGATGTGAGATGTAATGGTAAATTGAGAGTTGCTTTATAATGGGAAAATAACAGGAATAGTAGAGAACTGGGGCCACCATTACAATAGTCTCACAGTTTCTATTTTAATGGCATATGTGGTTAGATGTCAGTGTTACACTATTTCAAATGGACCTAGCATCACCACCCAGGGTGACTTTGGTTGCGTCTTGTTCAGTCAAATGAAGGCCAGTTTTGCTTCCAGCACATGTTTCAGAGGGCACACCTTAGAAACAGCAGCTCTGTCCCTCTCTCACATCGTTGAGGGGAAAGATAAGATTAGTGCCTCATTCGAGCAGGAGGCACTAGGAACAAATGTCAGCTGGGAAGTCTGCTGTGTGGAGCAGTGCGTCCAGGGACCCAGAGGTCTTTGAGAAAAGCTGGCAACTTTCTGCTGTGGACCCTACAGTTTCTTCCAGAATTGAACAGCTGGCTCCCCGGAGGGTCTTGCTGTACTCCAATGGGTAGTTATTAGCCACGCTGAGCTATTTAACTTTAAATTTGTTAAAACAAAATAAAATTAAAATTTCATCTCTGCAGTCACACTGTCACATTTAAAGTGCTCAACAGCTACATGTCACTGATGGCTACCATACTGGCCAGCACAGAACAACCCCACCTCTGCTGGAATTTCTGTTAGTGCTGCTGCATAGTGAGGTGGGCGGGTCCCTAGCATGAGCAAATTTGAACAGTTCCTCCCTTCACTTCCTTTCTCCTCCTCCTTCTCAGCATCCTGGTTTAGCAGTGCCTGTAAAATCAGAGAAGGGCTCAGGACACAGATTTTCCAGGTAAGGGGAGAGGGGTGTTTGTGTGTTGTGGCAGGTGTTCAGTTTGGCGGGAAAGGGTTCTCTCCACAGAATCTGTATTAAACCTCCCAGGGAACTTTCTGGCAGAATATATTTCTTATTGGTTCCTGTTTCCTGTCTTTGCTGACTTTAGGTTGTTATCTATTTTGAATGCTGAGCTCTACATGTTAATGTCTCTTTCATGGGATTCTGCTCAGGGAATATTTGCTTTTTAAAGAAATGAATCTTCTTCACTGTTTCATAACTTACCCTCTCTGTAGTTGGGTGAGTATAAGCTCAGGGGAACTGGTGGGAAGATGAGCACTGAGATGAGTAAAGAGCAGAGAGAAACAGGCAGCCCTCTTCTTCCCCATCAAATCCTGGTGAGGAAGGGAGGCGCTGTGGTCTGAGTTCTTGTTTCTGGTTAATTATGCACTCCTAGGGGAACTGCCTTCTCAGGGGTATCCCTTCCTGGTCTCAGGGTATATAGCCCCTTGAGGGTGGGTCAAGGAAGACGCTGCAATACAGGAGAGTTCTGGGACCAGGAGCTGCTTGTTCTAGAGACAGAAGGAAAAGAATTCAGCCACTTGAGATCAGCATCTGCAGTGCAGGCTCCTGCTTTTGTGTCTCAGTTAAGCTCTACAGAGCAGCATTATAAAATCCCATGTGCTGAAACGAGGAATTTTTTAAATTTTTATTTAATGAATGCATTTTTACATAGATACAGCTTTAGGAATATAGTAGTTCTTTCCCCCATACTCTCATCCCACCTCCCATTCCCTCCCCCATCTCCTTCTTCATTATGGTTCATTTTTATTATGACTTTATATATAGAGGAGTAACTCTATGCTAATCATAGACTTCAACAATTTTTCCTGACGCCCACACACAACATATAGAGCACAGTTTTGGGGGAGAATTTGCAGTCAATTCTCACATTACAATTCAATAGGGACAGAGTTCCTACATGGGGACCAAGTGCACAGTGACTACTTTTGTTCCTTTAACAATTAACACTCTTTTTTTATGACATCAGTGAACATCCAAGGCTCTTGCTAAGGGCTGCCAAGGTGGAAGGAGGAATTTAACAAACACCCAGAGACCAGTTGTGTTCTTTGTTTCTGGTCCCCTATGCTCTCTCCTAATACCAATTACCAACATAAACTTTGTAGTCAAAGATTTTTTTTAATTGTGTGATTTCTCTTTCTGGCAATTACCTAATCCTTATTCTTAAAGGATGAAGAAATAACTTTTCTTTCCAAAGAGACTCTGGTTATCTAATGATGTTTCAGATTTGTAATTGATGGCTTGCTCTCTGGTAGCCTTAACTATCAGCACTTTCAACTGGTAGTGGTCAGAGTCTGCTCAATTGGGACATGTTTTATTGATAGAAACAAAAGAGAGCTTTTAAAAATGTGATGCCATATGACCGTGACACTAATAATGGTGAGTAAGAAAAAGACTGCTGTTTCCACAAACCAGACAAAACTGGACATAATGATAGATCAGAGAGAGGCAAGAGGCAGGGTAATTATTTATACATTAAAAACACAAGACATACATGGTTCTCCCTTCACAAAGATCATAGTCTGAGGAGAGACAATAAAACATTAGACAAGTAACTCTGCTGTGATATGCACTTCTGGCGTGCAATTAGAGCAGGTAATGCAGAATGCACCAGAGCTGCTGTTGGTTGGCTACGGTGTTTGGAAGATATTGAAGACTTCCCTGAAGAGTTCTAGGGGCTGAGCAGAAAGAGCTGGGCCGTGGGTTGGAGTGTTGGTGCTCCATGGAAGCAGAACAGATCTGCCAGGGCCTAGAAATTGGAAGGAACACAGAAGATGTGTGGAACATTGAGGAGGCCAGTGTGGATCATGCAAGGGCATTTGGAACAATCTAAGGAATTAAACTATTTCCTAAAGCCAATAGGAAGTCATTAGGAAATATAAACAAGAAAAATAAATCAGATTTTCATTTTAAAACAGCAGCAATTTTAGAGTAGAAAAAGGATTCAGAGTGAGATGATAAGTTAGGAGTTTGTCCATTGTAATCCATAAGCTCTACTTTGGAAATTTATATTCATTAAATAAAAGTTAAAAAAAAAGTTAGGAGTTTGTTAGGGTACAAATAAGTGACAATGAAATGATTAGCAAGAAGGTGGAGAGAGGTGGATAATTTTGAGGTTTGTTGGAAGCAAAATCAATGATATCTGGTGTTGGGCCGATGAGAGTGAGGAATGAAGAGTTCTAGTAGATGACCCCAATGATCTTCAGGAGCCGCTGGCTGAAGGATGAGGTCATTTGTTGAGACAGGGAATAACAGCTGAGGGGAGGCCAAGGGTCCAATTTTGGCCATACTCTGAGATGCCCATGAAGCAGCCAAATGGAGAAAAGGAGCAGGAAATTGGTGTTTGGATCTCTGAGGACAGTCTGAGGGACAGACTATGTAGAAAGGCATCGAGGCAATGATTCACCAGCGAGGAAGGGGTATAAGGCAAGGTAAGTGCTGAGGCAGCACCGGGAGCCTTTAATCTTGTTGAAGAAAAAGGAACAATCTGAATATAAGACTAAAAATTGAGTTGTGATAAAGTTTTGGGAAATATGACATGAAAAATCAAAATAGCAAGTTTATGACAAAAAAAGAGTATGGGTCATGGGAGGCTGGGATTCTAGTTACTGTCATTTCCCTAAGACAACATGGTTATGTATCTGTTTTCATCTACAGGGATTCAATCTGCAATGGCATCCCAATACCATGGTGAGTTTCAATTGGACTGCCAGCCACGGAGAGGGTGCTCATGGTCCCCAGTCCAGGCTGTGGAGAGGAGGGCAGACAGGGCTGTGGAAGAAGCTCCGTCTTGCCTTGGCAGTCAGTTCCCCTCTAAGCAAGAAAATATTTTCTTTTTTCTCTTTTTAATTTTATTTAAGTTATATACATTTCGTGTATTTCACATACACAGATTTAGGAACATAGTGACACTCCCCCTCACCCTCCCTCTATCCCACAATGCAACCCTTCCTCCTCCTCCCTCTCACATTCCCACTCTTAATCTTTACAAAGATCTATTTTCAATTTACTTGATGATCATATAGTTAGCCTTACAATAAGTAAATGAATTCAACACACAATATGAAGAAAAAAAAGAAAAAAAATTGTTCCTCAATAGAAGAGACAAGGGCTGTAAACAATTATTGAATCTCAAAATGCCTATTTCACTCGAATACATTATATATATATATATATATATATATATATATATATATTGCAGGTACTCTATTCGTTACCTTGGATCAGGTAAAACATAGTATCTATATTTTGAGGACTGGCTTATTTGATTAAGCATAATCATTTCCAGTTGTGTCTATTTTGTTGCAAAAGAAAGATTTCATATTTTTTACAGCTGAGTAGTACTCCATAGTGTATATGTACCACAATTTCTTTATCCAGTCAACAGTTATGGACATCTGGGTTGATTCCATCTCTTAACTAATGTGAATTGTGCTGCAGTGAACATGGAGGTACAGATAAATCTTTCATATGCTGATTTCTTTTGGTTTCAGTAAATTCCCAGGAGTGGATGGCTGGATCATACGGTAGGTCTGTATTCAGATTTCTGAGGTATCTCCATACTGTTTTCTACAGTGGTAGCACAAGTTTACATTTCCACCAATAGTGTACAAGGGTACCTTTTTCCCCACATCTTTAACAGCATTGTCATTCATTGATCTCTTTATGCAAGCCATTCTAACTGCATTGTGGATTTGATTTGAATTTCTCTGATGGCTAGTGATCCTGAGCATTTTCTCAGGTATCTGTTGGCTATTTGATTTTCTCTCTTGAAAAATGCTTGTTCAGGGGCCGGCACCGCAGCTCACTTGGTTAATCCTCCACCTGCAGTGCCAGCATCCCATATGAGCACCAGATTCTGTCCCGGTTGCTCCTCTTCCAGTCCAGTTCTCTGCTATGGCCCAGGAGGGCAGTGGAGGATAGCTTAAGTGCTTGGGCCCTGCACCCGCATGGGAGACCAGGAGGAAGCACCTGGCTCCTGGCTTTGGATCAGCACAGTGCCAGCCATGGCGGCCATTTGGGGAGTGAACCAATGGAAGAAAGACCTTTCTCTCTGTCTCTCTCTCACTGTCTAACTCTATCTGTCAAAAAAAAAATGCTTGTTCAAATCCTTTGCCTATTACTTAAATTGATTTGCTTCTTCAGTTGTTGTTGAGTGTCATGGGTAATTTATAGTTCCTGGGTGTTAACCCTTTATCCATTGTGTAGTTTGCAAAACTTTTCTCCCATTCTGTTGGGTGTGACTTCACTTTGCTGAGTCATTTTTGCAGCACAAAAGCTTCTCAGCTTGATATAATCCCATTTGCCATTTTGGCTTTGATTGACTAGGCTTCTGGGGTCTTTTCCAAAAAGTTTTTGCCTTTGCCAATGTCTTGCAAAGTTTCCCCAATGTACTCTAGTAATTCGATAGTATCGGGTCATAGATTTAGATCGTTGATCCATTTTGAGTGAGTTTTTGTGTGAAGTGAAAGGTAGTGGTCTAGCTTCATACCTCTGCACCTGGAGACCCAGTATCCCAGCACCATTTGTTAAAGAGACTGTCTTTGCTTCAGGGACTGCTTTTAGCTCCTTGGTCAAAGATAAGTTAGTTGTAGATTTATGGATTGATTTCTGGTGTTTCTATTCAGTTCCATTGATCTATAAGTCTGTTGTTGCGAGAGCACTAGGCTGTTTTGAATATAACTGCCCCATAGTATGTCTTGAAATCAGGTAGTGTAATGCTCCCAGCTTTGTTTTTTTTTTTCCCTTTTTTTTAACTTTTATTTAATGAATATAAATTTCCAAAGTACAGCTTATGGATTACAATGGCTTCCCACCCATAACGTCCCTCCCACCCACAACCCTCCCCTTTCCCACTCCCTCTCCCCTTCCATTCACATCAAGATTCATTTTCAATTCTCTTTATATACAGAAGATCAGTTTAGCATACATTAAGTAAAGATTTCAACAGTTTGCTCCCACACAGAAACATATAGTGAAAAATAATAGATGACTTTTTAAATGATGATGAAACCAGATCAGACCTGTTGTCATGTTTAATCCCAGTGAGAGTCAAGTTGGGAATTGATAATTTCTTTTTCTTTTTTTTTTTTTACAGAAGATCAGTTTAGTATAAATTAAGTAAAGATTTCAACAGTTTTCACCCCCATAGAAACACAAAGTGAAATATACTGTTTGAGTACTCATTATAGCATTAAATCTCAATGTACAGCACATTAAGGACAGAGATCCTACATGAAGAGTAAGTGCACAGTGACTCCTGTTGTTGACTTTACAAACTGACACTCCTATTTATGGCATCAGTAATCTCCCTATGCTCCAGTCACGAGTTTCCAAGGCTATGGAAGTCTTTTGAGTTCTCCGACTCTTATAATGTTTAGACAAGGTCATAGTCAAAGTGGAGGTTCTCTCCTCCCTTCAGAGGAAGGTACCTCCTTCTTTGAAGACCTGTTCTTTCCACTGGGATCTCACTCACAGAGATCTTTCATTTAGGTTTTGTTTTTTTGTTTTTTTGTTTTTTTGTTTTGTTTTGTTTTTGTTTTTGTTTTTTGTTTTTTTGTTTTTTTTACCAGAGTGTCTTGACTTTCCATGCCTGAAATACTCTCATGGGCATTTCAGCCAGATCGGAATGCCTTTAGGGCTGATTTTGAGGCCAGAGTGCTGTTTAGGACATCTGCCATTCTATGAGTCTGCTAAGTATCTCGCTTCCCATGTTGGATCACTCTCCCCTTTATTTATTCTATCGGTTAGTATTAGCAGGTACTAGACTTGTTTATGTGCTCCATTTGACTCTTAGTCCTTTCATTATGATCAATTGTGAACTGAAATTGATCACATGGACTAGTGAGATGGCATTAGTACATGCCACCTTGATGGGATTGAATTGGAGTCCCCTGGTATGTTTCTAACTCTACCATTTGGGGCAAGTCAGCTTGAGCATGTCCCAGATTGTACATCTCTTCCCTCTCTTATTCCCACTCTTATGTTTAACAGGGATCACATTTCAGTGAAATTTCAACACTTAAGAATAACTGTGTATTAATTATAGAATTAACCCAGTCATATTAAGTAGAACAGACAAAAAAAACTACTAAGAGGGATAATGTATTAAGTTGTTCATTAACAGTCAGGGCTATGCTGATCAGGTCACCGTTTCTCATAGTGTCCATTTCACTTCAACAGGTTTCCTTTTTGGTGTTCAGTCAGTTGTCACCGATCAGGGAGAACATATGGTATTTGTCCCTTTGGGACTGGCTTATTTCACTCAGCATGATGTGTTCCAGATTCCTCCATTTTGTTGCAAATGACTGGATTTCGTTGTTTCTTACTGCGGTATAGTATTCTAAAGAGTATATATCCCATAATTTCTTTATCCAGTCTACCGTTGATGGGCATTTAGGTTGATTCCAGGTCTTGGTTATTGTGAATTGTGCTGCAATAAACATTAGGGTGCAGACCGCTTGTTTGTTTGCCAATTTAAATTCCTTTGGGTAAATTCCAAGGAGTGGGATGGCTGGGTCAAACGGTAGGGTTATCTTCAGGTTTCTGAGGAATCTCCAGACTGACTTCCATAGTGGCTTGACCAGTTTGCATTCCCACCAACAGTGGGTTAGTGTCCCTTTTTCCCCACATCCTCGCCAGCATCTGTTGTTGGTAGATTTCTGAATGTGAGCCATTCTAACCGGGGTGAGGTGAAACCTCATTGTGGTTTTGATTTGCATTTCCCTGATTGCTAGTGACCTTGAACATTTTTTCATGTGCCTGTTGGCCATTTGGATTTCCTCTTTTGAAAAATGTCTATTGAGGTCCTTGGCCCATCTCTTAAGTGGGTTGTTGGTTTTGTTTTTGTGGAGTTTCTTGAGTTTCTCTGTAGATTCTGGTTATTAACCCTTTATCTGTTGCATAGTTTGCAAATATTTTTTCCCATTCTGTCGGTTGTCTCTTCACTCTCCTGACTGTTTCTTTTGCAGTACAGAAACTTCTCAATTTGATGCAATCCCAATAGTTCATTTTGGCTTTGACTGCCTGTGCCTCCCGGGTCTTTTCCAGAAACTCTTTGCCTGTGCCAATATCTTGAAGGGTTTCTCCAATGTTCTCTAATAACTTGATGGTGTCAGGTCGTAGATTTAGGTCTTTAATCCACGTTGAGTGGATTTTTGTGTAAGGTGTAAGGTAGGGGTCTTGCTTCATGATTCTGCACGTGGAAATCCAGTTTTCCCAGCACCATTTATTGAATAGACTGTCCTTGCTCCAGGAATTCGTTTTAGATCCTTGATCAAATATAAGTTGGCTGTAGATGTTTGGGTTGATTTCTGGTGTTTCAATTCTGTTCCATTGGTCTATCCATCTGTTTCTGTACCAGCACCATGCTGTTTTGATTACAACGGCCCTGTAGTATGTCCTGAAATCTGGTATTGTGATGCCTCCGGCTTTGTTTTTGTTGTACAAGATTGCTTTAGCTATTCGAGGTCTCTTGTGCCTCCATATGAATTTCAGCATCATTTTTTCTAGATCTGAGAAGAATGTCTTTGGTATCTTGATTGGTATCGCATTGAATCTATAAATTGCGTTTGGGGGAATGGACATTTTGATGATGTTGATTCTTCCAATCCATGAGCATGGAAGATTTTTCCATTTTTTGGTAACCTCTTCTATTTCTTTCTTTAAGATTTTGTAATTCTCATCATAGAGATCTTTAACGTCCTTGATTAAGTTTATTCCAAGGTATTTGATTGTTTTTGTAGCTATTATGAATGGGATTGATCTTAGCAGTTCTTTCTCAGTCATGGCATTGCTTGTGTATACAAAGGCTGTTGATTTTTGTGCATTGATTTTATATCCTGCCACTTTGCCAAACTCCTCTATGAGTTCCAATAGTCTCTTAGTAGAGTTCTTTGGATCCCCTAAGTAAAGAATCATATCGTCTGCAAAGAGGGATAATTTGGCTTCTTCCTTCTCAATTTGTATTCCTTTAATTTCTTTTTCTTGTCTGGCGGCTCTGGCTAAAACTTCCAGAACTATGTTAAATAGCAGTGGTGAGAGTGGGCATCCCTGTCTGGTGCCAGATTTCAGTGGAAATGCTTCCAACTTTTCCCCATTCAATAGGATGCTGGCTGTGGGTTTTTCATAAATTGCTTTGATTATATTGAGAAATGTTCCTTCTATACCCAATTTGCTTAGAGTTTTCATCATGAAAGGGTGTTGAATTTTATTGAATGCTTTCTCTGCATTATTCAGATAATCATATGGTTTTTCTTTTGCAGTCTGTTAATGTGGTCAATCACATTGATTGATTTGCGAATGTTGAACCATCCCTGCATACCAGGGATAAATCCCACTTGGTCTGGGTGAATGATTTTTCTGATGTGTTGTTGTATTCTATTGGCCAGAATTTTATTGAGGATTTTTGCGTCTATGTTCATGAGGGATATTGGTCTGTAATTTTCTTTCAGTGCTGCATCTTTCTCTGGCTTAGGGATTAAGGTGATGCTGGCTTCATAGAAAGAATTTGGGAGGATTCCACCTTTTTCGATTCTTCTGAATAGTTTGAGAAGAAATGGGATTAGTTCTTCTTTAAATGTCTGGTAGAATTCAGCAGTGAATCCATCTGGTCCTGGGCTTTTCTTTGTTGGGAGGGCCTTTATTACTGTTTCAATTTCTGTTTCAGTTATGGGTCTATTTAGGTTTTCGATGTCTTCATGGTTCAATTTTGGTAGATTACATGTGTCCAGGAATCTATCCATTTCAGATAGATTTTCCTGTTTGCTGGCATACAGGTCCTTGTAGGAATTTCTGATGATTCTTTTTATTTCTGTGGTGTCTGTTGTTACGTTTCCTTTTTCATCTCTGATTTTATTGATTTGGGTCTTTTCTCTTCTTTTTTTAGTTAGTTGGGCCAATGGGGTGTCAATTTTGTTTATTTTTTCAAAAAACCAGCTCCTCATTTGGCTGATTTTTTGTAATGTTTTTTTGGATTCAATCCTGTTGATTTCTTCTCTGATTTTAATTATTTCTCTTCTACTAGATTTGGGTCTGGTTTGCTGTAGGTTTTCTATATCCTTGAGGTGAATTTGGTGCCTTTCCAATTTCTTGATGTAGGCACCTATTGATATAAACTTTCCTCTTTTTTTTTTTTTTTTTTTTGACAGGCAGAGTAGACAGTGAGAGAGAGAGACAGAGAGAAAGGTCTTCCTTTGCCATTGGTTCACCCTCCAATGGCCACCGCAGGCGGCGCATTGTGGCTGGCGCACCGTGCTGATCCGATGGCAGGAGCCAGGAGCCAGGTGCTTTTCATGTTTCTCCCATGGGGTGCAGGGCCCAAGCACCTGGGCCATCCTCCACTGCACTCCCTGGCCACAGCAGAGAGCTGGCCTGGAAGAGGGGCAACCGGGACAGAATCCGGCGCCCCAACCGGGACTAGAACCCGGTGTGCCGGCGCCGCTAGGCGGAGGATTAGCCTAGTGAGCCGTGGCGCCGGCCCATAAACTTTCCTCTTAACACTGCTTTTGCTGTATCCCATAAGTTTAGGTATGTTGTGCTGTTATCCTCATTTACTTCCAGAAAAATTTTGATTTCTCTTTTAATTTCTTCTATGACCCATTGTTCATTTTGGAGCATGTTGTTCAGTCTCCATGTGTTTGTGTATGCTCTAGGGATTCCTGAGTTGCTAATTTCCAACTTCATTCCTTTATGGTCTGAGAAGCTGCATGGTATGATTCTAATTCTTTTGAATTTGCTGAGACTTGCTTTATGGCCTAGTAGATTTAAATGACACTATAGCCCAAATGGATCTAACAGATATATACAGAACTTTCAATCCTACAGCTAAAGATTTTACGTTCTTCTCACCAGTACATGGAACCTTCTCTACGATTGACCACATACTTTGGTTTTGTTTTGTTGTTCTTCTAGGCCCTTGAGATGCATTGATAGCTCAGTTATTTGGTATCTTTCCAATTTCTTCATGAAGGTGCCAATTGTTATAAACTTCCCTGTTAACATTGCTTTTTCCCTACCCCATAAATTTTTAAAATATTTATTTATTTATTTCCTTGAAAGATAGAATTACACAGAGAAAGAAGAAGAGGCAGGGGGGAGGGTGGTCTTCCATACGCTGGTTCACTCCCCAGTGGTCCACAATAGCCAGAGCTGCGCCAATTCAAAGCAAGAGCCTTTTCTGGGTCTCTCACATGGGTGCAGGGGCCCAAGGACTTGGGCCATCTTCTACTGCTTTCCCAGGCCATAGTAGAGAGCTGGATCAGAAGAGCAGCAGCCAGGACTTGAATCAGCACCCATATGAGATGTCAGTACTGCAGGTGGCGACTTAACCCATTACGCCACAGCACCAGCCCTCCCATAAATTTTGATATTTTTATTTCTCTTTTGATTTCTTCTATGACCCACTGTTAATTCAGAAGCATGTGGTTCAGTCTCCAAGTGTTTGCACATGATCTAGAGATCCTCGAGTTGGTGATTTCCAGTTTCATTCTTTTGTGGTCAAAGATACATAATATGATTTTGATTTTTTTGAATTTTCTGAGACTTGCTATGGCCTAGCATATGGTCTATCCTAGAGAAAGTTCCATGCACTCATGAGAAGAATATGTATTCTTCACCTGTTGGGTGAAATGTTCTGTAGATATCCATTAAGTCCATTTTATCTTTAGTATGGACAGGCTATGTTGTTTCTTTTTTTAATTTCTGTCTAGTTTACCTGTACATTGATGAAAGTTGGGTGTTGAAGTGCCCCATTGCTATTGTATTGGAGTCTATGTTTCCCTTTAGATCCATTAACATTCTTTTAAATAGCCATATGCCCTGTAATTGGGCACATATATGTTTATGTTTCATTGACCCCTTAATTATTACATAGTTTCTTTCTTTGTTTCTTTTAAAAGTTTTTATGTTAAAGTCTATTTTGATTTATATTAAGATGGCAACCCCTGCCCTTTTTTGCTTTCCATTAGCATGGAATATCATTTTCCATCCTTTCACCTTCAGTATGTGTGTTTCTTAGTTGGTGAGACATGTGTCTTATAGTCAGCAAATAGATGTGTGTTGTTTTTAATCCATTCAGCCAGTCTGCATCTTTTAACTGGATAGTCGAGGCCATTTGCTTTAAAAGTGACTATTGATAAGTAACAACTTGGCCCTGCCATTTTATCAAAAACATTCCTTTTTTTATTTTGGATTTCTTTTGTACTTTTTTGGGGTGGGGAGGAGGGTTATGCCTTCTCATTATTTCATAATGATGGCTATTTTCTGTGTTTCTGTGTGTAGCACATCCTTAGGCATCTTTTGTAAGGCTGGATGACTGGCAACAAATTCTTTGAATTTGTTTGTTGTAGAAGGTCTTTATTTCACCTTCATTCATAAATGAGAGCTTTGCAGGGTACAGTATTCTGGGTTGAGAGCTTTTTCTCAAGACTTGAACTATATCTTGCCATTCCCTTCTCACCTATAGGGTTTCTGATGAGAAGTCAGCTGTGAGTCTAATTGGGGATCTTCTGAAAGTAATTGGCATTTTTTCTTGCATATTTTATAATATTTTCTTTATGTTTTACTGTGGAGATTTTGACTATAATATGTTGTGGTGAAGATCCTTTCTGGTCATGTCTCTTATGATTTCTTTGTGTTTTCTCTACTTGAACGTCCCTTTCTTTCACCAAATTGGGGGAGATTTCTGTGATCAGTTCACTAAATAGGCCTTCTAGTACAATCTCTCTTTCCATATCTTCAGGAACTCCAAAGATTCTTATGTTGGGTCATTTGATAGTGTCCCATAAATCTTCCACAGTTTTTACATTTTTTCTATTCTCTTCTTGATTTTGTTTGTTTGTTTGTGAAATTTCCAAAGATTTGTCTTCTAGTTCTAATATTCTTTCTTCTGGCTAACCAAGTCTGCTATTAAGGTTTTCCACCACATTTTTATTAGAACTATTGAATTCTTCAATTCTAATATTTCATTTTGATTTCTCTTTAAACTCTATTTCATGGGAAAAACTTTCATTTATATCATACATGATTTTTGTTAGTTTGTGAATTTGCTGCTGATTGCTTTTGAGTAGCCTATGATTAATTGTTTGAATTCAGTTTCTGGCATATCCTCATTCTCTTCATCTTCACATTCTAATATTGAAATGCTGCTGCTCTATTCCTTTGGGAGGTTGGTGGTGCCTTCCTTATTCTTGTTTCTTCAATTTCTGTGTTTGTCTTTAGGCATTTGTGGAATTGACTTTTTTTCCTCTGGAGACATTTATCTTCGAGCTATTCCTCTGTGGCTTAGTGGAAGGACTGCACTTTCAGGGAATATCAAGAGGTGTGTGGTGGGTGTAGCTAGGGAGCTCTGGTCAGTGCTCCAGTGTAGAACATGTATCCAGGGTAACACCCAAGTTGGGCATGGTAGACCTCAATGCCCAGGTGTTAGCCCCCATTATGTACCATGCCACTGTATGAACCACAAAAACAATCTGTTCTGTCCTCACTGTGAGCAGTCAGTGTGTGGAGCCACTTCCATGATTGCCCAGAGACCCAGCTACGTCCTGCACCTTCTCATGTAACAATCGATTCCCCACATTCTCAACACACAAGGCTCCCACAGTCACTGGGTGCAGAGGTTTCTTTCTGTCCTGTCAGCCTGCCCAGTCAGCAGAGACACAGATGTTCCCTGAAACAGCTCCACCGAGGCATCCTGATCCTGGAAGACTGCAGGCACCTCACCATCCTACATGGTTGCCCAGCCACCTCCCAACCAGGATCAAAGTCAATCAGAACAGTGAATTCTTCCCTCCATTAGAATCACTGGAACAAGTGGGTATACAAGAGCCACTGGTCGAATGTTACTCTCTCCCAATTACTGCTACCAGTACTGCTGTGAAGATGACATCCTGGCTCAGCCAGTTGCTGTGTGTGTGCACAGAAAGACTTCCACAGCTCCTGCCCAAACCCAAAATTGCACTCACCCTTTCTCAGCCAGGAAGCAGATATTGTTGTGGTAAGTTGGGGCATGATAAACCTGCCCCCTCTACTTCCACTGGTCTGCAGAAAACCATTAGTAACCACTGTCTCCCAGGGCACCAGTCCAGGTCACACCATGCTCTTCCTCCAACTATATCACCATGGGTTGTTGTAGTCTAGTCTCACCTCTGTCTCCAACCTGCCATCTGCTCCAGCTCTTGCCTGCTGCAGTTGTATGCTGGGCCTGCATTCCTGCTGCCCATCTGCACCCTCCACACACATCCATGGTGTTCCTTCTCCTCTTGTGGGATTTCCAGTGTGATTTTTCTATCCAATTCTCCCTTGACAGCACACTTGCTACACCCCTTTCTTTCACTGTTTCTCTCTAGTCTAGTGCAGCATGTCGCTCCCTAATCCACTATCTTGGAATCTCCAAGAAAATATTTTCAACCCCTTCTTCATTTTGTCTTAATTTACCCTGCTCATTCATTTCTACTGACCTCACTTTCTCCTCATGAAGTGGTCCTCACAGCTGAGTGGCAGAGAGATTGTCCTCTGATTGAGGGCAGGGCTCAGCATGGTTCCTCACTTCCTGCATCCCACAATGAGGACATACCAGAAAAGTTGGTTGTAGCTTATCAGGTTTTCTTCCTCCATTTCTTCAGCCTGGAGGAGTACCGAGAAGGAGAAATTCATTCAGGTCCCTAATTTCCCTTCTCCTCACTATATCCAACAACTTCAACAGGCTGATTCACTTACTATGTGACATAAACTTTTGTTTCCCCTCCCTACAGAAATTGACAATGTCAATTGAGCTTTGCAGGCTTAGCAAACTATCCCAATTTCATGGCTTAAACAGCGGCCATTTTCTTGAAACTGGCTGATTCCAGGAACTCATACATATATCTATTGCAAGTTAGTGCACTTCAGGATAAATAACTGAATGTTCTTGGATGATCTCAAGTATATATCTGGGAGTTAGCAGGCCCTTGGCCAGATCAGGGTAACAGGGATTATGTAGACCTTGTTGTCCTTGGGTAAGCTTTCCCAGGCTTCTCTGTGTGGCAGTTGCAGGAAGAGAAGAAAAAAGAGGCATTCCGCAATAGGGAAGCTCTTTTGAATTCTTTGCTTGCATCATGCTTTCTAAAATGTTTTTGTCCAAAACAAGTCACACAGGGTACCCAGATTGAAGAAACAGTGATATAGACAATGTCTTGGTGTGAGGAACTACAAATCTCATTCCAAATAGGCACACATGCAGGGATGGAAATAGCTTGTGTCTACCCTTGATGTCTACAGCATGAGTTGTCATCTTTATACTGCCAGCACTGGTCAGTTGCCGAAGTGCTGGAGCTGTGTTATATTGCCTTTTCAACTCACCTGCTATGATTTCTTGACCCCCTTTCCCTGTGATCAGCCAGAGCCCCTTGAATATCCTTACTCCCTCCCATTGTGTCACTAGCAAAATAGTAATGTAAACTCCCAACCACATTTTTTCTTACATAATCTTATCCTTCCTGCATCTGCTATTTTCAGTCCTATAACTTTTGGAAATGTACTTCTTTCATACCAAGATTCTGGTTATCAAATGGGGGAAACATTAAGATTAATAATGACTTATAAAACTCATCTACTTGGTTTCTTTTTTTTCATTTTTCTTTATTTTTAAATTTTTAGGTGAACAAATCACATGTATCTCATATATACAGACATAGGAATATATTAATACTTCCTACCCTACCCTCCCTCATGCCCATGCTCTCACCTTTCCTTTTTCCTTTCCCATTCTTTCCTTTAATTTTTCAATAATGTACTCTCAGTCTATTTTATGCATGGAATATTAACCCTACACCAAGTAAAGAATTCAACAAATAGAAGAAAAAAACATTGTTCCTCAACTGTAGATACAAGGGCTATAAACAATAATCAAATCTTAAATGTCAATTTCACTTATATGCCTTACATTTTGGTACTTTCTTAGTCACCACAGATCAGGGAAACCATATGACATTTGTCCTTTTGAAACTGGCTTATTACACTAAGTATAAGGGTTTCTAGTTGTATCCATTGTGTTGCAAAGGCAGCATTTCATTCTTTTTTACTACCTGGTTTCTTAAGGTGAGGAAGAAAAGTTCCATTTTTATTATACATTGAAAAAATTTCGCTTCTACTTCCACTGCCCCAGAGTCAGGTTTTGTGTTACTTCTTGCCTTATCTTATGAGAAACAGTCTTCAGCAGCAGCTCACGCTTCTCTTCTGAAATATATTTTCTCCTCTGTGAGTTTCAAAGATACAAAAGATCAGAATAAGGAATTCAAGGGACTCATGAAAAGAGAGATTGCAAGCAGGAGATCATGGGATGAGCCAGTTTCCCAAGTACTAGAAGAGGGACATGGTGGGGTGGGGGGTGCTTTCAGAGACTTCCCGTGAGTGCAGATGTCATGAAGAGAAAAGTCCCACAGCCAGCAACAGAGAAGGGCAGGACTCCCTGGGAGAAACTCTTTGAGGTGGATTCTAACACTGTGACATTTGTTTTCTTGATGTCTCAGGGCCTGGAAGCCAAGACTACAGAAATTCCCAGCTGAGAATTGTCTTAGTGGGTAAAACTGGAGCAGGAAAAAGTGCAACAGGGAATAACATCCTTGGAGAGAAAGTATTTCCTTCTGGCATTGAAGCAAAATCCATCACGAAGAGTTGTGAGAAAAGGAGCAGCGTGTGGAATGGAAGAGAAATTGTCGTCGTTGATACTCCAGGCATTTTCGACACTGAGATACAAGATGCTGTCACATGCAGGGAAATCTCTCGCTGCATTCTCCTGACCTCCCCAGGGCCTCATGCTGTGGTCCTGGTGGTCCCACTGTGCTGTTTCTCTGAGGAAGATCGTGAGGCCACAGAGAAGATTCTGAAAATGTTTGACGGCAGGGCTAGAAAATTCATGATCCTCTTATTCACCAGGAAAGATGACTTGGAAGGCACTGATATCCATGATTACTTAAGGAGAGCCCCCAGAGCCCTTCAAGAATTGGTGGACAAGTTTGGTGATCGCTACTGCGCATTCAACAATAGAGCAACAAAGGCTGAACAGCAGGTACAGAGAGCAGAACTCTTGTCCCTGGTGGAGCGTGTGGTCAGCGAGAATAAAGGAGAGTACTATACTAACAAAATGTACCAGAGGGCTGAGAAGGAGATTCAGAAGCAAATCCAAGTGATGCAAGAACATTACAGAGCAGAGCTAGAGAGGGAAAAAAGACAGATAAGAAAGGCATATGAAGAGAAAATCAGAGAGCTGGAGCAGGAAATACGAAAGGGGCAAATGAATAGGGAGTTGGCAGAAAGGGAGGCTTTCTATAATTCTATGCAGCAAAATGCTAGAATGGAAGTGGAGAGCCAGAATGGTGTCCTTGATTTAATCCTCGAAGCACTGAGGCTTGCTTCCTTTATCATCACACGTCTCTTTATGGATGATTAAGTCTAATGAAAAATCTGACCCTAGTTTCTACATGTCCTTTGTTGACCTGGCCCATAGGACTCCAGTTTCTGTCTCAGGCTCTCAGGATGTATGACATTTTTAAAAATCAATTCTTTACATTAGGTAACCTTACATATGAAGATGCTTGCACAATTGTTTCTGAATGAATTTCAATATGTTTAATTACATTTTCACAATTAACAATTATCATCTTCTCACTGAAGAACAAAGAGTTGTCTGGAAAATAGATCTTTCAGAATTCAGCTATACAATAATCGTCAAATGTCAGAAAGAGTGAAAGATGGCAGTTCAACAGATGAGAACTTTTGGATTTTTCAGATGCATCTGTACAAACTGTCTGACCAACCTCAATATAGCCAACTAATGAACAATCAATTCCCTCCTTTTCTTGAGACCTAAACTGACTGTTGCAACCCCATCTCTATCACTCCATACCTTTAGTTCCTGTTTACCAGATCCTCATCCAGTTGAATTGCTTGCTTATTACTATAATAAACTAGCTTTAGTTCTCTCATAATTGTGCATCATTGGAATCTGTTTTGTATTCGAAGTTACCAAAGCTACTTCTACTACAGGGCTGAATTTTACTTTTTTTGTAAAATTTGAACAGTATTGTGGAGCTATTCTTGGTCTCCCTTCAAGATATCTCCCTTTTTCCTTTTCCTGGAAGTTTTGAGACACATTCTCAGCAGTTCCAACCACACAGATCACAAACTTCTTGGCTCTTCACTATGTGTTGATGCAAGTTAGATATAAGTTTGTTGAACTATATGCAGTCTTCCTGGTGCAAAAATTCCCATATGATAGAGATAACAAGCATTGAAGTCTCATTCTTTGTCTACTTTTTTTCTATTGAGTTCTGTTAAACTAATAATTTCTAGAAATCTCCAAAATGTCTCTGTGTTCTACCAACATGTCCTGGTGGTCACATTGACTTAGGTAAATTCTCCTTGCTAAGCTCTCTTGAAATGGGTTTCATAATATTCTAACTCATCTTGCCCAAAACAGTACATACCTGTCCTTTACTTCACCAAGGCACTCATGACTTTAGACTGTTCAATTATAAAATTTAGCAAAAGCTCAATGATAAAAGAAGCACCACACAAAACACATAACTCCTTCAAAAAATTGTCACTGAGAGTGAGATATCTTCTGCGAGTATCCCATTTTTATGCAAAGGAATAATTGTATGCAGATTGAAATGGAAATAATTATACATTACATTTTTTGTACTCTATAAGTTACCGCAGACCAGGGAAAACAAAGTATTTGCCTTTGGGGGACTGGCTTATTTCACTAGGTGTAAAGGATTCCAATGGCATCCATTTTGTTGTGAAAGACAAGATTTCATTCTTTCTACAGATGAATAACATTTCATAGTGTATACATACCACATTTTCTTTTCCAGTCATGAATGGGCATCTGGGCTGATTCCATATTTTAGCTATTGTGAATTGAGCTGCAATAAATATGGGGTACATATCACTCTTTCATATGCCTATTTCATTTCACTTGGATAAATTCCCAAGAGTAGGATGGCTGTGTCATAGAGTACATCTATTTTCAGCCTTCTGAGGTATCTCCTGTCTTCCACAATGGCTATACTAGTTTGCATTCCCACCATCAGTGGATTAGGGTTCCTTTTTTCCCACATCCTTGCAAGCATTTAGTGCTTTTGATATCTGTATGACAGATATATCTGTGTGTATATATATATATATATATATACAGCCACATACATCTTTATACAGCCACACCACACTGAATGTGCCCAATCTCATCTGTGGGTATCCTTTGTGTCTATTATTTTCATCATGGGAGTTGTAGCCAATATTCTGAATCAGGAATTCAACATCCTGTTATATTACAATCTTCTGTAAACAAATACTTCAACAAAAGCTACACACACAAGGGACCTCCAAAAAGTTTATGAAAATACTTATTATGAAGAAAACTATGGATACTTTTCAAAATTTTTTGCAACAGAATAAATGCATCTTTTTTTAAAGATTTTACTTATTTATTTATTTGAGAGGTAGATTTTCAAACAGAGGGAGAGACAGAGAGAAAGGTCTTAAGTCCATTGATTCACTCTCTCAATGGCTGCAACAGCCAAAGCTGCACCGATCCGAAGCCAGGAGCCAGATGCTTCTTCCTGGTCTCCCACGTGGGTGCAGGGGACCAAGGATTTGAGCCATCTTCTACTGCTTTCCCAGGCCACAGCAGGGAGCTGGATTGGAAGAGGAGCAGCCAGGACTAGAACCAGTGCCCATATGGGATACCAGCGCTGCAGGCAGAGGATTAACCTATTGCTGCATGGTGCCAACAACAAATGTATCTTTTTTTTTCTTTTTATTATTTAATAAATGTGAATTTACAAAGTGCAACTTTTGAATTGTAGTGGCTTCCCCCCCCAACCTCCCTCCCTCCCACGGCCCTCCCCTCTCCCACTCCCTCTCCCATATCGCCCTTCATCGAGTTTCATTTTCAATTACCTTCATATACAGAAGATCAACTTAGTATACACTAAGCAAGGATTTCAACAGGCTGCCCTCATACAACCACACAAGGTATAGGGCATTGTTCGACCAGTAGTGTTGTCTTTAAGTTTCATAGTAAAACACATTAAGGACAGAGATCCTACATGGGGAGCATGTACCCAGTGACTCCCGTTGTTGATTTGACAATTGGCACTCTTATTTGTGACGTCAGCAATCACCCGAGGCTCTTGCCATGAGCTGTCTAGGCTATGGAAGCCCCTTGAGTTCACCAACTCTGAACTTGTTTAGTCAAGGCCATATCACAGTGGAGGTTCCTTCCTCCCTTCAGAGAAAGGCGCCTCCCTCCTTGATGGCCTGTTCCTTCCGCTGGGGTCTTGTTCACCAGGATCTTTCATTTAGATTGTTTTTGCCACCGTGTCATGGCTTTCCATGCCTGTGAGACTCTCATGGGCCTTTTAGCCAGATCCAAATGCCCCAAAGGTTGATTCTGAGGCCAGAGTGCTGTTTTGGGCGTTTGCCATTCTATGAGTCTACTGTATGTCCTGCCTCCCCCGCAGGATCATTCTCTCCCTTTTAATTATATCTTTCATTATTTGCTTACACTGGTCTTGTTTGTAAAATCTCTTCGACATTTACCCTATCTCTTTTGATCTGTTGTGTATTTATACTTATCACTTTACTAAGTGCGCTGACATTGGTACATGTTTCCTTGATAAGACTGAGTTGAAATCCCCTGGCACATTTCTAGTTCCACCATTGGAGGTAAGTCTGAGTGAGCCTGTGCCGAGCTATATATCTCCTCCCTCTCTTATTCCTACTCCTATGTTTAACAGAGATCACTTTTCTGTTAATTTTTAAATGCCTAAGAATGATTGTATATTGATTACAGAGTTCAACCAGTGGTATTAAGTAGAATAAACTGAGCAACAACAACAAAAATGACAACAAAATACTAAAATGAATAAAATAGTAAGTTGTTCCTCAACAGTCTAGACAAGGGCTGATCATGTCATTGTCTCTGATAGTGTCCATTTCACTTCAGTGGGTATCATTTTAGATGCTTGTTTAGTTGCCATCGATCGGGGAGAACATATGATATTTGTCCCTTTTGGACTGGCTTATTTCACTCAACATGATATTTTCCAGCTTCCTCCATTTTGTTGTAAGTGCCCGGATTTCATTGTTTTTTTACTGCTGTATAGTGTTCCATAGAGTACATATCCCATAATTTCTTTATCCAGTCACCCGTTGATGGATATTTAGGTTGCTTCCATGTCTTAGCTATTGTGAATTGAGCTGCAACAAATATTGAGGTACAAATGGCTCTTTTTTTCTCCCCTTTAATTCCATTTGGGTAAATTCCAAGAGGTAGGATGGCTTGGTCCTGTGGTAGTGCTACATTCAGGTTTCTGAGGACTCTCCAAACTGTCTTCCATAGTGGCTTTACCAGTTTGCATTCCCACCAACAGTGGATTAGTGTCCCTTTTTCCCCACATCCTTGCCAGCATCTGTTGTTGGTTGATATCTATATGTGAGCCATTCTAACTCGGGTGAGGTGAAACCTCATTGTGGTTTTGATCTGCATTTCCCTGATGGCTAAGGATCCTGAGCATTTTTTCACGTGTTTGTTGGCCATTTGGATTTCCTCTTTTTAAAAATGTCAGTTGAGGTCCTTGGCCCATCTTTTTATTGGATTGTTTGTTTTGATTTTGTGGTGTTTCTTGATCATTTTATAGATTCTAGTTGTTAATCTTTTATCTGTTGTGTGGTTTGCAAATAATGTCTCCCATTCAGTTGGTTGCCTCTTCACTTTCCTGACTGTTTCCTTTGCTGTAAAGAAACTTTTCAATTTGAGGTAATCCCATTTGTTTATTTTATCTTTGATTACCCGTGCCTGTGGGGTCTTCTCCAGGAATTCTTCGCCTATTCCAATATCTTGGAGGGTTTCCCCTATGCTCTCAATTAGTTTCATGGTGTTGTGGTGCATCTCTAGTTCTTTGATCCATGTTGAGTGGATTTTTTGTATAAGGTGTAAGGTAGGGGTCTTGCTTCATATTTCTACATGTGGACATCCAGTTTTCCCAGCACCATTTGTTGAAGAGGCTGTCCTTGATCCAAGGGTTGGTTTTAGGTCCTTTGTCGAATATGAGTTGGTTATAGATGTTTGGATTGATCTCCAGTGTTTCTATTCTGTTCCATTGGTCTATCCATCTGTTTTTGTACCAGTACCAGGCTGTTTTGATTATAACTGCCCTGTAGTATGTCTTGAAGTCTGGAATTGTGATGCCTCCAGCTTGTTTTTATTATAAAGGATTGCTTTAGCTATTCTCAGTCTCCTGTTTCTCTATATGAATTTCAGCATCGTTTTTTCTAGGTCTTTGAAGAATGACTTTGGTATTTTGATTGGTATTGCATTAAACCTGTAAATTGCTTTTGGGAGAATGGACATTTTGATGATATTGATTCTTCCAATCCATGAGCATGGCAGGTTTTTCCATTTTTTTGTGTGTGTGTGTCGTCTTCTATTTCTTTCTTTATTGTTTTGTAATTTTCATCATAGAGGTCTTTGGCATCCTTGGTTAAATTTATTCCAAGGTACTTTATTGTTTTTGTGGCTATTGTGAATGGGATTGATCTTAGAAGTTCTTCCTCAGCCACGGCATGATCTGTGTATACAAAGGCTGTTGATTTCTGAGTGTTGACTTTGTATCCCGCTACTTTACCAAACTCTTCTATGAGTTCCAATAGTCTCTTATAGGAATTTATTGGGTTGCCTATATATATAGTATCATGTCATCTGCAAATAGGGATAGTTTAACTTCCTCCTTTCCCATTTGTATCCCTTTAATTTCTTTCTCTTGCCTGATGGCCCTGGCTAACACTTCTAGGACTATATTGAATAGCAATGGTGAGAGTGGGCATCCCTGTCTGGTGCCAGTTTTCAATGGAAATGCCTCCAACTTTTCCCCATTCAATATGATGGTGGCCATTGGTTTGTCATAAATTGCCTTAATTGTGTTGAGGAATGTTCCTTCTAAACCCAATTTGCTTAGGGTTTTCATCATGAAAGGGTGTTGTATTTTGTCAAATGCTTTCTCTGTATCTATTGAGATAATCATATGATTTTTGTTTCTCAATTTGTTAATGTGATGCATTACATTGATTGACTTTCGAATATTGAACCATCCCTGCATACCAGGGAAAAATCCCACTTGGTCCGGGTGAATGATCTTTCTGATGTGCAGTTGGATTTGGTTTGCCAGAATTTTGTGGAGTGTTTTTGCATCTATGTTCATCAGGGAGATAGGTCTGTAGTTTTCTTTTTCTGTTGTGTCTCTTCTGGGCTTAGGAATTAAGGTGATATTGACTTCATAGAAAGAATTTGGGAGGATTCCCTCCCTTTCAATTGTTTTGAATAATTTGAGAAGAACTGGGGTTAGTTGTTCTTTAAATGTCTGGTAAAATTCAGCGGTGAAGCCATCTGGTCCTGGGCTCTTCTTTTTCGGTAGTGTGCTTGTAACTGATTCAATTTCTTCCATGGTTATGGGTCTGTTTAGATTTTCTATATCTTCAGGGCTCAGTTTAGGAAGGTTGTATGTGTCCAGGAATCTATCCATTTCTTCCAGGTTCCCCAGTTTGTTAGCATACATCTGTTTGTAGTGGTTTCTGATGATTCTTTTTATTTCTGTTGTGTCTGTTGCTACATTACCATTACTATCTTTGATTTTACAGATTTGGGTCTTCTCTCTCCTTTTTTTGGTTAGTTGGGCCAATGGTGTGTCGATTTTGTTTATTTTTTTCAAAGAACCAGCTCCTGGTTTTGTTGATCTTTTGTATTGTTTTTTTTTTTTTTTGGTTTCAATTCTGTTTATTTCTTCTCTTTAGTATTTCTTTCCTCCTGCTGGGTTTGGACTTAATTTGCTGCTGTTTTTCTAAATCCTTGAGGTGCATGGAGAGTTCATTTGTTTGGTTCCTTTCCAGCTTCTTGATGTAGGCACCAATTGCTATAAACTTTCCTCTTAGCACTGCTTTTGCTGTGTCCCACAGGTTTTAATAGGTTGTGTTACCATTTTCATTTGTTTCTAGAAATCTTTTGATTTCTCTTTTAATTTCTTCGATGGCCCACTGTTCATTCAGGATCATGTTGTCCATTCTCCATATGTTTGCATATGGGGTAGAGATTCTTGGGTTGTTGATTTTGAGTTTCACTGCGCTATGGTCTGAGAAGCTGCATGGTATAGTTTCAATTTTTTTGAAATTGTTGAGGCTCCCTTTATGGCCTAGTATATGGTCAATCCTAGAGAACGTTCCATGTACTGGGGAGAAATACATGAACTCTGTGGCTGTGGGGTGGAAAGTTCTGAAGATATCTATTAGGTCTGTTTGGTTGATAGCATCAATTAGCTCTGTTGTTTCCTTGTTGAATTTCTGTCTGGTTGATCTGTCCATTGGTGAGAGTGGGGTGTTGAAGTCCCCTGTTACTATTGTATTTGAATCTATATCTCCCTTTAAATCCTTTAGTAATTCTTTCAAGTAGCCAGGCGCCCTGTAATTAGGTGCATATACATTTATAATAGTGATGTCTTCCTGTTGGATAGATCCTTTAATCATCATATAGTGCCCTTCTCTGTCTCCTTGAATAGTTTTTATGTTAAAGTCTATTTTGTCTGATATTAGGATGGCCACACCGCTCTTTTTTGATTTCCTTTCACTTTCAGTCTGCATGCATCTTTGCTTATAAGGTGTGTTTCCTGAAGGCAGCATATAGATGGGTTCTCTTTCTTGATCCAATCAGCTAGTCTGTGTCTCTTGGTAGTAGAATTAAGATGATTCACATAAGTGTGATTATTGTTAGGTACTTTCTTTTCCCAGTCATGTTTCCTGAAACGAGCTGTTTATGCATTTTGAACTTTGTTTGTAGCTTACTGTACATTTGCACTTTTTTGTAGTGATGTTCTTGTTTTTGTATTTCTGTGTGCAAGCACGTCTTTGAGCAAGTGTTGTAGGGTTGGACGCGTGGATACAAATTCTTTCAGCTTCCATTTGTCTTGGAAGATCTTTATTTCCCCTTCATTCATAAATGATAGCTTTGCAGGGTATATTATTCTAGGTTGGCATTGTTTGTCTTTTAAAACTTGAAATATATCACGCCATTGTCTCCTTGCCTGTAGTGTTTGCGATGAGAAGTCTGGGGTAAGTCTGATTAACTTACCCCTGAATGTGATTTGTCGTTTCTCTCTGGCACATTTTAGGATTTGTTCTTTGTGTGTCACTGAGATGAGTGTTGCCACAATGTGTCACAGTGAATTTCTCTTCTGGTCTATCCTGTTCAGAGTCCTGGCTATCTGCTAAATTTGTCTGTTATCCAGCTGCCTTTGTTTGAAGTTTTCTGATATTATTTCATTGAAAACACCTTCCAATCCACTCTCTCTTTCCACCCCCTTGGGGACTCCTATTATCCAAACATGACACCATTTGATTGAATCTTGCAGGTCTCCGACCGTATTTTTTAATTTTTTAATTTCTTCTTCCTGTGTTTGAACTGACTATTATTTCTGGAAGTTTGTCTTCGAATTCTGATATTCGCTCTTCTATTTCATCTGTTCGATTTCCAAGGCATTCCACAGTGTTTTTTATATGGCCAATTGAGTTTTTCATTTCCATTATTTCATTCTGGCTTCTCTTTAGGATATCTAATCCTTGGGCTTGTTTTTCGTTCAGCTCTCAAATCTATTTCTCATTATTTCTAAGTAATCTGGTTATTAGTTTTCTGAATTCTTTTTCTGGCATGTTTTCAAATTCTTCTTCTTCAGCCTCTGTTATGGTTGGTTTAGCCTGCTCCATTGGCAAGTTTATATGTTCTTCTATACTCTTATTGTGGGTTTTTGTTTTGTTTTTCGGCATTCTGTTTGGTTTGTTTTTCAGGTTGATTTCCCTCTGGTATAGGCTGCTGTGGGTCTGTACCAATATCCAGTGTAAGCAGACTACTCTACCTCCTAGAGTTTGTTTATTTATTTTTTACTTATTTATTTATTATTTTTTTTGTAACTTGAGTGGGCTGGTATCAGGGCTTTTAGGTGCCAATCTCCACCCCTTGGGGGCCGGTTTCCCTGTTCCTATGTTCCCCCTTACATGGCTGTGCCTGGTTTTCATTTGTCAGCCACTCTCCCTCACAGTTCCTTCAGTGCGACCACCTTTGGACTCTGCCCCTGTTGCTTCCTCCTTTGGAGCTGAGGCCAGGCTCCATTAAGCCCGAATGTAAACAAGCAGTATGGCTGTTCTCTGCCCGCTGCAGCTCTGATTGTGGGGAGGATCCTGGCGTTTTTGATCCCTCAGTTCATCCCCTCTTCCCACAGGCGCTATTCGATTTTTTTTTTCTTCTGGTAACTTGAGTAGGCTTGTGAGCTGCCCTACCTTGCTGCGCCCACCCCTAGCGTAAGGAGTGTCATATCGCTCCACTCCACCTTTGGACTCCACCTCCGGAGGTTAGTGCTGACACAGAGGCAGCTCACCTTTAAGCCCGAATGTAAACAAACAAGATGGCTGCTTCCTGCCTGCTGCAGCTCCGATTTGGGGGAGGGTGGAGGTAACAAGGGAACCTGGCGTGTTTAGTCCCTCAATTCGTCCCCATGAATCGCGCACTCTTTCCGAAAGCGCTACTCTGTTCCATTTTTGATTTCCTCCCCCACTCAGTCTTTCACTGTCCGTCCCAGGGTGGGTTGTTGGGGAGAGGCAGTGGTGGCTGGTGCAGTGGTGCCCGGCGAGTGCCCTGCCTCACCTCGGCTTCCAGTGCTGGTGCATACACACTCCTGCTGATGTCCTGCGCTTCAGGCATCCACATCCTCCTCGAAGGTCCACCCCGCCTCCCCAGTCTCAGAAGAATTTCCCTTTCCCCAAAACTACAAATTCTCACCCTCTCCGTGAACTTTTCCTTCCCGGACCATCAGTGTGCTCCTTCCCTATTCCACCATCTTCCCCTATGCTCCACAAATGTATCTTTTAACACAAACTTTTCCAGTCCCATCCATGTCACAAATGACAAAAGTTCAGATTTTATTGCTGAATAAAAGTTCACATTTTATTGCTGTTGTGTGTACATACCACATTTTCTCTATTCATTCATCAGTAGATGTGCACTTAACTTATCTTCATTTCTTTACTATTGTGAATAGTTCCACAGTAAGCATGGGAGTGGATATGTCTCCTCAACAGATGAATTTTGTTTCCCTTAGGCATATAACCAGTAGTTCTATTTTTAGTTGTTTTTTTTTTTTTTTGAGAAAGCTTTGTATTGTTTTCCACAGTGGCTACATGACTTTATATCACCAATAGTGTGCAATTTTCTGCACATCCTTGCCAACAGTTGATATCTTTTGTCTTCTTAATGATAACCAATCTTAGTGGAGGTGATTTCTCATTTGTGATTTTTTTATTTGTATTTATCTCATGATTAGGGGTGCTGCACTTTTTTTATGTGCCTGTTAGCCATTTAGATGTTTTGCTTTGAAAAATATCTGTTTATATCTATTAACCATTTTTGTAGTTGTTTCATATTTATTCACTTAAAATGTTAAAACATGATTTTAGACATTTTGTAAAGGATTGTATCTCATATTTAGTTATGGAATCACTGGAGTAGTTTTTACCTCCTTGATTGTGGTTGAAAATGAAAATATTTCTTTTTTAATCTTTTTTAAATTTTATTTAAAGTATACAAATTTCATGTATTTCTACATACAGATTCAGGAACATAGTGATACTTCCCTCCCCATCCTCCCTCCTGCCTATGATACCTTCATCTCCTATTCCATTATTATATTTTACAAAATTCAGTCAATTTTATACTCATACAATTAATCTTAAACTGAGTAAAAAGTTCAAGAAATAGTATGAAGAAAAAAAAACAGTTCCTCACCAGTCAAGACAAGGGCTGTTAAAACTCATTGAATCTCAAAGTGTTAATTTCTCTCCTGTAGATTTCTTTTTAGGTGCTCTATTACTTACCAGAGATCAGGGAAAATATTTGATATGTGCCTAATAGCTCTGGCTATAACTACCAGAACTATCTTGAATAGCAACTTAGAGTGGGCAGCCAGTGGTCTGGTTCCAGAGCTGAGTGGAAATGCTTCCAACTTTTCTCCATTCAGTATGATGCTGGCCATGGGTTTGTCATAAACTGTGTTGATTGTGTTTAGGGGTGTTCTTCTACATCCAATTTGCTTAAAGTTTTCATCATGAAAGTATTTTGTATTTTATCAAATTCTGTCTCTGCATCTGTTGAGATAATCATATGGCTTTTGTTCAGTTTGTTAATGTGATGTATCCCATTTATTGATTTGTGAATGTGGAACCATCCCTACATACCAGGTATAAATCCCACTTGGTCTAGGTAAGTGATCTTTCTGATGTGATGTTGGAGTCCATTAGCTAGTATTTGTTAAGGATTTTTGCATCTATGTTCATCAGGGATATTGGACTTTCTCTGTTGTATCTTTTTCTGGTTTAGGGATTAAGGTAATGCAGGCTTCATAGAATGAGTTTGGGAGGATTTGCTCTCTTTGAATTACTTTGAATAGCTTGAGAAGAATTTTAATTAGTTCTTCTTTAAATGACTGGTAGGATCCAGGAGCGAAGCAGTCCACAATTGCACTTTTCTTTGTTGGGAGGGTTTTTATTACTGATTCATTCTCCACCTTGTTTATTGGTCTGCTCAGGTTTTCTATGTCTTCATGAATCAATTTTTGTAGATTGTATGTCTAGGAATCTGTCCATTTCTTCCTGGTTCCCCAATTTGTTGGCATGCAACTTTTGTAGTAATTCTTGATGATTCTTTTTATTTCTGTGGTATCTGTTACAAATCCTTTCTCATCTCTGATTTTATGGATTTGGGTTTTTCCCTTTCTTTCTTATTAGTTATGCCACTTTTGTATCAATTTTTTTTTTCAAAAAATCAGCTCTTCATTTCACTGCTATTTTGTGCTGTTCTTTCTTTTAACATTTTTATTTCTTCTCTAATTTTAATTATTTCTTTCCTCCTACTAATTTCAGAATTGGTTTATTGATCTTTTTTTAAGTTGTTGAGAAACACTGAAAAACTCATTTATTTGGTACCTTTCCAATTCCTTGATGTAGGCACCAATTGCTATGAATTTTTATATTAATACTGCTTTTCTTGTATCCCATAAGTTTTGATATGATGTGTTGTCATCTTCATTCATTTCCAGAAAATTTTTGATTTCTCTTCTGATGTCTTCTATGACCCACTGATCATTCAGGAGAATCTTGTTCAGTCTCTATATGTTTGAATCTACACTCAAGGTTCTTTTTAGATATTTTTTATTTTTATTTTTTAATCTTTTAATTTTTTTGAGGAATACAATTTCTTAAGTACAACTTTCAGAATATAGTTATTATTCTCAGTATAACAGCCCTCCCAACCCTTCTCCTCCCTCTCCCCTTGCCAGTTCCATTCTCCATTAAGATTTATTTTCAATTAACTTTTTACACAGAAGACCAACTCTACACTACTCTACAGTAAGTAAATATTTCAAAATTTGCACACCCACAAAAAAAAACTGTTTGAGAACTGGTTTAACAGTTAACTCTCAATACAACTCATTGAGGACAGAGGTCCTGCATAGGGAGTACTACCTGCACTAGCAAAGTGACTTTTGTTGTTAACTTAACAATTAACACTCTTATGTATGATGTCAGTGATCACCCTGGGCTCTTAAAATGAGCTGCTTATGAGCCTTTTGAGTCCACAAACTTCATCAGTATTTAGACAAGGCCATAAGCAAAGTGGGAGTTCTCCCTTTAGAGAAAAGTACATCCTTCTTTGATGGCCCCTTCTTTATACTAGGGTCTCACTCACAGAGATTCTTCATGTAGTACATTTTTGCCACAATGTATTGGCTTTCCATGCCTGAAATGCTCTCAATATGAAGGAAAACAATGATAAAACAAAGAAAAGGAAACTGTTCCTTGACAGTTAAGACAAGGGGAGCTCAAGTCATCCCTTCTCAAAGTGTCAATTTCACTTCTGCAGATTTTATTTTAGGTGTTCTATTAGTTCTCACAGATCAGGGGAACATATGGTATTTTTCCATTGGGACTGGCTTATTCACTAATTACTCTTTGCAAGCCAGGGAGAAGAGAGTGTGCTTCAGTATGGAAATTTCCAGGAACATTATTTGTTACTGAAAATCTCCAGTAAATTTGCTAAGCTCAGAAAATGTCCAGCATACATCATGGTGGTGGAAGCAAGCTTAGGGAACTGAACTTCAAGTACATGAAAGGGGGTAAAATACACAGAGGACAGTGGTATATGATGGAGGATGTACATAGAAGCATAAGTCCCCAAAAATCTCCACAAAAGCAAGAGGGGTTTTGGACACTCATATGCTATGGCAATGCAGCTTGAGCCATGGATCACTGCATCTACAAGGTTCAAGGTGATGTGCAGCTGCCCAAAGGGTGAACAGCATTTGGAGAGTGGTCCCTGTGATCTGGGAACTTGGAACCCTTGATGAGCAGTGAAGAGTTGGCTGCCAGCTGCCACTGAGGTAGAGACAAGAAGACATAAAATACAAGAAAAATACTACTTTCTCCTGGCTATACTCAGCATCAAAGACTGTAACTGTCTTGGATAGAATAGGAAATGTTTCAGAAAGTCAGATAGAAGGTTGTCAAGTGTGGGAAATCAATGCACAATAAATTCTTGTTAAAAGTATATTTAAATAAGAAACAATTCACGAACTGGGAAACACCAAACTGAAGGATGGTAAGCAATCCAGTGTCAAAATCTCAGGGACAGGTGTTTACAGTATCCACATGGAAGCGAGATAAGGAAACTGGTTAGTTTCAGTTACAACAGTTCCCTTTTGAGGTTAGCTTCTCAGGAAGTACCAAGTAACATAGTCGTATGTTAGTTTCTTTATAACATAAGCATTTACAAGAAATAACAGAAATAAGTCAAGTTAACTTTCTGTTATGCTTTCAGTTTAAGCAGGGTTAAGGCTATTTTTAAGGCTTCTTTGGTTTTGTTTGCCCTGAGATTATTTAGACCTCATACCCACTTAATTTTGCTCTAACAAAGCAAATGCTGACATTGAATTCTTCAGCAGTATCAAATCAACTATTTTAAGCATGATGTCTCTGGTTCTCCTAAATTCTCTGAGTCACAGAGAAGAAGCCTAGAATGAACTTTCCATAACTCCAGACTCCAGGGGCCAGATGGGAGTTAGTCAAACAAAGGCACTCAGAAGAGGTTTGGACAGGACTAGAAGGATGACCATTCTCTGGCAGAGACAATGCACAGACCTCACCATCCCCAGCAGTCCATCACAGCAGGGGACCCCCTGTAATCCACCGTGTCCAGGATGCCAGTGAGCTCCCCAGACCTCTGCATTCCCAACCATCTGAGAGGCAGGCCAGCCTTGAAAGTACATCCTACTTTTAACACCTATGTAGGCTGCAGCATCCTTAATCAGATGAAATGCTCTTTAGAAACAAGGGAGGCAAAATAACAGCAAGATTCAGAGGTGGAGTAGAGCTGTTCCCATCACCCTGGGTCATGGAACATGAGTGTGAGAATGCTTATATCACAAGAGATGTATGTAAAGTATGTATGTATGCATGTTAAGCTAAAACTCCTACTGGACAAGTTTGATATATTTAAAAACCTCTGTACCAGTAATTTGTAGTTTGCCTTGAATTCATAGCATCACTCATAAACTTGGAAATACTTCAAGATAAAATATGCCCAACATATTTGCTTCAGTATTCTCTTGAATTGCACTTCTCATCTAGCACTAAACAAAAATACATACAAATTTTACAAGTTGAAAATCAATTAATTCTTGACATTATTAAAAACTTTTTGCCTCTAGGGGCAATTTGTCAGATGTCATGTTTCATAGCATCAAACTTTTTTTATTCTTTTCTCTACATTTTCCAAAAAAACTTTATATAATTGATATAATAATTTTATCTTCTCTTCAACTAAAAAAAGTCCAAGCTTAGTCACCTCCATTAAATTCTTCGTTAACATTATGCTTTTGTTTTAAGAATAAAATTTGGGGGCACTGGCATTGTGGCATAAGGGGTAAAGCCTCCAGCTATTATGCTAGCATCCAATATGAGCATTAGTTCGAGGGTGGCTGTTCCATTTTCTATCCAGATCTCTGCTAATGCCATGGGAAAAACAGTAAAAGCATGCTCAAGTGCTTGGGCCCTGCCCACCCATGTGGAGAACCTAGAATAAGCTTCAGGATCCTGGAACCTGGATCCAGCCTGGTCCAGCCTTGGCCACTGTGAACATCTGGGGAGTGAGTCAATGTATGGAAAATTCTCTGTGTCTCTCCCTTTCTCTCTGTAATTCTAACTTTCAAATAAATACATAAATGTTTTTTAAAAAGATTAAAATTTTGCCTCAATTATTTTTAAATTAATTTTTTTGTTTTTTTTATTTGCCTACATTTCATAAATACAACTTTAGGATGATAGTAATTCTTCCCACAGTACCCACCCTCTCATCCGCACTCCTACCCCTCCTCCTCTTCCCTCTCCTGTTCCCAACCTTGTTTTTTACTAAGATATATTTTCATTTAACTTTATACACTGAAGACTAACTCTATTCTTGGTCAAGAGTTCAAAACATTGTATGAGAGAGAAAGAGAAAAAGAGAAAGAAAAAAATCAAAACATAAAGAAACCAAAAAATATCCTAAAACCAAAAAACATCAAATCACTGCATTTTTTGGAAACTTAATTATCTTTAAAGAGTAACCCAAGAATCATACATCTTTTGCATGAATTTAGACATGAATATAACTTGTGTGACATAATATCTTCCACTTAATACACTAAAATGAAGTAAATTTTTTGAGAACAAGTTCTACTATTAAGCCACATAATACAACTCTTTGAGGACAGAGGTCTTGAGTGGGAAGTTAGTGCACAGTGACTCCTGTTGTTATGTTAACAATTAACACTCTTATGTATAATGTCAGTGACCACTTGAGGCTCTTGACATGAACTGCCTAGGCTATGGAAGTCTTTTGAATCCATAGATTGTGTCAGTATTTAGACAAGGCCATAAGCAAAGTAAAAGTTCTCTACTGCCTTCAGAGAAAAGTACATCCTTCTTCAATGACCACTTCTTTCAGCTGGGGTCTCACACACTGAGGTCCTTCATGTAAGACATTTTTTGTGACAGTGTCTTGATTTTCCATACCTGAAATGTTCTTGTGGGCTTTTCATCCAGACCAGAATGCCTTAAGGGCTGAATCTGAGGTCAGAGTGCTGTTTAAATCAATTGTCATTCTGAGTCTGCTGTGTGGACTGTTTCCCATGTTGGAGCATTCACTTTTTTTTTAATTCTATTATTATTACCAGATACTTAATCCTACTTATATGATCATTTTAACACTTGATCCTATCTATATGATCACTTTAACGCTTAATCCTACCCATAGGATCTCTATAACACTTAGAATGTTATGTTTACCACCCAGCGTAAGGGGGTTTGGGGCTCCCATGACAAACTTTTAAGTTGAACCCTGAGAAGTAAGGCCATAGGAATGTATGTGAAACTATACAGCTTTATGTTAACAAACTTCATACACTTCATAATTACAACTTTAGGGTCATAGTGATTCTTCCCTCCATGCCCACTCTCCTGCCCACATTCCCACCCACCTTCCTCTTCCCTCTCTTATTCTCGAACTTATTTTTAACTAAGATCTATTTTAATTAACTTTACACATATATGGGTGTTCAATGTTATTACTTCTCAAAATGTCAATTCTACTTCTACGTGTTGCCTTTTAAGTGCTCTATTATTTATCACACGTCAGGGAGAACATATAGTATTTGTCCCCTTGGGACTGGCTTGTTTCACTAAGTATGATGTTATCAGCTTCATCCATTGTGTTGCAAATGATCATATTTTGGGTTTTGTTTACTGCTGTATAGCGCTCCATGGTGTACATATCCCATAATTTCTTTGTCCAGTCTTCAGTTGACAAACATTTGGGTTGATTTCATGTCTTTGTTTTTTTTTTGTTGTTGTTTGTTTGTTTTTTTTTTTTTTTTTGACAGGCAGAGTGGACAGTGAGAGAGAGAGAAACAGAGAGAAAGGTCTTCCTGTGCCGTCGGTTCACCCTCCAATGGCTGCCGCAGCCAGCGGGCTGCAGCCGGCGCACCACGGCCAGCGCACCACGCTGATCCGATGGCAGGAGCCAGGTACTTATCCTGGTCTCCCATGGGGTGCAGGGCCCAAGCACTTGGGCCATCCTCCACTGCACTCCCTGGCCACAGCAGAGAGCTGGCCTGGAAGAGGGGCAACCGGGACACAATCCAACGCCCCGACCAGGACTAGAACTCGGTGTGCCGGCGCCACAAGGCAGAGGATTAGCCTAGTGAGCCGCAGCACCGGCCTCATGTCTTTGTTATTGTGAATTGAGCTTCAATAAACACGGAGGTAGAGATAGCTCTTTCATATGCTGATTTGTTCATTTCTTAACTGGGTTGTTTGTTTTGTTGTTGTCTAGTTTCTTTATCTCTTTGTATATTCAGGTTATTAATCCTTTATCAGTTGTATAGTTTGCAAATATTTTCTCCCATTCTGTCAGTTGTCTCTTCACTTTGTTGATTTTTTTTTTTTTTGCAATGCTTCTCAATTTGATGTAATCTCATTTGTTGATTTTTGGCTTTGACTGCCTGTGCCTCTGGGGTCTTTTCCAAAAATGTTTTGTCTATGGCGATGTTGTGTAGGGTTTCCCCAATAATTTGATGATTCAGGTCATAGATTTAGGTCTTTAGTCCATTTTGAGTGGGTTTTAGTGAAAGGTGTAAAGTAGCAGTCTTGTTTCATGCTTCTGCATGTCCTTCAACATTTGTTGAAGAGAGCCTTGTTCCAAGGATTGATTTTACCTGCTTTGTCAAAGATAAGTTGATTGTAGATGCTTGGATTGATTTCTTCTGTTTCTATTCTGCTCCATTGGTCTATCCATCTGGTTTTGTACCAGTATCATGCTGCTTTGATTATAACTGCCTTGTAGTATGTCTTAAAATTTGCTATTGTGATGCCTCCAGCTTTGGTTTTGTTGTATAAGATTGTTTTAGCTATTCAGGATCTCCTGTGTTTCCATATGAATCTCACTGTTGCTTTTTCTATATCTGGGAAGAAGATCTTTGGTATTTCAATTTGTATTGCACTGAATCTTTAATTTGCTTTTGGAAGTATGCATTTTGATGATATTGCCAATCCATGAACATGGAAGAGTTTTCCATTTTTTTGTATCTTCCTCTATTTCTTTATGTAATGTTTTGTAATTCTCATTGTATAGATCTCAAATATCCTTGGTTAAATGTATTCCCAGGTATTTGATTTTTTGTAGCTATTGTGAATGGGATTGATCTTAGAAGTTCTTTCTCAGCCATGTCTGTGTATACAAAGGCTGTTGACTTTTGTCTTCCTATTCTATATCCTGCTACTTTTCCAAACTCTTCTATGAGTTCCAATAATCTCTTAATGGAGTAGTCTTCGGGATATGTCATCTGCAAATAGTTTGACTTCCACCTTCCCAATTTGTATAATTTGTATTCCTTTGATTTATTTTTTGTGCATAATGACTTTAGCTAAAACTTCCAAGACTTTATTCAATGGCAATGGTGAGAGTGAGCATCCTGTCTGGTTCCAGATCTCAGTGGGAATGCTTCCAATGTTTCCCTCTTCAATAGGACACTGAAAGTGGGTTTGTCTTCAATTGTCTTAATTGTGTTGAGCAATGTTCTTTTTATACCCAATTTGCTTAGATTTTTCATCATGAAAGGGTGTTGTATTTTGTAAATCCTTTTGCTGCATCTATTGAGATAATTATATTGATTTGTTCTTCAGTTTGTTTATGTGATGTATCATACTGATTGATTTACGAATGTTGAACCATCTTGCATACCAGGGATAAATCTAACTTAGTCCAGGTGAATAATCATTCTGATATGTTGTTGGATTCGATTGGTGAGTATTTTGTTAAGGATTTTTGTGTCTGTGTTCACCAAGGAAATTGGTCTGTGGTTTTCTTTCTCTGTTACATATTTTTCAGGTTTAGGAATTAAGGTAATACTGGATTTATAGAAAGAATTTGGAAGGATTCCCTCCCTTTCAATTTTGTTGAATAGCTTGAGAAGAATTGGAGTTAGTTCTTCTTTAAATATCTGGTATAATTCAATGGTTGATCCATCTGATCCTGGGCTTTTCTTTGTTGGGAGGGTCTTTATTACTGATTTGATTCTGTCTTGGCTATTGGTCTGCCTAGGTTTTTTGTCTTCATTGCTCATTTGGGTAGTTCCTACGTGTCCAGGAATCTATCCATTTTTCTAGGTTTCCTATTTTGTTGACGTACAGCTCTTTGTAGTAATTTCTGATTATTGTTTATATTTCTGTGGTGTCTGTTGTTATGTTTCCTTTTTCTAATTTTGTTCATTTGAGTCTTCTCCCTCCTTTTTTTGGTTAGTTAGGCCAATGGTGTGTCAATTTGTTTATTTTTTTCGAATGCTAGCTCTTCCTTTTGCTGATTTTTGTATTGTTTTATTGGTTTCAGTTTTGTTTATTTCTTCTCCTATTTTAATTATTTATTTCCTCCTACTAGGTTTGCTGTTTGTTTTCTAGGTCCTTGAGATGCATTGATAGCTCATTTATTTTGTGTCATTCCAATTTCTTGTTGTAGGCACCAATACCTATAAACTTTCCTTTTAAAACTGCTTTGCCAAATCCCATAAGTTTTGATATGTTGTATTATCAACCTCATTTGCTTCCAGAAATTTTTTGATTTCTCTTTTGATTTCTTCAATGACCTGCTGTTCATTTAGGAGCATGTCATTCAGTCTCCATGTGTTTCCATATGTTCTGGAGATTCCTGCATTGCTGATTACCAACTTCATTCCATTGTGGTCAGAAAAGGTGCATGGTATGATTTCGATTTTTTTTAATTTGCTGAGACTTGTTTTATGGTCTAGCATGTGGTCAATTATAGAGAAGGTTCCAAGCACTGGCGAGAAGAATATGTATTCTGCTGCTGTGGGATGGAGAGCTATATAGATATTTGTTAGGTCCATTTGGTCTATAATTTCGATTAACCCTGCTGTTTCCATAGTGATTTTCTGACTAGTTGATCTATTCATTGCTGAAAGTGGGGTATTGAAATCCCTCATTACTATTGTATTTGTGTCTATATCTCCCTTTAAATCCATTAACATTTCTTCTAAGCACCCTGTAATTAGGTGCTTATATATTTAAAATGGTCACTTTTTGTTGAATCGATCCCTTGATTGTTACATAGTGCCCTTCTCTTTATCTTTTGACAATTTTTTTTGTTAAAGTCTATTTTGTCAGATATTAGGATCACTACACCAGCTCTTTTGTGGTTTCTGTTAGCATGGATTATCTTCATCTATCCTTTCACTTTCAGACTGTATCATTGTTGCTGAGATGTGTTTCTTGCAAGCAGCAAATAAATGAGTTCTTCCTTTTAATCCATTTAGCCAGTCTGTGTCTTTTAATTGGAGAGTGTGTGGCCATTTACATTCAAGATGATTATTGATAAGTAATGACTTGACCCTACCATTTTTCCTTTAGTATTCCAATTTTTTTACTTTGGATTTCCTTTGTACTTTTACTGGTAGTTTCTCTACCTTCACTTTCTTTCATAATGATGTTCCTGTTTCTGTATTTCTGTGTGTAGTGCATCTTTAAGCATCTTTTGTAATACTGGATGGGTGGTAAATTCTTTCAATTTCTGTTTGTTATGGAAGGTCCTTATTTCACCTTCATTTACAAATGAGAGTTCTGCAGGATATAATATTATGGGTTGACAGTTTTTTTCAATTAATATTTTGACTATATCTCACCATTCTCTCCTAGTCTATAGGGTTTCTGATGAGAGGTCTGCTGTGAGTCTAATTGGAGTTTCTCTGAAAGTAATTTGCTATTTCTCTCCTGCACATTTTAGAACCTTTACTTTATGTTTTACTATGGAGAGTTTTCCTACAATGTGTCTTGGTGAAGATCTTTTCTGGCCATGTCTATTGGGTGTCCTATGTGCTTCCTATACTTGGATGTCCCTTTCTTTCTCCAAACTAGGGAAGTTGTCTGTTATTATTTCACTGAAAAAGCATTCTAATTTTTTCTGTCTTTCCATGCCTTCAGGAATTGCTAGGACCCGTATGTTGATGGTATCCTGTAGATCTCCAACAGTGTTTTTTAGTTTTCTGATTTATTCTTGTTGTATTTTCAGACTGTAAAATTTCCAAAGATTTGTCTTCTAGCTCAGATATTCTCTCTTTTGCCTCACAAACTCTGTTGTTAAGGCTTTACATGTATTTTTTATTTGATCTACTGAATTCTTCATTTCTAGTATTTCATTTTGATTTCTCTTTAAAATCTGAATTTCGTGAAAAAACATATTCATTCATATCATGTATAGCTTTTTTAGTTTGTGAATTTGCTTCTGATTGTTTCTGAGTAATCTGATGATTCATTTTTTGAATTCCATTTCTGGCATTTCCTCAACCTCTTCATCTTCAGCTTCTAATATTAAAATGTTGTGGTTTTTCTTTGGGGGGGTTCATGGCGACTTTCTTGTTCTTATGTCTTGGGTAATTTCCTTTATTCTTCAGCACTTCTTCTGATTGCTTTTGTCTTTGTTCTGCATCTCCGTGGCTTAGCGGAAAGTCTACACTTTCAGCGAATGCCAAGAAGTGTTTACTGGATGTGGCCAGGGTACTCTGTTCAGCATTCCAGGGTGGGGCAAGTATTTAGGGTAGGACCCCAGTTGGGTGTGGTAGCTCTTCTCTGAGTTAATGGATGCCCAGTGTTAAGCTCCAGTGTGTTTAGCATTCATCTCCCCTGCTTAATGAACTGCACATTTGATCTGTGGAGTCTTTCCTGTGAGCATGGTTCCCTCTGTTATGAGCTGTTATAGGTAACCAAGGAGCTCAGAGAATGCAGAGAGGTGCTCTGTGGTTGCCCAGGATCTAGTCACACTCTGTGTTTGCAGTCTAGCCACCCCCAGTGTTTGCAGTCACTGTTTTCTCAGACTCAGTTCCCAGGGCTCTCTGGGTCATGGACTGTTAATTGGGCCACTTTGGCCAACTTGTCAGTCCTGTCTATAAGGAAACTCAGCTGTTCCCAGAGCCATTTTCTGTGTGCCGTCCTCCTAACAAGTTTCAGTGTCTAGGGGGGTGGGGTTTCCTCTGGTTAGGTCTGTGCTTTGTGGGCTTGTAAAGTGCCTGCCCACTGAAGCCCCTCTCACTTCTTAATGATGCTGTGCCAGTAGGAGAGTCCTATAGTTAGCACTTCCTCTCCCTTACCATTGCCAGGCAACTGGCACTGTGCAACTGGCACAGAGGAGGAAGGAATCTTCTGAATTGCTGTGGCCCTCATTGATTGGGTGGGATGCAACCCCTGTTATTTATTGTCAGGCATGCACAGGAGGTGGGGTGGCAGCTACCTGCCAGTGTCCAAAAAAAATTATATGCGCTGGTTCTGTGGCACACTGGTTAAAGGCCTGGGCTGCAGTACCAGCATTCCATATGGGTGCCAGTTCGAGTCCCAGATGCTCCAATTCTGATACAGCTACCTACTATGGCCTGAGAAAGCACTAGAAGATAGTCTAAGTCCTTGGCCCTTGTATCCATGTATCCACATGGGAGACCTGGAAGAAGCTCGTGGCTCCTAGCTTTGGATTGGTGCAGCTCTGGCCATTGCAGCCATTTGGGGAATGAACAGCTCAAGGAAGCCCTACCTCTCTCTTTCTCTTTCTGCCTCTGTCTCTGTCTCTCTGTAGCTCTGTCATTCAAATAAATAAATAAATCTCTTTTAAAAATGGTGTGAGCCTGTGAGCCCTTCCCCTGCTGGTTGCAGGTCTCTGCTGTAGTGGGAGTGGTGGTGGTGGGGGTCACATGCAGTCTCTTTTTTTCTTCTTTCTTGCTTCTGCTGTTTTCTTAGGGTGTTCATGTGGGACTTAAAAGCAGTATTAGCAGCGTCATGGGCCCATAGACTCCCCTCTCACCTGGTTTGCCTCGGAGGGCTTCTTTCTCCCAGGATCCAAGCTTCCCTTATTTTCTGCTCTTTATTTGCTTCCTCAGTAGGGGTCCATAGCATTTCTATGGCTTGTACTGGGTTTCTGCTGGGGTTCCCCCAGAGCTCTATCCTATGACTGTATTTATTTTTCTTTTTAAATATTAATTTCACCCCCACATAAGTCAGGTCATCCTGTTATGATTCTGCCATTTTGGAACCCCCCAAATTAATATTAATTTGTCATATATAGAATAGTAATCAGTATTTAATTTTAGTTACCAAGCATAATAATAGACAGGTATAATTGAAACTCATTTTGCCACTCTGACCTCAGAATCAACCCATAAGGCATTCTGGTCTGGATGAAAAGCCCACAAGAACATTTCAGGCATGGAAAGCCAAGATACTGTTGCAAAAAGCATCCTACATGAAGGATCTCTGTGGGTGAGACCCCAGTGGAAAGAAGAGGACATCAGAGCCGGCGCCGTGGCTCAATAGGCTAATCCTCCACCTTGCGGCGCCGGCACACCGGGTTCTAGTCCCGGTTGGGGCGCCGGATTCTGTCCCGGTTGCCCCTCTTCCAGGCCAGCTCTCTGCTATGGCCAGGGAGTGCAGTGGAGGATGGCCCAGGTGCTTGGGCCCTGCACCCCATGGGAGACCAGGAAAAGCACCTGGCTCCTGGCTCCTGCCAGGATCAGCGCGGTGCGCCGGCTGCAGCGGCGGCCATTGGAGGGTGAACCAACGGCAAAAGGAAGACCTTTCTCTCTCTGTCTCTCTCTCTCACTGTCCACTCTGCCTGTCAAAAAAAAAAAAAAAAAAAAAAAAAAAAAAAAAAAAAAAGAAGAGGACATCAAAGAAGGATGGACTTTTCTCTGAAGGCAGTAGAGAACTTTTACTTTGCTTATGGCCTTGTCTAAATGCTGACAAGTGTGGATTCAAGACTTCCATAGCCTAGGCAGTTCATGTCAAGAGCCTCAGGTAATCACTGACATTATACATAAGAGTGTTAATTGTTAACATAGCAACAGGAGTCACTGTGCACTAACTTCCCATGCAGGACCTCTGTCCTCAATGAGTTGTGTTATGATAGTTAACGGTAAAACTTATTCTCAAAGATTTATTTCATTTTAGTATATTAAGTGGAAAATATGAACAGCCCTTTTCTAAATGCTGAGGAACATGGGTTTTTTGTTGTTGTTGTTGTTTGGGTGTGGTTTTTTGGTTTCTTTTGTGCAAATTGTTGAAATCTTTTTTAGTATAGAGTTGGTCTTCTGTGTATAAAGTTAATTGAAAATAAATCTTAGTGCAGAATGGGACTGGGAATGGGAGAGGGAGGAGGAAGAGGAATGGGAAGGTGGGTATGGTGGGAAGAATCACTATATTCCTAAAGTTGTACTTATGAAATGCGTGAGGTTTATATGCCTTAAATAAGATTTCTTTGGGGAAAAACACACACACACACACACACACACAAATCTTTCACCAGTAAAAACTCACTGAAATTTATCAACCTTTTATTAAATGTAATTAAATCTAGAAAGACCATTTGCAATGAGGAAATAAAAGCAAGTTTTTCTACCTGTGGTGGGGGGGTGTCTACCTTGGAACATCTAAGGGTTACCTACGCATGGAAAGACCTTCCTACGACTGGAACCACTAGAAGACCAGAGTGAGAGAGGAGAGAAAGAGAGTGCTCTCTGGAGTTGTAGAGTGAGCCATTTGCCTAGAAGTTTATTACTATGTGAGATAATAAATTGCAATTTTATTTAAACCAAAAGGAGAGACTGTGGAACATAAAATTATATGTAAACTATAATAAAGTATTTTATAAAATAAAACATACAGGGTAAAAATTGAAAACAAAAAAAAGGGAAACTCAGGCTGCCTATATAAACTATTCAAATTATATTACACCAGTACTTGTGAAGAGTACTCCAAAAGAATCAGTCTTTCGACACTGGCTTGTACCATGCTGTGTTTGCATGGAGTACGGGAAATAATTCACGTGGCAATACATTTGAAGTGTATTTTCAGATTAAAAGCTGTTGTGTGGAGGTTGGGACCCCTAATTTTGTTGTAGCGATTAGGAACATTCATTGGGCTCAGGGAGACCCCCCAGATAGACTTAGTCCGGGCCCTTGTCTTCCCCAGAATAAAGATACAACCAGAAGACATAGACAGAGGTGAGCAAAAAAGCTGGATATGTTGAATGGCAAAGGAATAGTATAGATTCAGACATGAGGAGGTCAACCTCCACCCAGCCTGGAGTTGTCCTTTCCGCAGGATAACGGGTGGTGCTCTGGGTAGGACCTGATTGAATGTTCAAAGGAGGCAGGATTAGGGTGGGCTGTAGTGTACCAGGTATTCTCTAGGAAAGTGTCATGGTATTGTCTGGTGCATGATGAAAAGTGTGGTTTATCCACATCAGGAGGAGTGAGTGTGCAGAGCTTTCAGCCGTGTTGAATCAGCATTGATGGTGATGGAGTGTGAGCAGTATCCACAGCTTCAGTGTTGACAGTCCTTGGCTCCTTATCTTCACTGGCTACCTACCGACCCATATCAGAGCCACATTAGAATGGGACCATGTGATTCCCCTCACAAAAGGGATCAAGTCCCCAAAAGAGTGTCTTCAGTAACATCTTTGAAAATATAACCATTAGAGTGAAAATATTTTTCACCCAAACAATATGGTCAGATGTTACAGTGGAGTATTTTACACTGCTTTAGTTTTAAAATTTAAATGAATACCATTTAAACAAAATTAAAAATTCAGTTTCTCGGCTATACCAGGTATGTTATCAAATGTTCAGTAACCTCACATAAATAATGGCTATTAAAAAACTGTACTTTCTAAAAATCATTTAAACATTTGGAATTTCAGTGTTTACTTCTAAATAATCCATGAGTGAAAAAAAATTACAGGGGCTGGCACTGTAGCATAATGGTTAAAGTCCTTGTCTGTAGTAGCAGCATCCCATATGGGCACCAGTTCAAGTCCCCACTGCTCTACTTCCAATACCACTCCCTGTTAATGTGCCTTGGAAAGCAGTGGAGGATAGCCCAAGTCATTGGCCCCGGGACACAAGAGGGAGACCCAGAACAAGGTCCTGGCTCCGGATTTGGCTCAGATCCAGACATTGTGGCAATTTGAGGAGTGAACCAGTGGATGGAAGACCTTTCTCTCTCTCTCTCTCTCTCTCTCTCTCTCTCTCTATTTCTCTCTCCCTTCCTTCCTCCATCCCTACCTCTTTCTTTCTGTGGCTCTGTCTTTCAAATAAATAAAATAAATCTATAAAAAAGGGGGGAGGGACAATATCATAAAGCACAGAGAAAATATTTTAAACTGAATGATAAAGAAAACAGGATATACAACTAATTGTGAGAAAGAGATAAAAACACACAGAAAGAAATTATATACCTTTATATGCTTATGTCAGAAAAGAAGAAATTTTAACATATGCAGAGCTTTGTAGAAAATAAATTGTAGAGATCCAGGGTGTTGCTATCTTTTTCTGAAGAATATCAAGTTTGCTCTAGTAGTCACTGAAATTACTGACCCATCACTTTGACCTTTAGCAAGGGTCTGCTTTAATTTTCCTCTTCCTTCTAGGAAAAGTCACTCCGTCCTGAGATGCAGTTCTTGTTCCTGAAGTATACCCTTGTGGGCATTTCAGTGTGAATCTCCAACTTTATCAAGACCCACTAACTTGGGGGGCTGTATTTTGAAATTCCCTTTGCTGCTATGGACAGCTGCTGATGTCTCTGATCAGCTTTTTTAGGTAAGATTTCCCCTGGCCTTTGTAGATTGCCCTGTGCTTGTACAGTGCACGGCCAGTGAAGGATTTGCAGAGAGCTCAAAGGCAGAACGTACAATGCCCTCCCCTCTCACTCTGATCCCACTTGCTGTCTCTTTTCTCCTGGGAGTGTCTCCGTCAACTTCTACCTGCTCCAGTTGCCCCACACCCTATCCTCTCCCTCTTCAGCTGACTGTGAGTTTCTGCTTGAGTCTCCTCTGCATCAGCAAGACCGGGAGAACTTCAGGACAAGCCACACCAGAGTGGACCTGGGACCACACCACACTCCCATCTGGGGTCAAGTTCCCTGAGAGCAGCTGCTCACATTTGGTCACCACCTGATGCATACAAAGCTTTCGTTTAGTGTTATTGTTGTGTATGGTTTACATGTAGCTTATAAACATTGTTGACGGGGACTTGGAGACTGGAAACCTTCCTTCTGACTTTTCATGGCTGTTTAGAGGGTAGAAAAACACCTGCACTTTAACTGATGACTGGATAAAGAAAATGTGGTTGGGGTTGGCGCTGTGGCGCAGTGGGTTAATGCCCTGGCCTGAAGCGCTGGCATCCCATATGGACGGCGGTTCGAGACCCGGCTGCTCCACTTCCCTTCCAGCCCTCTGCTATGGCCTGGGAAAGCAGTAGAGGATGGCTCAAGTCCTTGGGCCCCTGCACCCGTGTGGAAGGCCTAGAAGAAGCTCCTGGGTGCTGGCTCAGATCGGCACAGCTCAATTTGCAGTCAATTTGGGAGTGAACCATCGGATGGAAGACCTCTCTCTCGCCCTCTTTCTGCCTCTACTCTCTCTGTGTAACTCTGACTTTCAAATAAATAAATAAATCTTTTTTTAAATGTGGTATATATATATTATACATATATATATATATACAGTGGAATATTATTCAGCCATAAAAAATGAAATCCTGACATTCGCAACAAAATGGATACAACTGGAGATCATTATGTTAAGTAAAATAAGCCAGAACAAAAAAAAGAAAAAATTCTCCTATTCATGGTAGTTAGTAGAAAGGATAAAACTTGTGTGGATGTCAGATCATTTGGTATGTAGTCATAAGTATTGCTTCACTGCCATACCTTGTAAATGACAATATACTATTTCACACTAAAAAAAGAAATGGAGGTGTGGGAATAGTGAGGGCTCTTTGGGAGTTGGTTATTAGCGTGAACAGTTGAGAAAGAAACTCATTATGTGCCTTTCTTGATATGTATACTATATTTGAATAAAATTTTTTTTAAATCAGTAAAACTTTATTCGCTTCCATTCTTTCACCATTAACAGAAAATTGGAGAAAGCAAAAAATGTTTTGTGTTTACAAAGATGAACGGCCTCTTTACCCGGAGATCAAAACCTCAAATGACAACGGGGAAGATCAAAGCGCCCTCCCCCCATCCCCTGAGCTGACCCTTGTCATCCTAGACAAAGCCTTCAGTCCACTGGCCAGGGACCCTGTATTTGGCCAATTTGAGACTAGGGCCAAGAATAAAATATTTTTAAAGAAACCCTGTGCTGATTGGGCTCCTCATATTCTCCAAAACTCGTTTCTCATCCTTCACTCCATTGTAGATGCATTTTTAGAAAATAACAAATTCTAAAGGTCACTGCTGTCACAGCCTTGGTCAGGACAGCCTCCTTCTCATCACCCTCCACAGCCCATCTCTTCCTGGCACCAAGACTGTGGGGATTCCAGAACACACACAAACACACCTTCCCAGTTCTCTTCTGAGACTGAGGGAGGATGGCATCAGGGCAAACCTGCCTCACTTCCTGCGATGTTGTGGGAGGCATCTTCCCTGCTGTTCTGTAATAAAACACGGGAAGTACTGTATTTGAGGTAATCAACATCAAATTTTCAATAAATGATAAATTTTTGGTGGTTTGTTATTTAGTCACTGAATGGACGCCATTTAGTCAAATCGTTCTATTTTCTATTGTGAAATCAATTAAATCAACAGAATGAAAATAATGACATCTATTAAAGAAATGTATCTCTTACCCTAATGAGAATACAAATGTATTTCATTTTTACTCTTTACTTCTGAATTTTCCAATGTGTTCATCTAGAAATAACATGCATTTGATTTATACTTGAAGCATTTACAGCCCTCTCAAACAGTACATAAATGTAAGACAATTCCAACTAGAATATTAAAAAGGCTTTTTCTTGGGAACTAGATAAGTGATTTCAGTTTTCACATAGTAGATTAAATGCCTGAAAATGACAAGAAAAGCATAAAAATGTAGACTGAACATGAACTTGTTTCACCATGGTACAATGAAAACCATTATAATCAAATCAATATTTTATTCACATAAGAATAGAAAAACAGAAGACATGAGCAGAAATGAAAATTCTGACATAAACAGCAGGGAATATCAGAATTGAATAAGTGATAAATCTTGCATTCTCAGTACTGTGGGAAATGGATCATTAGTTTAATAAATGGTTCTTTCACAAAGGCTGTTAAGCACACACCAACTTAAGTCTCCCTTCATTTTTTTAAAAAAAAGTAAATTATCAATAATTGTCTATGTTTAAGGACTGCACTTTAATATTTCAACACATATAAAATGCCCATAGATGGAAACTGTTCTTGTATAGGACAATTTTCTGAATCTTTCAGCAGAAGAGATGTTTAGGCTGTCTTCGGAGCCTTCTACGTCTGGGGAAGGTGGGTGCCGTAGTTTCAGCATGAAAAACACATTGTAGGGGTGTCTAATGATATAGAATCTCTGGTCAGCAGAACTCAAGCTGTGTCTTCCAGTTTTCTGACTGTCCACAAGCCCTGTCACCACCATCTCCACTTGTGACTTCTCTCTGGAAGTCCCTGTCTGTTCCCATACACCAGCAAAACTTCTCAGGAGATTCTTGAACCCCAAAGAAGGGGAAGTGTAACAGAGGGACATGCTGACATGGTCAGATGGCTTCCCACGTGAGGCCAGGCCAGGCCAACCTTCTGCCCCCTTCTCATCCTATCTCATGTCACTGCATAGAAACCCTGTCTGTAGGAGTGGTCTTACAAGAAGACGCTCCCGCTGTGCAGAGTTCTCAACTCAACCAGGCAGGCTGCCCCACAAGATGCTCAAGTCACACAACTGACACTTTGCAGGTCCCCATTCCTCCCTAATCCCTCCCCCTTCAATCCTCCACAACCATCTTGCTGAGGATTCCATTTACACACACAGATACTCTTCCCATCTACAGTCTCCAGATGATCAAGGATGAAGGCAGGCGTTACAGCAAAGGGCAAGACAGGGTGAAAAGTCTTTGCTTTCCCACACCTTCAGGCAGATCTAATGAGAAGGTCATGGCATCCAAGGAAAATGGGGGAGCATCCAAGATATAGACCTGCTCTCATCTAAGTCTTCCTTTTGGGGAAGGGGTGCACCTCAGGGACACTCCATGTCCTGTAGCCAGGGCTAGGATCTCCCTTCTTCACCAGAGCCTGGCTTATTAGATATCTCACTCCAGATTTCACTCACTGGTCCCAGTAGACAGCTTCTAAAGAACAGGTTGTTGAGATTCAAGAGTGAAAAATGGGCTGCTCCTCCCACCTTCTCCCCTGTTTCAAGTATCCCTCCCTGCTCACATCTCAGAGCCTCTGCCGTGTTCTGTCCATCACAAGTCAGGAACCTTAACAGCCCTTGCACCTGCTGCCTTACCAGGCGAGGCCACAGCCCAGAACACGTGCAGTCATATGGTCAACAGCTCACACTCAGTTGCTGCAATAACACTGACTTAGTGATCACATCTTCTAGCCAGGCAGCTGTGGGAGTGACGTGGAAGGATGAGGCGTGGGTCTGACCTCGAGAAGCTTTGGCTCTATCAAGGTACAGACAAGCCCTCAACAAAAGTAATGCCATTAGGATGGAAGGTCCTGCGTGAGCACAGCATGCTGTTGGGGTACAGAGGAAGGGCCCAGGTGTTCTGGAAGCAGGAACCTAGGGCCTGGGATATGAGCAGGGCACCCAGACAGAGGTCCTCATCCCTCTGGCCATACCAGACACTCTGACCTGGGGACTGAGCAGTGCTGTGTGGGATGGAGAGAGCCCGAAATGGGGGCTGGATACAGGGCTGGGGAAGGCCCTTCGTCATAGCCAGCATGGGTTCAAAAGGGCACCCTCCCCAGGAGGTATTTATGAGTTTTCTCAGACTCCTTTTGGACTTGGGGCAGCCCTGCCAAGCAGGACTCCTCGACGAACACTTCCCCAGAGCCCTGCCCCTGGGTCATTCCAGTTTCCTGCTCTCCTTTGAGCAGAAGGCACTGCTGGGAGTATTGGTAAGCCCTGTTGCTAAAGTGGTGGCCTTCCGTTTCCCACAGGATTCCTTCCACTTTCTCCATGAGCTCCTGCAGCTGGGCCTCCTGCTCAGCCCTCTCCCCTCTGTTGCTGAAGCCACAGTGGCGACGCTCGCACAGCACATCCAACTTGGCAAGGTCCTGGTTGTCAGTCTCGTGCAGGTACTCTTCCAAGGAGCGGCCAGCGAGGTCTTCCTTCCGGGTGAACACTAGGATGGTGTGTGCCAGGATCCCCACTCCAAAGATCTCCTGGAGACGCCTGACTGCCTGCTTATCCTCCTCTGTGAATCGGCCCAGCTGTGTCACCAGGAGCACAGCGTGAGGCCCTGGCGAGGAGAAGGTGATGGCTTGACAGATCCGGGCTTCCACATCCCGATGGAACAGAGAGGACAAGATGTCAGGGGTGTCAATCACCTCGAGTTCCTTCCCGGCCCACTCTCGGATGCCTCTCTGGAAGGTCTTGGTCACTGATCTAGTACTGAGTTTAGACTCAAATACTTTTTTGCCAAGGATGCTGTTTCCTGTTGCACTTTTCCCACTTCCTGTTTTCCCCACCAGAATGAGTCTCAGTCTCTTTGGGGTCTGTTCTTTCTTCCTCAGACCTAGAATCATCAGAAGAAAGCAGAGGGAATTGGAGTCAGAGCCCATCTGCCCAATTTTTCCTCAACAGAAACCATGCCCCCAGGGATGCTTCATTCCCTCAGGGGATGATTATCTTGGGCTGGGAGGTAGGAGAGACAGAGACCAGCACCTGTCCTTGACACCTGCCCAGGGCTCCCATTGTTTGCTCACATCCTGAAGGTGGGGCTGAACATTCTCAACTAGGGGACTATCAGTTATCAGTTGAGAGAGGAGACTTGGAGATACCAACCAGACACTGAAAAACTTAATCTCAAGCTTTGTAGGGATGTTTAGGTATGGGGGAAGGATGGGAATTCCCTTCTCTTATCCTCACAGAGCACCTGGAGCACACAAAGAAGGGACCATTGGGTTAACTAGCAAGTTGTAAGTCATTGACGGGTCTCAGATGACAGGGTTGCACACCACCCTGGCTCGCTGACCCACAGATGAAATCTAAGGGGAAGGGATTGGCTCTCTGCAGCTTCCCTAGTTGGAAGGAAAAGAAATTTGAGTGGACAGAGTGTCTGGGAAGTGCAGAAGGTGGAACACTCTTCCTTGCCTGGCAAGCTGAAGACAGACAGTAATTCCCACTGGTGCAGTATGGAATCAGTACATACCACCAAACCCTACCACTAAATACAGCACTTGAGCTCAGAGAACATTTTTAAAGTGATATCTAAACTTGATTTCTGTAAGACAAAGTTAAATAGGCATTAGCACATGTACTGGTAATGTTCCTATGAAGTAGGTTATATTTTCATGCCTTTTTCCCCAGTGCTCGGGTCATTTATGTTCATAAAGTTAAAAAAAAATGGTTCATGTCGAAATACACGATGAATCACAAATGTTTTCTTCTGGTCAGGAAAATGGATGAATTGACAACATTCCTAAATTCTGTCTCCCTCGGTTAGATGGCAAAGTTGATACCTTGAAAGTTAAGCACTAACCCCTGGAAGGCTGAGCTTAGTCCCAAGGCTGTGGCCAGTCAAGTACGTTCTGCTTGTTCACAGGAAGCTTTCTAACCCAAGGCTGTCACGTCAGAGCGAGCCAAACCCTGCAGGCTCCCAGCTTTGGTCCCAGACGGACTGATTTCCTCGCACCACTCTCTCTGCACCCTTCTCCAGCTCACCCCTTCTAGGAAAGTACTTTTACCTCTTGACAGCCTCCCTGTGGTATCCTGGGACATCTCTCCTGGCAGATCCTCCAGAGAAACCACTTCATATTCGTTTTCCTCCACCTAGAGAAAACAGTAAGGCTTACTAATACTCCGAGTTTCCAGAAGCACCTGCCTTCATCTTTCTCTTGCTAGAGGGAGGTTTTTAAATTTGATATAGGTGTGGAAGAATGAGTGAGGAGAGAGGCCAGATCCTTCATTTCTCATCCACACCTACCCACTCCCATTATCACTCCATAATGAGTTTAAGAGATTTCATGGAGGAAGGTGCAATGGCCTGGAACCTGAGGAATGGCTGGAATTTGAGAGACACAGGGTCTGGAGCTGTTGTGGGCAGAAATACAAAGGCAGGTACATCACTGACCCTGTGTGTCCCAGGTGGCAGGGAGGTTTCTATGGCTGAATGGACAGGAAGGTTCTAGGAAGGGTCTGGCTTGATGATTTGGGGGACTAGAAATAATGGATCAGGCTTGATCTTTGGAGAAAGCTTGGAGTGAAGATTGCAGAGGCCTGAGAGCTGGAGGTTGTTTGGGTGTTGCTGTTGTGAGGAAGGAAACAACCAGGGAACCATCCCAGCGCAGGAAATCTCCATGTTCAGTGGAGACATGGACATCACTCAGGACAGTCACCCTTCCTGGGCCTCAGCATCCCTGCGGAGTGAACCTTGGGCCTCAGCTAGCTGCCCATGGAGCTCTCTCCCTCATATGATCCCAACACATTTCATAACACTTTTGAGCAATTCTCAGTCCTCTACAAATTAGGGCCGTGTCATCCCCATGTCATCTCTCTTCTGATGAGAGAGCAATGTATCTTTGCTTCACACACTGACATCACTCACAATTTCAAGAGCATGCAGTTGCATCTGCTTGATTTCCTCTGTGAGACTAGGGAAGACCCTTGTTGGTCCACATCTGTTTTTCCATATAAAACAAACCCAGATGAAGGCTCTGGGGTGTGGGGGAATCCTAACTGCAGTAGATCTCAATGTCATGGTTTACTCACTTGCACAACACTGTTGGATGTGTATTCTACTCTGTTCACCTGAAACACCATCTCAGGCCTCCCTGAGTCCCAGCAGCCAACAAAGGACAACAACATGCATGTGGCTTAGTGACTGGCATCTTTATTCAGTGACGTCTTCTCTAAGTATGAGGCTTAGGATGGAGACAGTCCAGGAAGGTCTGGTGACTTTCCAGGAAGAGAGAAGAATCAGAACAAGCGGATAGCCTCAGACCTGGTCAGCCATTTTCTGGGAAGAACACAGTATTTTACCTCTGAAAGTTCTTTGGTGAACAGGGAGGCCACTGCCTCCTAAGTCTGTGGACTACTGATCTGAGAACTACGGGCCTCTCAATCTCCTTGTCCCTGGCTTCTTTAGACTCCAGGTGACACTGACACTATGCTTCATCGATGCAATATCATTTGTACTTTACAGGGAATGGTCAGCTTAAGAGAAAAAAAGGCCAGGCAGGACCAGGCTGAGGGGAGGAAGACACCTGAGAGCAAAAATGAGTGGTTCTTCTCTGGGATCTGGAATCAGTTTGCACCCTCTGCACCCTCTGCCTCACCAGCGACCCTCACAGGTGAGCCACATTCTGTATTTTCTGCCTCCAACACAGAAGAGTTGACATATGTCATCCCATTAGCGATGTTGCTCAGAAAGAAAGTGAAATTTAAGACATGTCTTGTGAAACAGCCAGTAGTGAGTTTGTCACAGAGCACAAGGGGCACACAAATATACATGCACAGTACACACATATACACAAACAGCCCTTGACACATACATAACACAAATACATGAATGTGTAAAATACACACGCTATCACACATACTCTAAACACACATATTAATACAATACACATATATACAAACACATAAACACACACATAGCAAGTACCTCCCCACATACACACACAAACACACACATATATTCACACCAATGTCACAACATACTCAGACTTACCAGCCAGCCACTCCCCTTGGCCACACACTCCTGTGACATCTCCACCTCTCCCTTTGGGGCTGATATGTGATCATCTCATTGGAGGAATGAACGCAGGAGCCAGAGGAAAGCATCCAAGGTGTATGAATACACGGAGAACATTCCAACGTTTGCTTATGTTTTCAGCAAAACACGTTCTGAGAGCCCGGCCAGACCAGTGGCGTCAGTGCTAGATTAGAGAAACAGGAAGTGAAGAGGAACGTGCAGCTTGCACTGCGCAGCCTCAGAAACAGAAAACATAAGATCCTAGTGTTGAAATTATGTAGCTAGACTCAGAGGCTTAAAGGACATCAGGTACCATAGAAGGGTTCATGCTAGAGGAAGAGCCTTTAAACTGATTTTCCCTTTTGAGCCCTGCCCTCTTCCCAGGGAGACTTGTCTTCAGTACTGCAGCAGCATTCATTGCCCTTCTTCCTCCACTCTCCTACCCCTCGAATATCTTCTGTCAAGGACAGGGTCTGAGATCAGGCTCCTGTGCAGAGCCTTGCAGGAAGATGCTAGGTACCATCATGTCCTAGTCTCTCAGTCTCCCAGCCTCCCTCCCTTAACTTGAAGTGTCCTTGCCCTGTTTTTATTATTGCAAATCAGTCCCTGACTAAAACCAACTCACTGAATTGAGAGAGTGGTGCCACCTGCCCCACAGGGTCCCTGATCACAGGATCAGGAGGGCATTTATCTCCTGATCTTTATAACACCTTGATCTTTAGGGGTCTTTTTTCCAGGCCCCAAGCAAAAAGTAACCACAACCAGAACTTGGCCCCAAGATTGACTAGAGCCCACTTTGCCGTCATCAAAATTCCCTAAAGGACCCAATATCTCTGACCAATCAAAGAGGGAAATGATTTCAACAACCAACCACAGACCTGGGCACAAGCTGAGCACACAGCTCTCAACCTCAACTTCAATCCATAAAAACCTTTGTTGGGGCTGGCACTGTGGTACAGTAGGTTAATCTTCACCTGCAGTACCAGCATCCCATATGGGTGCCAGTTTGAGTCCTGGCTGCTCTACTTCTGATCCAGCTTCCTGCTAATAGCCTGGGAAAGCAGTAGAAGATGTTCCAAGTGCTTGGGCCCCTGCACCCACATGGGAGACCCAGAAGAAGCTCCTGGCTCCTGGTTTCGGATCAGTCCAGTCTGGCCATTTGGGGAGTGAATCAGTGGATAGCAGACCTCTTTTTCTTTCTCTGTCTCTGTCTCTGTCTCTGTCTCTGTCTGTCTCTCTCTCTGTCCCTCTTTCTCTCTCTCTCTCTGTGTGTGTGTGTGTGTATAATTATACCTTTCAAATAAATAAATAAATCTTAAAGAAATAAAAAAGGAACTTTGTTCCCAGAGCCCTCGAGGAGCCTGGAATTAAGCGATGGCTGCTTTGTTCCTTGCTGTGTGCTATGCCATTAATACCAAAATCCATGGATGCTCATGTTCTTTGTACAAAATGATGCAGTATTTGGTATAACCTATGCACACCCTCTCATGTACTTTAAATCTCCTGGTTGCTAATAATTCCTATGTAAATGCTATGTAAATACTCATCATCCTGTACTATTTAGGGAATACTAAACAAGGAAAAAAAGCCTATACATTTTCAGTATAGATATAACAGTCACAAACCTAACTACAGTTTCAAATCATAGTTGGCTGAACCCAGGGATGTGGAACAGGTGTATTTGGAGGGATGAGTGAATAGACAGAGATAGACAGGTATAGCTATAGCTATAGGTATACACATAATTATAGCTATAGAAATAAATATATATAGAAATATATATATGCAGAATAGATGTAGGTATAGATATAAATAGATGTTACCGATTCTGTTTCTCTAGATCTCTGAAAACTACACCAAAGAACAGTGGTGAGGATGAGAGCTGATGAGTTGAGACCAGTCACAGTTTGTTGAACAAACCAAACCACAAATGTGTGATAGATAAATATATGAAGAGTCACTGGGTTTGAAGGCAATTTGTGGCGCAGCATTATTGTGGCAAAGAGAAGGAAGATAACATCAACTTCTTTTTAACTGAATTTTTCTAAAATGAATGTGTGAATTTTACCAGATATCTTTCAGCATCTACAGAGACAATCAAATGATTTTGCTCCTAGTATTTATTACTTTGATTAATTAAATTGTTAGATTTCCTAATATTAATACATATTTCCATTATCAGAATGAACTTTGTTGGTCATGATTATACTTTTAATTATTGTTGTTAAATTTTATTTCTAACTTGCAGTAATTTTTTTATTGATACTTAGACGTGAAATTGGCTGCAGCTTCTTTTTGTGCAATATTTATCTGGTTTTTGCATCAAAGTTAGAACCGCTGAGTTGTATCTTGAAAATTATAAGTAGTCTGTACAAATGTGGGGATGCCCTTAGGTCCAAGCACACAGTCATATTCTGTCAATCACAACCCCAGATAGATCTGTACAGACAATAAGTCAATATGTAGGATTTCAGTTCTCACATTCCTCTCCTGCCTGCAGGGTCTCACCCACACTCTCACCCCTCCTCCTCCTCTCTCTCCCATTCCCAGTCCCATTCTCCACTAAGATCCATTTTCCATTAACTTTATACACAGTAGACAAACTCTATACTAAGAATTCAACAATTTGCAAGAAAAAATTACTCCTCAACAATCCAGACAAGAGATGCTCAAAGTCATTGCATCTTGAAGTTAATTTCACTTTTTTTAGAAACAATTAACTGTAAAGAAGTACCCAAGAATTATACATATTTTGCAAGCACTTAGACATAATTATAGTATAATTCATTGAGGACAGAGGTCTTGCATGGGAAGTTAGTGCATAATGATTCCTGTAGTTAATTTAACAATAACATTCTTAGGCCGGTGCCGCGGCTCACTAGGCTAATCCTCCACCTTGCGGCGCTGGCACACTGGGTTCTAGTCCCAGTCCAGGCACCAGATTCTGTCCCGGTTGCCCCTCTTCCAGGCCAGCTCTCTGCTGTGGCCAGGGAGTGCAGTGGAGGATGGCCCAAGTACTGGCTCCTGCCATTGGATCAGCGCAGTGCGCCGGCCACAGCGCGCCGGCCACAGCGGCCATTGGAGGGTGAACCAACAGCAAAAGGAAGACTTTTCTCTCTGTCTCTCTCTCTCACTGTCCACTCTGCCTGTCAAAAAAAAAACCACAATAACACTCTTATGTATAATGTCAGTGATCACCCAAGGCTCTGGACATTAGCTGTCTAGGCTATGGAAGTCTTTTGAATCCACATACTTCATTAGTATTTAGACAAGGCCATCAGCAAAGTAGAAGTTCTCAGTTCTCACCTCCCTTCAAAAAAGTACCTCCTTTTTTGATGACCACTTCTTTCCATTGGGGTCTCACACATCGAGGTCCTTCATGTAGTACATTTTTTGCCAATGTCTTGGCTTTCAATCCTGTAATGCTCTTGTGGGATTTTTGGCGAGACCAGAATGCCCTAAGGGCTGATTCTGAGGTCAGGGTGCTACTTAAAGTAATTGTCATTCTATGAGTCTGCTGTGTGGACTGCTTCCCATCCTTTTTAATTTTTCTATTATTATTCCCAGACACTTAATCCTATTCATATGATCACTTTAACACTTAAGATGGTATTTGTGCCACCAAGCTTAAGGGATTTCAAGGTCCCATTGCAAGTTTTTAAACTGTATCCTTACAAGTAAGTTAGTAGGGATGTATGCAGAACAATACCACCTGGGTTTTATCCCCTGAGGTTAACAGGTTGCTGGAATAAAGCCCTGGAAGACAGTGTGACTTGGGGGCATTTGGTCAGCAATGGACAGGAACAGAGCTCGCGCTTTATCTCAAAGTGTTGCTCTCTCAAGACATTTTACAGTTTTCCTTGAGAACTACAAGTGAGAAAGGGGCCAAGCCAAAGCCCTGTGGAGAAGCGTCCTGCACTTGGTTCCATGTATCCATCTTCCTTGCACATCAGGGATATGGCAGAAATCCTCTTGATCCTTTTCTAAGAGGAGTCATTGTGCTCACACATCAGGAAAGAGTTATAAAGATTATGTCTGGGGGCTCATAATAGGGATTTTAATTGTATAAATTGGTGGAGGCAAAGACAGTATGGAACTTATTTGTCACTTGATGAGTGGATCAGAGCAGCAATATTTCCAGATGTAAACTATTCTATCTCCAGAACCCAAAGAGGTCACAGGGCATCATGCTTCCTTCCTAGTGATGGGATGGCACATGTGCTTGATCATGGAGGAGCTCTTCTAGTATGGCATAGATCACTGAGAGCCCAAAGTTTTAATGCTGGTGCAGGATCTTGAATATTCATCTCCTATCAACTGAACTTTATGCCTCACCAAGGCCTGCAGTGTACTTACCACTTCTTTTTCATCAAGCAAATTCCTAAGATGTCCTTTTACAGGTCAATTACATTATCTTAAAAAAAATGGTAATTGCCCTAGGGTTTTTAATGCACATTTACAAATAGCCCAAGTCTAGTTTCACATGACATTAACTACTTCAGGGGTAATACAGATGTCTTATGACAGAGGAATCCTAACTCCACTAACCTATTTATTATGACAGTTCTATTGTTCATTTCACTCATCTATATGCTATAATTGCACAATACAATGTTACTTTTACTGCTTTTAATAGATCATTATTAGATCAATTGTGAATAAGGAAAAAATTTAGTTATATTTATTCCTACTCCAATAATTTTTTTTATTTTCCATCTTTCTTTTTTTTAACTTTTTTTAATAAATATAAATTTCCAAAGTACAACTTTTGGGTTATAGCAGCTTTTTCCCACCATAATCTCCCTCCCACCTGCAGCCATCCCATCTCCCATTCCTTCTCCCATCTCATTCACATCAAGATTCATTTTCAAATATATTTATATACAGAAGATCAGTTTAGTATATACTAAGTGAAGGTTTCAACAGTTTGCACCCACACAGAAACACAAAGTATGAAGTACTGTTTGAGTACTATTTATGCCGTTAATTCACATAGTATAACACATTAAGGACGGAGATCCTACATGGGGAGTAAGTGCACAGTGACTCCTGTTGTTGATTTAACAATTGACACTCTTATTTATGACGTCAGTAATCACCTGAGGCTCTTGCCATGGGTTGCCAAGGCTATGGAAGCCTCTTGAGTTCACCAACTCTGATCTTATTTAGAGCTAAGCTTCTAATAAACATCCATTTTCAGGGCCAGTGCTGTGGTGTAGCAGGTAAAGCCAGCGCCTAAAGTACCAGCATCCCATATGGGTGCCAGTTCGAATCCCTGCAGCTCTACTTCCGACCCTGCTCTCTTCTATGACCTAGGAAAGCAGTAGAAGATGGCCCACATCCTTGGGCCCCTGCACCTGCATGGGAGACCCAGAAGCTCCTGGCTCCTGACTTCAGATTGGCACAACTCTGGCCATTGCGGCCAACTGGGGAGTGAACCAGAGGATGGAGGACCTCTCTCTCTCTCTCTCTGCCTTTCCTTCTCTCTCTGTGTAAACTCAAACTTTCAAAAAATAAATAAATCTTTAAAAAATAAAATGAACATCCATTTTCTTCTCCCTAAAGAAATTCTTTTAGCATCTTTTTGCCGGACCAATTTGGTGAAGTATTCAGTCAGTTTTCGTTTATCTAAGAGCATTTTTATTTCTCTATTACTCTTTTTTTTTTTTTTAATTTTTTTTTGACAGGCAGAGTGGACAGTGAGAGAGAGAGAGACAGAGAGAAAGGGCTTCCTTTGCCGTTGGTTCACCCTCCAATGGCCGCCGCGGCCGGCGTGCTGCGGCCGGCGCACCGCGCTGATCCGATGGCAGGGGACAGGAGCCAGGTGCTTTTCCTGGTCTCCCATGGGGTGCAGGGCCCAAGCACCTGGGCCATCCTCCACTGCACTCCCTGGCCACAGCAGAGAGCTGGCCTGGAAGAGGGGCAACCGGGACAGAATCCGGCGCCCCAACCGGGACTAGAACCCGGTGTGCCGGCGCCGCTAGGCGGAGGATTAGCCTAGTGAGCCGCGGCGCCGGCCTCTCTATTACTCTTGAAGGGTAAACTCACTAGATATAACGTTATAGTTTAGTGTTTTCTTTTTCTTTTCAGTACTGAGTATTTCAGTCTCTTATTTCTGGCACAGTTTCTACTGAGGAACCCACTGTCATTCTTTCTTCCTCTATAGGTACATTTTACAAAGAGTATTCAAAAGTTCATGGAAAATGACTATCACTTTGAAATTATGCATGGATTTCAAAACTATTTTGCACAAAAATAAATTTTGAGGGCTGGCATGGTGGTGTTATGGGTTAAGAAACCACCTATGGGCCGGCGCCGCAGCTCACTAGGCTAATCCTCTGCCTTGCAGAGCCGGCACACCGGGTTCTAGTCCCGGTCGGGGTGCCGGATTCTGTCCCAGTTGCCCCTCTTCCAGGCCAGCTCTCTGCTGTGGCCAGGGAGTGCAGTGGAGGATGGCCCAGGTGCTTGGGCCCTGCACCCCCATGGGAGACCAGGATAAGTACCTGGCTCCTGCCATTGGATCAGCGCGGTGCGCTGGCCACAGCGCACTGGCCGCGGCGGCCATTGGAGGGTGAACCAACGGCAAAAGGAAGACCTTTCTCTCTGTCTCTCTCTCTCTCTCACTGTCTACTCTGCCTGTCAAAAAATAAAAAAATAAAATAAAATAAAAAATAAAAAAAAAGAAACCACCTATGACAATGGCATCCCACATGGGCGCAGTGTAACAGCTGCTTCACTTCTCATCCAACTCTCTTCTAATGAACCAGGCCAAGCAGCAGAGATAGCTCAAGTACTTGGGCCCCCACACCCACATGGGAGACCCGGATGAAGCTCTTGGGTCCTGGCTTCAGCCGTTGCAGCCATTTGGAGAATGAACCAGAGTGTGGAAGATATTCTCTCTCTCTCTCTCTCTCTCTCTCTCTCCTCCCTCTCTGTAACTCTTTCAGACAAATAAATAAATTTTTCTTAAATTCTGAAGTTGGAAGTGAAATTGCCATTATTTGCAGATAATATGTCTTTATATTTGGGGAAATCAAAAGAATAAACTGATACTGATAAACTATTATAATAGGAAAATTTGGTGGGTCAAAGTTAAAATAAAAACTAATAATTTCCTAACATACAAACAATAATCAGATATAATTTATAATTTTTAAAATGACAACAAAAGAGAGATACCTAAGTATAAACCTTAAAACTGTAAGATCTTTACAAAGAAAATTTTAAGAAAGAGGCTTTTGAAAATATGAAACCAGAAGAACACTCTTAGAATACTTGATTAAAATATGAATTAGTAGAACCACTTTGGAAAATTCTTTGGTGGTATCCATGAAACTTGAATATTACACATAGAACACACACAGACCTAGTACTCGTGGGAACACACCCAACATAAATTCGTGTTCAACAAAAGTAATGCCTATAATATTTATAGTAGTTTTATTCATAATATCAAAAAGAGAAATAACACAAATGCCCATCAACAATATAGCCCAAGTGAGTTGGGTTATTACACCATGATGGAATGGTTATTCAGTTCTTACAACTCTGCTTGTTTCACTGTTAGTTTTTTTGCCAACAATCTGAAATTCTGTATTGGGTTTCCTAGATATTTGTGTGCTCGTCTAGGTTTTCTATTTTATTCCACTGTTCTTTCTACTTGTGAACCAATACAATATGGAGCATAACAATATTATTTAAGAGCTGCCATCCAGGGCCAGTGCTGTGGTGCAGTGCCTTTGCCTGAAGTGCCGGAATCCCATATGGGTGCAAGTTCGAGACTCAGCTGCTCCAATTCCTGTCCAGCTCTCTGCTATGGCCTGGGAAAGCAGTGGAGGGTGGCCCAAGTGCTTGGGCCCCTGTGCCCACCTGGGAGACCCGGAAAAAGCTCCTGGCTCCTGGCTTCGGATCGGTGCAGCTCTGGCTGTTGTGGTTAATTGGGGAGTGAACCATCTGATGGAAGACCTCTCTCTCTCTCTCTTTCTCTCTCTGCATCTCCTCTCTCTGTGTAACTCTGCCTTTCAAATAAATAAATAAATCTTAAAAAAAAACTGTCCTCCATTATTAAATTTTCTTTTCAGAGTTTCTCTTTCTGAGTCTTCTTAAATTTCTTTTTAGAGATTTCTGAAATTCTTGTGTTTCTTTGTCGGTGTTTTCTGAAATTGTTCTTCAGGGCTTTCATGAAGCTCGGCGTTTCTTCTCCAGGAGTTTTCTAAATTTCTGGCTTGGTTTTTCTTCCAAAAGTACTTTTTGACAACTTTATAGTGATGTTATGCCTCTACTAGGGTCAACTTTTTCGTATTTATTTGTTTTCACCTTCTTGAAAGGAAGAGTGATGGAGAGAAGGAGAGTGAGAGAGTGAGAGATCTTCCATCTGTTTGTGCACTCCCCCATATGCCTGCAGCATCAGAGCTGAGCCAAGCTGAAGCCAGGAGCCCAGACCTCGATCCACAGCTCCCATGTGGGTGGCAGGAGCCCAAGTACATGAGCCATCATCCACTTTCTCTCAACATTAACCGGAAGTTGGATCAAAAACAGAGTAGCTAGAACTCGAACTGGAACTCCAAAATGAGATGCAAGCACCCCTAAAGGCACCTTAACCCAATGCACCAAAACACCCACCCCCCAGAGGCCAATGTTGGTAAGGTGTACTTGCCTATAATAAATATATATAAAAATATAACTTAAAATTTATAAATGAGTGATCTATTGTCATATAAAATACTGAGTCAGATGGCCCTCAGATTCTCTTCAATTTATGTTACTATAAATCGTAAGAGATGTTATTGGTTCTAGAGTACTTTAAAAATCATGACATCAAATTTACCTTTTTTCTGTAAAACTGAGCTAACTTTGCTCTGAATAATATATACAAATTTAAAGAGAGAGTTCACATCTCCGATTAAATATTCATTTTCCTTCCACATTGAGAGAGTATCCATAGTTGGTCAACTGTGTATAGTTTTTGCTACCTCCTCCATTTAAATATAGACTTCGGTATTTGGTAATATTCTTTTTTTTTTTTGACAGACAGAGTTAGACAGTGAGAGATAGAGACAGAGAGAAAGGTCTTCCTTTTCTGTTGGTTCACCTCCCAGGTGGCCGCTACAGCCGGAGCTACACAGATCCAAAGCCAGGAGCCAGGTGCTTCTCCTGGTCTCTCATGCGGATGCAGGGCCCAAGCACTTGGGTCATCCTCTGCTGCACTCCCGGGCCACAGCAGAAAGCTGACTGGAAGAGGAGCAACCGGGACAGAATCCGGCGCCCCGACAGGACTAGAACCCGGAGGATTAGCCTAGTGAGCCGTGGTGCTGGCCTGGTATTATTCTTAATACCATTTAATGAATGCTCCATAGGGAAGGATACTAGTCACTTCCACTGGGAATCCTCAGATTTGATATCTTAAAAGCAAAGTTGCTTCTTTTTTTAGACAGTGAGAGAGAGAGAGACAGAGAGAAAGGTCTTCCTTCTGTTGGTTCACACCTAAATGACCGCTACGGCCAGAGCTACACAGATCCAAAGCCAGGAGCCAGGTGCTTCCTCCTGGTCTCCCATGGGGTGCAGGGCCCAAGCACTTGGGCCATCCTCCACTGCCTTCCCTGGCCACAGCAGAGAGCTGGACTGGAAGAGGAGCAACCAGGACAGAATCTGGCACCTCCGACCGGGACTAGAACCCGGGGTGCCAGCGCTGCAGGTAAAGGATTAGCCTAGCGAGCCACGGTGCCAGCTGCAAAGTTGCTTATTTTCTTTTTTTTTAACTTTTATTTAATGAATATAAATTTCCAAAGTACGATTTATGGATTACAATGGCTTCCCCCCCATACGGTCCCTCCCACCCACAACCCTCCCCTTTCCCACTCCCTCTCCCCTTCCATTCACATCAAGATTCATTTTCGATTATCTTAATATACAGAAGATCAGCTTAGTATACCTTAAGTAAGGATTTCAACAGTTTGCTCCCACACAGAAACATAAAGTGAAAAATAATAGATGATTTTTTTTAAATGATGATGAAATCAGATCAGACCTATTGTCATGTTTAATCCCAGTGAGAGTCAAGTTGGGAATTGATAATTTCTTTTTTTTTTTTTTTACAGAAGATCAGTTTAGTATGCATTAAGTAAAGATTTCAACAGTTTGCACCCCCATAGAAACACAAAGTGAAATATATTGTTTGAGTACTCGTTATAGCATTAAATCTCAATGCACAGCACATTAAGGACAGAGATCCTACATGAGGAGTAAGTGCACAGTGACTCCTGTTGTTGACTTTACCAATTGACACTCCTGTCTATGGCATCAGTAATCTCCCTATGCTCCAGTCATGAGTTTCCAAGGCTATGGAAGCCCTCTGAGTTCTCTGACTCTTATCTTGTTTAGACAAGGTCATAGTCAAAGTGGAGGTTCTCTCCTCCCTTCAGAGAAAGGTACCTCCTTCTTTGAAGACCTGTTCTTTCCACTGGGATCTCACTCACAGAGATCTTTTGCCAGAGTGTCTTGGCTTTCCATGCCTGAAATACTCTCATGGGCTTTTCAGCCAGATCCGAGTGCCTTTAGGGCTGATTCTGAGGCCAGAGTGCTCTTTAGGACATCTGCCATTCTATGAGTCTGCTGAGTATCTCACTTCCCATGTTGGATCACTCTCCCCTTTATTTATTCTATCGGTTAGTATTAGCAGGTACTAGACTTGTTTATGTGCTCCCTTTGACTCTTAGTCCTTTCATTATGATCAATTGTGAACTGAAATTGATCACTTGGAATAGTGAGATGGCATTGGTACATGCCACCTTGATGGGATTGAATTGGAATCCCCTGGTATGTTTCTAACTCTACCCTTTGGGGCAAGTCAGCTTGAGCATGTCCCAGATTGTACATCTCTTCCCTCTCTTATTCCCACTCTTATGTTTAACAGGGATCACATTTCAGTGAAATTTCAACACTTAAGAATAACTGTGTATTAATTACAGAATTAACCCAGTCATATTAAGTAGAACAGACAAAAAAACTACTAAGAGGGATAATGTATTAAGTTGTTCATTAACAGTCAGGGCTATGCTGATCAAGTCACCGTTTCCCATAGTGTCCATTTCACTTCAACAGGTTTCCTTTTTGGTGTTCAGTTAGTTGTCACCGATCAGGGAGAACATATGGTATTTGTCCCCTTGGGACTGGCTTATTTCACTCAGCATGATGTGTTCCAGATTCCTCCATTTTGTTGCAAATGACTGGATTTCATTGTTTCTTACTGCGGTATAGTATTCTAAAGAGTACATATCCCATAATTTCTTTATCCAGTCTACCGTTGATGGGCATTTAGGTTGATTCCAGGTCTTGGCTATTGTGAATTGTGCTGCAATAAACATTAGGGTGCAGACCGCTTTTTTGTTTGCCGATTTAAATTCCTTTGGGTAAATTCCAAGGAGTGGGATGGCTGGGTCGAATGGTAGGGTTATCTTCAGGTTTCTGAGGAATCTCCAGACTGACTTCCATAGTGGCTTGACCAGTTTGCATTCCCACCAACAGTGGGTTAGTGTCCCTTTTTCCCCACATCCTCGCCAGCATCTGTTGTTGGTAGATTTCTCTATGTGAGCCATTCTAACCGGGGTGAGGTGAAACCTCACTGTGGTTTTGATTTGCATTTCCCTGATTGCTAATGACCTTGAACATTTTTTCATGTGCCTGTTGGCCATTTGGATTTCCTCTTTTGAAAAATGTCTATTGAGGTCCTTGGCCCATCTCTTAAGTGGGTTGTTGGTTTTGTTTTTGTGGAGTTTCTTGATCTCTTTGTAGATTCTGGTTATTAACCCTTTATCTGTTGCATAGTTTGCAAATATTTTTTCCCATTCTGTCGGTTGTCTCTTCACTCTCCTGACTGTTTCTTTTGCAGTACAGAAACTTCTCAATTTGATGCAATCCCAATAGTTCATTTTGGCTTTGACTGCCTGTGCCTCCAGGGTCTTTTCCAGAAATTCTTTGCCTGTGCCAATATCTTGAAGGGTTTCACCAATGTTCTCTAATAACTTAATGGTGTCAGGTCGTAGATTTAGGTCTTTAATCCATGTTGAGTGGATTTTTGTGTAAGGCGTAAGGTAGGGGTCTTGCTTCATGATTCTGCACATGGAAATCCAATTTTCCCAGCACCATTTATTGAATAGACTGTCCTTGCTCCAGGAATTCGTTTTAGATCCTTGATCAAATATAAGTTGGCTGTAGATGTTTGGGTTGATTTCTGGTGTTTCAATTCTGTTCCATTGGTCTATCCATCTGTTTCTGTACCAGTACCATGCTGTTTTGATTACAACTGCCCTGTAGTATGTCCTGAAATCTGGTATTGTGATGCCTCCGGCTTTGTTTTTGTTGTACAAGATTGCTTTAGATATTCGAGGTCTCTTGTGCCACCATATAAATTTCAGCACCATTTTTTCCAGATCTGAGAAGAAGGTCTTCGGTATCTTGATCGGTATTGCATTGAATCTATAAATTGCTTTTGGGAGAATGGACATTTTGATGATATTGATTCTTCCAATCCATGAGCATGGAAGATTTTTCCATTTCTTGGTATCCTCTTCTATTTCTTTCTTTAAGGTTTTGTAATTTTCATCGTAGAGATCTTTAACGTCCTTGGTTAAGTTTATTCCAAGGTATTTGATTGTTTTTGTAGCTATTGTGAATGGGATTGATCTTAGAAGTTCTTCCTCAGCCATGGCATTGTCTGTGTATACAAAGGCTGTTGATTTTTGTGCATTGATTTTATACCCTGCTACTTTGCCAAACTCTTCTATGAGTTCCAATAGTCTCTTAGTAGAGTTCTTTGGGTCCCCTAAATAAAGAATCATGTCATCTGCAAAGAGGGATAGTTTGAGTTCTTCCTTCCCAATGTGTATCCCTTTAATTTCTTTTTCTTGCCTAATAGCTCTGGCTAGAACCTCCAGAACTATATTGAATAGCAGTGGTGAGAGTGGACATCCCTGTCTGGTCCCAGATCTCAGTGGAAATGCTTCCAACTTTTCCCCATTCAATAGGATGTTGGCTGTGGGTTTTTCATAGATTGCTTTGATTGTATTGAGGAATGTTCCTTCCAAACCCAGTTTGCTTAGAGTTTTCATCATGAACGGGTGTTGTATTTTATCAAATGCTTTCTCGGCATCTATTGAGATAATCATATGGTTTTTCTTCTGCAGTCTGTTAATGTGGTGTATCACATTGATTATCTTGCGCACATTAAACCATCCCTGCATACCAGGGATAAATCCCACTTGGTCTGGGTGGATGATCTTTCTGATGTGTTGTTGCATTCTATTGGTGAGAATTTGATTGAGGATTTTTGCATCTATGTTCATCAGGGATATTGGTCTGTAATTCTCTTTCAGTGCTGCATCTTTTTCCGGCTTAGGAATTAAGGTGTTGCTGGCTTCATAGAAAGAATTTGGGAGGATTCCCTCTTCTTCGATTGTTCTGAATAGTTTGAGAGGAATTGGAGTTAGTTCTTCTTTAAATGTCTGGTAGAATTCAGCAGTGAATCCATCTGGTCCTGGGCTTTTCTTTGTTGGGAGGGCCTTTATTACTGTTTCAATTTCTGTCTCAGTTATGGGTCTGTTTAGGTTTTCGATGTCTTCCTGGTTCAATTTACGTAGGTTGCATGTGTCCAGGAATCTATCCATTTCTGATAGGTTTCCCTGTTTGCTGGCTTACAAGTCCTTGTAGTAATTTCTGATGATTCTTTTTATTTCTGTGGTGTCTGTTGTTACATTTCCTTTTTTATGTCTGATTTTATTAATTTGGGTCTTTTCTCTTCTTTTTTTTAGTTAGTTGGGCCAATGGGGTGTCAATTTTGTTTATTTTTTCAAAAAACCAGCTCCTCGTTTGGCTGATTTTTTGTAATGTTTTTCTTGATTCAATCCTGTTGATTTCTTCTCTGATTTTAATTATTTCTCTTCTCTTATTAGATTTGGGTCTGGTTTGCTGTAGGTTTTCTATATCCTTGAGGTGAATTGAAAGCTCATCTATTTGGTGCCTTTCCAATTTCTTGATGTAGGCACCTATTGATATAAACTTTCCTCTTAACACTGCTTTTGCTGCGTCCCATAAGTTTTGGTATGTTGTGCTGTTATCCTCATTTACTTCCAGAAAGTTTTTGATTTCTCATTTAATTTCTTCTATGACCCATTGTTCATTCAGGAGCATGTTGTTCAATCTCCATGTGTTTGCGTATGCTCTAGGGATTCCTGAGTTGCTAATTTCCAACTTCATTCCTTTATGGTCTGTGAAGCTGCATGGTATGATTCTAATTCTTTTGAATTTGCTGAGACTTGCTTTATGGCCTAGTATGTGGTCAATCCTAGAGAAGGTTCCATGTACTGCTGAGAAGAATGTAAAATCTTTAGCTGTAGGATTGAAAGTTCTGTATATATCTGTTAGATCCATTTGGGCTATAGTGTCATTTAAATCTACTGTATCCTTGTTGATCTTCTGTCCTATTGATCTGTCTATTTCTGAGAGTGGAGTATTGAAGTCCCCCAGTACTATTGTATTGGGGTCTAAGTCTCCCTTTAATTCCCTTAACAAATCTTTTAGATAAACCGGTGCCCTGTAGTTAGGTGCATATACATTGATAATTGTTATATCTTCCTGTTGAATTGATCCCTTAATCATTATGTAGTGCCCCTCTTTGTCTCTCTTAACAGTTTTTGTGGTAAAGTTTATGTTGTCCAATATTAAGATGGCTACGCCCGCTCTTTTTTCATTTCTGTTGGCATGGTATATTTTTTTCCAGCCTTTCACTTTCAGTCTGTATGGATCTTTGTTGGAAAGATGTGTTTCTTGTAAGCAGCAAATAGATGGGTTTTGTTCCTTAACCCAATCAGCCAATCGGTGTCTTTTAACTGGACAGTTCAGGCCATTCACGTTCAATGTGATTAATGATAAGTGGTAACTTTGCCCTGCCATTTGCCAAAGATAAGTTCTAATATATGCTTTGAATTCCCTGTGATCTTTTGCTGTGAGGTTTCCTTCCTTTACCTTCTTTCATATTGATGACCGTGTTTCTGTGTTTCTGTATGTAACACATCTTTAAGCATCTTTTGCAGGGCTGGACAAGTGGCGACAAATTCTTTCAATTTCTGTTTGCTATAAAAAGTCTTTATTTCACCTTCATTCACAAATGACAGTTTTTTTGGATATAATATTCTGGGCTGGCAGTTTTTCTCTCTTAGTACCTGGGCTATATCTCACCATTCCCTCCTAGCTTGTAGAGTTTCTGATGAGAAGTCAGCTGTGAGTCTGATTGGAGATCCTCTGAGAGTAATCTGACGTTTCTCTCTTGCACATTTTAGGATCTTTTCTTTATGCTTCACTGTGGAGAGTTTAATTACAACGTGTCGTGGTGAGGATCTCTTTTGGTCGTGTTTATTAGGGGTTCTGTGAGCTTCCTGTACTAGGATGTCTCTGTCCTTCTCCAAACCTGGGAAATTTTCTGCTAATATCTCAGTAAAAAGGCCTTCTATTCCTTTCTCCGTCTCCATGCCTTCAGGAACTCCTAGAACCCGAATGTTGGGTTTTTTAATAGTATCCTGAAGATTCCCGACAATATGTTTTAGATTTCTAATTTCCTCTTCTTTTCTTTGGTCTGACTGTATCCTTTCCTGTTCTCTGTCTTCTAAGTCCGACATTCTCTCTTCTGCTTCACCCATTCTGTTTGTAAGGCTCTCTATTGTGTTTTTCATTTGATCTATTGAATTCTTCACTTCAGTCACTATCACAGTTTCCTGTTGTACTAGTTGTTTCATTTCATTTTGATTCCTCCTTAATATTTCATTTTCACGAGAGAGATTTTCTATCTTGTCCATTAAGGATTTCTGTAGTTCAAGAATTTGTTTTTGAGAACTTCTTAATGTTCTTATCAATTTTTTGAGATCTGCTTCTTGCATTTCTTCTATGTCATCATCTTCATAATCTTGAATTGGGGTGTCTTTTTCATTTGAGGGCGTCATGGTGACTTCCTTGTTTTTATTACCTTGGTTTTTGCGTTTGTTATTTGGCATATTGGAGATATTTGGTTTCTTCACTGTGGTGCTTTTTCTTGTTATACTATGACTCTAGCTTAAGTGGACTATCTGTTTTTGATGGAGACTTAGGGCTTGATATGGGTGTGGCCTGATAGCTCTGTTTGGTGTGCCAAAAGTGACACTCCCAGGTTAGGCGTGGTAAATCTCTCTCTCTCTCTCTCTCTCTCTTTCTTTTTTTTTTTTTTTTTTTTTTTTTTTTTTTTTTTTTTTTGTGATTCAAAGGGAAGTAATTCCGCACAGCTGAACGAAGTTGGAGGTAGTTAGCAGGCAAATGATATACCCACAGGAGCCAGAGATCGGAAGCTCTTTCCCAAGGACCACACAGGGAATCTGTTCGGCCCTCAGAGTGGGCTCAAATTCTCCTTCAGTCACCCACTGGGTTGCCAAAGTTACGGAATTGTAGCGTCTCTGGAGAGTGCTCACGTGAATTCCGTGAGTTCTCTCCCCCACCGTCTCTTTTTTCACAGTCTCAGTTCAGCAGCACCACAAATTTACTAGGTCCTAATCTCCTCTTAATTCGCCCCGCCCAGAGTCAGGTTTTTCTGCTAGGCTCAGGGCCGGTGCAGACCTGAGGTCGCTCTGCTTATGACGTATGTCCAAGATGGTGCCTGCTCTTTGTCTTGCTCGCCCTTGAGAGGTGAGCGGAGAGAGAGAAACCCGTGTCCGTACCAGTCACCTTTTTTTCTCTCTCTCTCTCTCTCTCTCTCTCTTCCAGTTAGCCTGGTGAACTACCCCCCCCCCCGGGGGGGTCGTTCCCTCTAGTCTCCTCTCTCCACTTGCCTGCCGGTGTCTCGGGCTATTGAGGTTTGGCTCACCTCCCATTCCAGCGCTGGTGTGTTGAGTCTGCCGCTGGTGTCCCGAACTGTGGGCTCCCACGCTCTCCACGCAGGTCCGCTGTGAATCACGCGTTCCGGAAGAGTTTCTTCTGCTGTTTCCTCCCCTACTCTTCCTTGAACCTGCAGTATCTCCACTTTTATTAAACTATCTCTCCCCAGACTATCAGTGTGCTCCCTTCCTATTCCGCCATCTTGCCTCCAAAGTTGCTTATTTTCTAGAACGAAAGATATGTTACACTAAAGGAAAAAATAGCAAAATACAAAATTATAAATATTGATTTCATCACATAAAAACAAGCAGGAAATGCCATGGGAACTAAATAATAAATGGAAGATTAGAGGGAGGGCATCCTAAATGGGATAAAACTTCACTTGGCTGGGAAGACACAGAATGATTTTTATTTTCAGAAGAATAAGAAACAAAGACCAAAGTTAAGAATGGTTCCCATGTTACCTAAACTGATTTCATTCTTCCCCTTTTAAAACACAGTTAAGATCCCTAAGCTCCTGAGCACCCTTATGTGGATTTGATTGTCATAACAGTGTCTGGGGATTGTTCTGGTAGGAGAACTGGGAAAAGTGCAACAGCAAACACTGTGGATGGGAAGGCACCTTTGAATCTAGAGTCACTGTTCAATCTGTTGCAAGGAGAAAGATCTTGTTGACAACACCCCAGGGCTCTTTAACACCAAGGAGAGTCTGGATACTCCTTGCAGGGAAGTCAGCAGGTGTATCTGCTCCTCCTGCCCAGGCCCTCATGGCATTGCCTTGGTTCTGCAGCTGGGCCCTTACATGGATCAAGAACAGGAAACTGCTGCACTGATCAAGGCTGTCTTTGGGAAGCCAGCCATGAAGCACATGATCGTCTTGTTCACCCACAGAGCAGAGCTGAAGATTTGAAGCCTAAATGCCTTTTTAGCAGAAGCAGATGTGAACCTTTAAAAAAAATCAATGAGTGTAGAGGCTGCTGCTATTTCATTAGCTATGCAGAGGAGTCTGGCGAGAAGGTCAAGTGCAGAAGCAGGTGGACCCGATAGAGAATATGGGGCAGGACAACTGAAGCAGTATCCAGAGACCTAAAGGAAAGACTGGGCTAAGCCTCCACCTGGAGTGTGGACATCCCACGTGGGTGCCAGTTCATGTCCTAGCTGCTCCATGTCCAATCCAACTCCCTGATGATGGCCTGGGAAAACAGCAGAAGAAGTGCTTGGATCCCTGCATCCATGTGGCAGACCCAGAAGAAGCTCCAGCTCCTTGCTTCAGATTGGCTCAGATCTGGCCATTGCAATCATTTGGAGATTGAACCAGTGAATGAAGATCCCTCTGTCTCTCCCTCTGTCTGTAACTCTGCCTCTCAAATAAACAAATAAATCTTAAAAAAAAAAAAAAAAAGAAATGAGCAGAAGCCTTGAGGAAAATTTATGCTAATCTATAGTGGATAGAGTGTGCTAAGAGAATGCAAAAAAAGGGAAAAACACAAATTGGCAAATTATCATTTAAAAGTACTAAATCCAAGAGACGAGGCCAATAAAAGTATATTCAGCTAAATTATTGATGGAAGTAAAAATCTGTTTTTAGGGGTCAACACTGTGACATAGTAGGTAAAGCCACCGTATGGGCACCAGTTTGAGATCCAGCTGTTGCACTTCCAATCCAGCTCTCTGCTATTGCCTGGGAAAACAGTATAAGATGGCTCAAGTCCGTGGGCCCCTGCACCCATGTGGGAGACCCGGAAGAAGCTCCTGGATCCTGGCTTCAGATTGTCCCAGCTCCGGCCATTGCAGTCATTTGGGGAGTGAAACAGTGGATGGAAGACCTCCCTTTCTCTCTCTGCTTTTCCTTCTCTCTGTGTGTAACTCTTTCAAATAAATAAATAAATCTTAAATAAATAAGTAAAAATAAATAAATCTTCAAAAAACAAAGAATCTGCTTTCAGAAGTATAGCATATTTTTAAATAAGTAATGTGTATTTCATTATTTTTCTGCATTTCCTTTTTTATTTTTATTTACTTGAAAGGTAGAGGGACAGAGAGAGAGAGGAGAGGTTTCTCCACCTTATTCATTCTCATTCTCCTTGGCTGCCCCTCCCCTAAATACTGACAAGTTTAAGAAACTACAGAATCATTGTGCTTGGGCAGTAATTCAATGTACGTGGTTTAAAGACTCAAAATAAGAATTTCCAAGTCTAGAATTGACGCCACCTGTGAAACACATTAGCCTTTTAGCAATAACTGTGCCTGTCAGCCACGTTGTGGCTCCTCCAGCAGCTCTGTCTGGGGCTCAGATCTACAAACTGAGCCGCTCTTAACTCTTCTCCTCTTCCTTCTTGGCATCTTCTTAAAATCCTCCTCCATAGAAATTGAACTAGCTTCCGGCCAGGTGTTTTCCTATTGCACTGCAGATCCACACTATACACTCCTGGTTTTTCCCTTGCCCTGAGCAACCCATAGGGCTCATGGCAGCGGAAATTACTGGCTTCAGATGGCCTCTTGGGTTCAACCAAGAAGAGATTAGCAGATCAGCAGGAGATGGGGAATGAGGCCAGGCACTTAATATCCTGGATCCTCCCTGCCTGGTCAGATCTGACAACCTTCCACCCTCAACCAAAGGTTCATTCACAGAGGTCAGTGGTCCTCGGAGCCACAGAGTGAAAGAGGATGTCCTTGAGCATCTGAGTAGGACACTCCCACACTGAGCCTACGGGGCATCTGCAGCAAAACTTTTTATTGTGTCCAGGAATCACAACTTGACCTGAGAAGAACTTTAGTTTTTGAAAACTTCCCTATCTGGCTGTTTGAGCAAACAGACAAGGTATAAGACATATAAGACAAAGACTTATTTTCTCTTGGGCTGCTAGGAACACTGGGAGAAGGGGCAAGATGATTGGAATGAGAACTCAGCTCAACGGGGACAAATTTGAGTGATGGCAATAACTTGACAGAAATAGCTTGTTAAAATAAAGTAGTGGCTTGTGGACTATATTTTCAGCACAACACTATTTATTAAAAATATCTAGAGAATCAAATATTTAAAGGATACAATTTGTGAAACAGCATGATAGTATTTCTGCCCAGGGGAACAATGCCTTTGTTTTTCCCAATACCTGACCACACAGATTGGCTCTCGTTTCAGATAAAACATAAATGTCCTGTACTTCACTTCAAATTTCAGTGAGAAGTTTATTACATTAGCAGAAGAAATAGAGCTAACTCACAGGAATAAACAACAGGGGAAAACAGGGTGAGGGTGGGTTTCAGGTGAGGGGAGTCACAGACCAGTGTGGGAGCCCTGATTATAAATGTCACTGACTGACTCGCAGTTGTTTTAACTAAGGGCTTCTCCCTTCAGCCTGGTGAGAGCCAGTGCGGGGTGCTGAGTGGGAATCAGGAAGGAGGGGAGGGCTGCACCTGAAGAGCTCAAACCTACCTCTGCACCTCCCTCGCCTAGTGTAAGATTTGGCCAGCCACCTGGTTTCCTCCAGGCCCCTTACCCCTAGCTACGGACCATCATTACGGGCCCTAAAAGGCTCTACTGCCTTAGTTTTTCCTCTGTCTGTGTCATGTGGGCGAGTCTTATTCCTCCAACTAGACTGAGACAAACCCTGAGAAATTGCACCACAAAGAGCTGCACAATGGAGGGAGATACAGTCAGAAGAGCGGATGGGACGGACACACTAGTCCTTGAAAAATAAAGGCCTGGTGTTACGCTGACTGCTGCAAGGAGCGATTGTCTTTCTGGGTTTGATGCCATGGCTTCTGTCTCCTTGCTAAGCTGTGAACTCACTGACAAGGAGCAAGAATTGCAAGGTGAGAATTGCCCCTTTGGGTTGCCCCACCCCTCCCCATAGCCTAACGGGGCCCTACCCTTGGCTGGCAGTCACCTGGGCTGGCTCTGCACTCCCCACAGGTTTCCCAGGGCTTCTCAGATACACCGCCCTGCTGGCCTCCATGTCCAGATTTTTCTGACGGCAGCCTCAGGACCAGACTCCCTCTGCCTTTCAGAGCCACCTCGTTTGCAGGAAAGCTACCTAGCTTGGGTGCTGAGAAGACACCAGCTCTGTTCCATCCGTTTCCCTCTGGAAACCAGGATACCACAAGGCGGCATGTGAAATCTGCGCCTCGGGAGGGAGGGGAGATGAGACGCTGACAGGAGGAATCGTAGCATCCAAAGGAAGATGAAGTGTCAAAACAGACACTCTAGACAGTTCTCTCAAGGCTGTGAGAGCTGGGAGTTCCCACAATGCCCTGGGACACACTGTGCCATGTCCTATTCACTGCTGATGCAATGCTCACGTCATCCTAAAAATCTATGCATCATTAATGCTTTTCAAATGTGAATTGCTCTCCCTGGGGACTGATATATGCAGATTATGTGTTGCAGAAGATGGTGGTGGTGGTGGTGAATAGCCACAGGCTATCATAGCGTCTCTGTCAACTTCCCACTTCTATCCAAAAAGGAGCTGCTGCTTTTTGAAAATTTTCTCATCCAATTGTTCTAATTTTTTCTCAACGCTCCCTCTATGAACCCTGTTAAAATAAGTATTAAAATTTATGTTTAAAATATTAGGAACCTGAAGATCAAGGGATGTATTAAAGTCACACAATTAGTTATAATATTGTCATGTTCTCCTTAATTCTCTGGGTGTGGGGGAGGCAACTACAATTCTAGCTAATATTTGCAATGAAACAGCCTAAGGTCAGGAAACAGAGCAATATTGACAAGCTAAGGCTCTGCATTAACTCACTGAACAATCACTTAGAAAATCCTCGAATGACAGTGTTTCCAAAAATAGATTTAGAAGAACAGAGTCAAGTGATCTACTCAGGGAAATTTCAGTAGAAAACGATCTGGAGCGTATGGTTAAGCTAGAATTCAACATGAAGTAATGCTGCGAAAGAAGCCGTCACACACACAAAACAGCTCTTTTAACTCACATTTTCTCAACAAAAGTCTGGGCTCTGACAGAGCTGACCAGGCAACCCACAGAAACATAGCCAGACCCAGGGACTAGACTTGGTAAGGTAGTGACAATTTAGAGAGTTCAGGGAAATGTAGCAAAGTTATTGAGGGGATCTGTGAAATAATTATACATAACAGAGTGAAACTATTTTTTTCAAAAAGAAGAAATGTGCCAATTATGCAGCTCTCAACAAAATTATTTTCTTTTGTTATGCAAAGTGGAAAAAATGGCTCATGTTTGATTTCTTTACCATGAGAGAAATCCAAATGCCCACAAGTGACAGTGGGTGGTGCTAGGGGCCTTATAAAGTTGATTATTTTAATCATAAAGTTTGACAATTTTAAAATTTAAATTTTGAAATTTTAAATTTTAAATTTTAAAATGAAAAGAAGCTAGGAGTTATGTAGGAGTGGGAATAAATTAAAGCTAATGTATGTCCCCATTGTGCTAGTTCATAACTGATTTCAATCTAATGGTAGAACATCTGTAGTATAAACAACCTAGGAACTTCCACTTAGGATTTGAGGACGAGATTCTCTAATCTGCCCCTAAAAGTATCTCCTACGTAATCCACTCTTAGGAATCAGTTATTTGGGGCTTTACTGATTCTGACTGCATAAAACTTCTGCTGGCACACACGTGATTATTGGCTGACACACTCAACCTGGTTGTGGGGTGTAGAGGGGTAGGAAGAGGGAGAGGCACAGGCATGAGAAAGTGCACGTGCACAGGGTGTCAGGTTGGGGTTCCTGCTAGCAGAGATGGGGAGCCAGCTGTCCACATCTGTCTAGGGAGGTCTGGGGAGCAGTGTCCTGCACAGCCCTGTCTCATATGTTGAAAAGGGCATCTGTAGGTCTCTAGGAACTCAGTTTTTTTTACCTTCCAGTAGCATTTAACTCAGTTTTGCCCATATTTTCAATGTTTACTGAGTGTTTTCTCTGTTATTCCATGATGATCAAATGGGATATGGAAGGAGCAATTAATAATCTTTTAAATGGTGATTGAAAGTAAAAATAAGGAACTCACCAAAGAGACAGTCATTTCCCATACTGCCAGCATGCAGCACTCTCTTGGAAACTTGATGGGCAGATGCCACCCCAAATTCCTGACATAAAAGTAACTGATGGTACAACTATGTCCACCTATTTAGAAAGCTTACCTGCATCACAAATTTGGTTCGTTCTAGCCCACACCTGAAGCTCATTTGCTCCTTTCCTTAGCTGAGCTTTATCTGCACAACCACTGGTGTTACGGTGTTCTGTGACTCAGCTGAGGACTTGTTATTTGCTTTTAGGCTGTTATAATCACTATAACTCCTTCCTAGCCAGCTCCTGGGCTCCTCCCACTCCCGACTACATGGAGCCTCCAGAGAAATCACTGGGAACCAGCATCATATAAATCAAAGCATCCATTTCTCTAGATGTGAGCTTCCTTGAGGTCAGAGACTCATGACTATCTTGTGGATAAGTGATTAGCAGAGCCCAGAATGGTACATACACCAAAAATACTGAGTAAACAGAGGCTTGTAGGCAATCTGATCATCATATGGTGAGACAGGGCTGTAGGAGACATCTTACCTTCAACACATAGATACCAAAATATTGATTAAGTGACATTGATTGCCTACGTCTTACACAGAGAAAACACCTTTTCCTCAGTGTAAATGGGTCTTTGAAAAGTGATTTTTGGGGGGCCGACGGTGTGGCACAGCAGGTTAAAGCCCCAGCCTGCGGCATCAGCATCCCATATGGGCACCAGTTCAAGTTCTGGCCGCCCCACTTCCAGTCCAGCTCTCTGCTGTGGCCTGGGAAAGCAGTGGAAGATGGCCCAAGCGTTTGGGCCCCTACATGCATGTGGGAGACCCAGAAGAAACTCCTGGCTCCCAGCTCAGCTCTGGCCGTTGTGGTCATTTGGGGAATGAACCACAGGATGAAAGATCTTTATCTCTCTGGCTCTACATCTCTCTGTAACTCCATCTTTCAAATAAGTAAAATAAATAAAAATAAAATAAAATATTTTTTAAAAAAATAAAAGAAAATTGATTTTTGTTGGGAACAGAAGGAGGGAGGTTGGCAGCATGGGTGGGAAGTATCACTATGCTCATAAATCTGTACGTATGACATACTTGAGATTTGTCCACCTTAAAAACTAAATAAATTAATTACCTTTAAAAACTAGTAAAGTGAGCCATAGTAACATATGAGAGTTAAGAAGGCAATTTTGAGGCTAGATTCTCTCACACCCTTCCTAGATCTATCTGTTCACACTGACAACATCCAATGGTGCCTAGAAAGCCCAACAGGATGTCATGGCCCAACAATTCCTTTCATTCCACTCTGACTGTGAAATGCACAGTGCAGTCTGCAGACTTGGCAAAACTCAGTTACTTCACCCTGGACCAGCACCAGCCTGAGGAGGGCTCTACAGAGGGACCTGAGCCCTGTTCAATGAGACCTCATGGGTGAGATTCCCTCCAGGTTCCAGCATGCCCCCAACCACTCCAGAACACCACCTCTTGTACAGGGAGGAGACGTGGGCCCCAAATCTAACTGTCCTGTGCACTCTCCACAGCATTGTGTGGTAGGTGATACAAAAAAAGGACAGTGAGGCAGGAAGTGGCTCAGGCAGAGACAGGAGGGAGTGATGCTGCACACACAAGGAAGTTAACAATCTTGTTTCTATCATCTGAGATGTTTCTGGGAAGTGAGCACCTTCACTAGCAGACCACAAACTGGGGACATATTGAGATGCATGTGAACAAAAACCTGTAAAGTGTCTAATAAAGTGGCCCAAGCTTTCATGACTGATGGAGGAAGTGCCTTCTGCAGTCTTCCATCTCCCAGAAAAGGAAATCAATGGTTACTCTCCAGATTGGATAACTCCTAAAGCAAATTTCCTCCACAGAGGTGCTAAACTTGGAAAGGATAAGACTTGAAAGTAGGAGAAGCTGATAATCATGTAGAGCCTGGCAGAGATGTGAGTATGTGGTCCTTGGATAGAGGATATGGCATTCTCTAAGGAGCAGGTAGGCAGGATACCGAGTGGGCTTTCCAGAACTGTGTTTCTGCTTTATTTTGTGACCTTCAAGATACATCAGTTCTGGATACTGAGGGAAAAGTGCTCCAGTATGGTTGGATATTTCAGATTCTCTAATGTAGCAGGGTAAACAACTGGAATCAGAACTGTTAACAGACATTATCCAGGAAAATTACAGAAAAGCAAAAAGGAAATAAAATGAGGAGAAGAAAAGTCAATCAATAGCAAGAGTAAAATGAGGAATTTGAGGGGTAAGGGAGAGATAGGAAATACAAGAGAGAGAGAGAGAGAGAGAGAGAGAGAGAGAGAGAGTCTAATGAAAGTAACTTTCCCCTTGTCCAGTTCCCTTCTTTAATTTGGAAAGGTCAGATCAAGATTATGCCCCTCAGATATTCATGTCTGTTGTTAAGGAGGATTTCACCACCTTAGGTTGTGATTTGTGCTCCTTGGTCTGGAGTTGACAGCTTTTGTATCAGGCTGCAAACTTTCTTCATGGCCTCATCTTCTATTCCTCTAAGTAATAAGAAACATAGGAATGGGTATGGTATCTAGACACTTATGATTCCAGTCTCTGACATCATACTCATTCTCTGAGTAGCACTGGTCATTCCACATCTTTTCAAACCTTAGTTTTATTTATTCAGAAATGGATATAATAATCTCTACTAACTAGTGTTGTTGTAGTATCAAGTGAGAAGAAGACATAAAACACAGTGCTCAGACAGAAATAACTAAATAAATGGGAAATGTATCTACTCCCCCAAAGTTACCTGTTTCCTCTTTCCTACCCACGCAGTGCTACCTTCAAGTCATCATTTAGGCTTTGTCCTTACATCTCTCCGCGTGTCTGTTCCTGAAGTTCTGCATATCTCCAAAACCTTCCATCATTTAGTGGAAAATTCTTCAATGAAAACTCCACAACAACTTGGATCATTGATTGATCCCCCTCTACCTGTCAATCAGGCAATGCCTCTATACTTTTTTCCATTTCTGTTGGTTTTGTCTTCTCAACAATATGTGAAAACACCGTAGAGATGCAGATGGTTTCGTCTTTATTTTCTTCTTGGCACATCATCTGCTGCATCACTGCACATCAAAGACTGACTTGGACTCTGGACTTTGGAGTTCATGTAAAATTCCCCACTCATTCACTCATGGTTCCTAGAGGCATGGAAAATAGCAACAATAGCTACTTTGCATACTGGTATGTGACATACTGGTATGTGACCAGTGGTTCTCAAAGTGTGAGCCATGGGTCAGGAGCATTACCATGAACTGGGAACCTGTTTGAAAGTTTGGACTCCAACCCAAACCTACCAAATCAGAAACTCTGTGGGTAGAATCGAGCCATCATGTTGTAATAAACCTCTCCAAGTGAGTCTGATGCATGCTGAAGTTTGAGAACCACTGGGCTAAGGAATTTCTGTAGAACTTTCACCTATGGGTAAATCAATTGAAATTGAGAATTAAAAAGCAAAGGAAGAGCACATTTGATTTTAAAAGTTTTAGGAAAGAAAAAGCAGCACAAGACCCTCTCATCTAGGATAGACCTAGAAGAAACAAAATGTAGAGGTGTTTTGGGCAATCAAGAAACAGCCTACAGCCCATGTAGGGAGCAGAACAAGGAAGGTGCTTCAGAAAGAAGCTTCAGCTTCTAATTGTAGTTAAGTATAGGCCCCATTGTGCTGGTCATGACAGTGACTTGACTTCAATAATGCAGTTGGTGACAATGCCCTAGCACAGTTGTTCTCTAAGTGAGGTCCCTAGGCCATCAGCACCACAAAAATTGTTAGAAATACAAAATTCAGGCTCCACCCAAAATATACTGATTCAGAAATTTCAGATATGTTGCCTAGTCATCTTCTTTTTAATGAACACTTCAAGTGATGCCAATGCAAGCTATAGTTTTAAAACCCCTGGGTTAGCCACTGGGTATTTATGTTTTACATGAACTTTTCCATTTAATTGTGGAAATTCTAGTAAATAGTTTAAATTGTTCCCAAATTAAGATAGAGGGAAAGTAGACTCGGGTTTGTTTAAGGTCGCTTTACTCATTGATGACCCAATAGGGACCAGAATTAAGGTCTGTTTGATTCCAGAACTTCATTGAGAATACAAAAAATTATTGTGTCCATGCATGGTCACTGATGAACTCTAAGAAAAATAATGTATGTGAGAAGGACTTTAGGGCAGGAAGAGGAGGAGTTAGCTACAAGCAAATAAAAAAATCTCTGCTGTTAGAGTGGATGATAGCAACTTAAAGCTACAGATATTATCTCTTTTACAAGCTGCTGCCCATCCAGGAGTAATGGGCCAACTACTGCACCAAAGAGACATCAGTATTAAAGGACTTGAATCTTTGACTCTTCACTTGAGCTACTTTAATCTTTATCAGTTCCTTTGACCTTTTTCTCAATCTCTTTCTCTGTGTTATTTGCTCTTATTTAATCACTCTCCTAGTGAAAGGCTTTTACTCTAAGAGAAGCGGGCTACCTCAAGGCCAATGGGTGGCAGATATGTGCTTTGTGAAGGAGGAAATTCAAAGCCTTCAGATCACACAGGGTAAGATGGTTCTCTGCCCTCCAGGAAGACAGAGCTTGCCTCTGTAGCAGCTCTGCATGCTCTCATTTCCTTTCACACCCTGAACCAGAAAAAGTTGTTTACCACAATTGGCAAAAACACCAGAAACCAACTTCTTTTCAAGACATAGTTGTTCATGGAAAACAACAAGAAGTGAAAATGAAAGGGACTGGTTGGAGAGGAAATGGGGTGGGTTGGAAGGAAAGGTGCTAGCAGGACTCTGAGCAGACAAAATAGTGGAGTGAGCATTGCAGTGGTCTCAGCTCAAAGGTACAAGATCTCCAGATCACACTTAGTGCAACCGTTCTGTTTCCATGCATGAAGGGGTGGGCTGAATTGTGTCAGGGAAGGAAGTGGAAGAGGATTCCAATGAAACAACCAAAATCCAGATCTTGTAAAGCACAATGACGGGGAGGACTTTTGAGTTCATAATTCAAACAGCTCACAATCACACATATCTGACTGACATATTCCAATTCAACCTGGGAGCACCATCTTCCACAAGAAAATGACAGGTCTTGTACAAATCACCGCACAAATGCCCTGCCTCATTTCTATACAGTCAGGCTTTCTGTCTCTGGGATCTAACCAGTCTTGGCTTCCTTTGGTCACTTGAGAGCTTCATGTGTCACTTGCCTTGGAATTTGTTGTTTCTTCTTTCTATAAACACTTCTAATCTCTTTCCCTACTCAATTTTCAGTTTCAGCTCAAACAATGCTACTTCTTTTTAAAAAAAAAATTATTTATTTATTTGAAACTCCGAGTTACACAGAGAGAGAGGGAGAGGTAGAGAGAGGTCATCCATCCACTGGTTCACTCCCCAATTGGCCACAACAGCCTGAGCAGTGCTGATCTGAAGGCAGGAGCCAGGAGTTTCTTCCGGGTCTCCCACACAGGTGCAAGGGCCCAAGTACTTCCTGGGCCATCTTCTTCTGCTTTCCCAGGTCATAGAAGAAAGCTGGATCAGAAGTAGATCAGGGGCCGGAGCCGTGGCTCACTTGGTTAATCCTTTGCCTGTGGCACCAGCATCCCATATGGGTGCTGGGTTCTAGTCCCAGCTGCCCCTCTTCCAGTCCAGCTCTCTGCTGCGGCCCAGGAGGGCAGTGGAGGATGGCCCAAGTGCTTGGGGCCCTGCACTCCCATGATTACAGCCCTTATCTATACTCTTGAGAAACAGTGGTTTTTCTACTTACTAGTTCTTAATTTAGTAGAGTGCTAAGCTTGTGATTATGAAGTAAATTCAAAGTATGTCATTGTAAAAAGAAAAGAAGGAGGAGGGTGGGAGTGAGGAGGGAAGGAGGGTGGGGTAGGAAGTGTCATTATGCTCTTGAAACTGTGTATATGAAATACATGAAAGTTGTTCCCCTTATATTTTTTGTTTGTTTTTTATTCCCTTTATATGAATTTTTAAAAAATAAAAAGGAAATATTTTCATATAATCCAATGTTATAAACCTATAGAGCAACACAATATGATTATCCACTTAGCTGCTGGGAGGTAATTTGACATTCAACATTGAATAAATGGTTACTTTTTTAAATTTGTATTAATATAGAGAAAATGGACTTCAAGTATTTCATAGACACAAATCTTTTTTAAAGATTTATTTTTTTAACTTTTATTTAATGAATATAAATTTCCAAAGTACAGCTTATGGATCACAATGGCTTCCCCCCTATAACTTCCCTCCCACCCGCAACCCTTCTCTTTCCCTCTCCCCTTCCATTCACATCAAGATTCATTTTCAATTCTCTTTATATAAAGAAGATCAGTTTAGCATATATTAAGTAAAGATTTCAACAGTTTGCACCCACATAGAAACACAAAGTGAAAAATACTGTTTGAGTACTAGTTATAACATTAAATCACAATGTACAGCACATTAAGGACGGAGATCCTACATGAGGAGTAAGTGCACAGTGACTCCAGTTGTTGACTTAACAAATTGACACTCTTGTTTATGGCGTCAGTAATCACCCTAGGCTCGTCATGAGTCGCCAAGGCTATGGAAGCCTTTTGAGTTCACCGACTCTGAACATATTTAAACAAGGTCGTAGTCAAAGTGGAGGTTCTCTCCTCCCTTCAGAGAAAGGTACCTCCTTCTTTGATGACCTGTTCTTTTCACTGGGATCTCACTCACAGAGATCTTTCATTTAGGGTTTTGTTTTTGTTTTTGTTTTTGCCAGAGTGTCTTGGCTTTCCATGCCTGAAATACTCTCATGGGCTTTTCAGCCAGATCCAACTACCTTAAGGGCTGATTCTGAGGCCAGAGTGCTGTTTAGGACATCTGCCATTCTATGGGTCTGCTATGTATTTCACTTCCCATGTTGGATAGTTCTCTCCCTTTTTTATTCTATCAGCTAGTATTTGCAGACACTAGTCTTGTTTATGTGCTCTCTTTGGCTCTTAGTCCTATCATTATGATCAATTGTGAACAGAAATTGATCACTGGGACTAGTGAGATGGCATTAGTACATGCCACCTTGATGGGATTGAATTGGAATCCCCTGGTATGTTTCTAACTCTACCGTTTGAGGTAAGTCAGCTTGACTATCTTAAAATTCTATTCTATCTACTGGGGTAGGTGTTGTGGCATAGAAGGTTAAGACTGCCTGAATTGCTGGCATCCCATATGGGCACTGGTTTGAGTCCTGGCTCCTGGCTTCAGCCTGGACCAGCCCCAGCCATTGCGATCATTCAAGGAGTGAACCAGTGGATCTCTTTAAAGGGAGAGAGAGAGAGAGAGAGAGAGATCCACTGGTTCACTCCTTGAATGGTCGCAATGGCTGGGGCTGGTCCAGGCTGAAGCCAGGAGCCAGGACTCAAACCAGTGCCCATATGGGATGCCAGCAATTCAGGCAGTCTTAACCTTCTATGCCACAACACCTACCCCAGTAGATAGAATAGAATTTTAAGATAGTCATACTTTCTTCCCTCCCTATTTCCCTAAATCTCCCTCTTTCCTTCCAATTTTTATTTAATTTTCACAAAAACATAATTATAACTTACTTTATAGTCATAGGTTTAATGCATCACCAAACATAATATTCAACAAATAAAACATAGAGTTTGTCATTTCAGCCTTAAGGTCTGCATCCTGCTTAATGATAAGCATTGAGATATTGCCATAGAAGTTAGGAACAAGAGAAGGAAATCTAACATCAGTGCAATTATTAAACATTCCTCTTCCCAAAATAAACTAACAGTGAAAAAATAGAAGTTCTTTTTAATTCAAGAGGAGGAGGTAAATTATAATTTTGGCTCTATAAAGAATTTTTATAGAGTACAAGAAATGTAATGCATATGAATGAAATTGACATTCTGAGGCTTGATTAGTATGTATAGTCCTTGTCTATATGCCTGGGGAGCAGTGATTACTATTACTACTTACTATTTGTTGAATTTGAAATCAATAAAGGATTAAGCTTTTAATTATAAGGTAAATTGAATTGTCATTCAAAAATTGAAAGAAAAATAAGAAAGGAAGGTAGGAGTGAGGGAGGGAAGGGAGGGATAGTAGGGAAGGAAGTATCATTATGATCTTAAAACTGTATATATGAAATACATAAAATCCATTCCCTGTATATAATAAACAAAACCCAAAAAGATATCAAAATAATTAATGACAGAGATTAAACATGGACAATAAACATAAGACAGATACCAATAAAACACATAATTCTTCGATATATGAAAAATGATTCAACTTCATGTTAAGTGAAAACCACATTAGCATATTTTTTACCTAACAGATTGGCAAAGATAAAATTATGAACAAGATCATGAGAGACTTCTAAGATTTTGGGTGAAACTAATTTGGTTAAAATTTTTATTGTGGATAATTCAGTAATATCAATCAAAATTTAAAATGCGAACCTCGTGATGGCCCAGCCCGGGTTCCCTAGAGTTTGGGGAAGTGAGAGTTGCAAGACACTCGGCCTACTCCAGCTCGTGACCCGGCCGGCTGCTCGTGGTCGCCTCACGAGGCGGCATGGCTGCCCCGAGCCCGCTGCTGCTGACTGCGCTGCTGTGGGTCCCCGCCAGGGCCCTGAGCTGCTACGGGGACTCAGGGCAGCCGGTGGACTGGTTTGTGGTCTACAAGCTCCCCGCCCACAGCGGGTCCGGGGATGCGGCGGGCAGCGGGCTGCGATACAAATACCTGGACCCGCGCTCAGGGGGCTGGCGCGGGCTCCATCAACAGCTCGGCGGGGGCCGTGGGCCGCAGCCTGCTGCCGCTGTACCGGAGCAACGCTAGCCAGCTCGCGTTCCTGCTCTACAATGACCAACCGCCCAAAGCCAGTAGAGCCCAGGGCTCCTCCAGCCACGGCCACACAAAGGGTGTCCTGCTCCTGGACCAAGAAGGAGGCCTCTGGCTGGTGCACAGCGTGCCCCGTTTCCCACCCCCACCCTCTGCTGGCGTGTACAGCTGGCCCCACAATGCCCAAACCTATGGGCAGATGCTGCTCTGCGTGTCTTTTCCCCTCAGCCAGTTTCAGAGCATTGGCAGGCAGCTGGCCTACACCTACCCTCTGGTCTATGACCACCAGCTGGATGGGGTCTTTGTCCAGAAATTCCCCGACCTGGAGGAAGTGATCAAGGGCCACCACGTGAGCCACGAACCGTGGAACAGCAGCCTTACGCTCACGTCACAGGCAGGGGCCACCTTCCAGTTTTGCCAAAGCCGGCGGGTTCGGGGATGACCTGTACTCCGGCTGGCTGGCGGCAGCCCTTCGTAGCAACCTGCAGGTCCAGTTCTGGCAAAATTCTCCCGGCGTCCTGCCCTCCAACTGCTCAGGGACCCAGCAGGTTCTGGACGTAACCCAGACAGCTTTCCCTGGGCCGACCGGCCCCACGTTCAGCGCTGCAGAGGACCACTCCAAATGGTGCGTGGCCCCAGAGGGACCGTGGGCCTGCGTGGGCCACATGAATCGGAACCGCGGCGAAGAGCACCGGGGTGGGGGCATGCTGTGCTCCCGGCTGCCTGCGCTCTGGAAGGCTTTCCAGCCCCTGGTGAAAGCCTGGCAGCCCTGCAGCGAGGAGGAGGAGGAGGCAGGGCCAGGAAGCCCCAGCTAAGGCTCCAGAACTAGTTTGGACTTGATTTTTTTTTTTTCATCCAGCTCAGCTTTCCTCATAATGGGACCCTAATTATGTTATTTACCCTCTGTGGAACTCTGTCTACCCATCAGCAAAACGGGAGTGGCAACACGCCAGGCAGCTTTGACCGGGAGTAAAGAGATGGGCGGATGCGGCTGCTGAAAAAAAAAAAAATTTAAAATGCATCTAATTCTATTTATAGGAATCTACTCGATGCAATCATCTTCAACTGCACTAAACACACTATAAAACTCGGTGGCATAAAACAACAACAATTTATTATTGTTGTGATTTTATGTCAGGAGTCTTTCAGAGCACAGACAACACAACTGACTTCTCAGCTTTAGTGACTCAAATGGCTGCGGGCACCAGGGGCAGGAACACAGGCCCATACCTGAGCCTCTGGTTGTCCACTGTGTTCCTAGGTTCTCCATGTTGCAGCTACCATGGCTGCAATGTCTAGAAGCTTACAACACCAATCTCTATGTGATTTTGCTTCCATTAGTTCATCATAGTATTATAAAGTCAGAGGATTCTAAAGATACTATTTGATCAGCTCTGTTCACTGTTCAAATTATAATAATCACGAAAGCAGGTTGCGTTGTGAGAAATGGGCTCTCAGACACTCAGAGGTCTCTTTCATATACAAGTGTGTTAATACTTCACACTACAGCAAGGTCAACACATCCATCCACTGAAATAACACTGTTCTAAATGTGTAGGAGGAGTTGAGCTCTAAAAATCATATTTTCCATGAGTCTTTGAAGACTGCTATACGTGTATTGTAGTCACAGATCTTTACAGAGCCCTCACTCATCCATAGTGCTTTCCTTCTGGGTCTCTCATATTTCATTACGCTACATCTCACAGTAGAGGCATTTTTTGGTTCTGTATGTAATATAACCAAGAAGGTTATATTGCAAAAATCCAGATTGAAGGAACCTAAATTTCATAATTTAAGTGGGAAAACAGCAATGTATTCCCATCCCATTTAAAACCTCAGTGATTTTTTCTAAATATCACTAAAACACTTTTCAACACTGGTATAACAATTCACCATAGATTTCTCCATGATGTAAAGCAATTAAATGCAAATCAGCCATTTCTTAGTACTTTTATTCATTGGTTTATTTAACAGTAAACTTACACAATTGTCTACAGTAAGCAATTATATGAACATAAATAATTTTCTCTACTGCACTCCTACAAACATTCAGAAAAATAGATTAAGCCTAAAAATAAGTTTATGCAAATAATAAATTCAAGCTACACTCACAATTCTTGAAACAATGATTCCATTTAAAACTTTTTTTACAAATTAGAGTTGTCAAGAAAAGGCTTGTGGGAGAGAAGAAGTGTGTCAAAGAGTTTTTTGGTGGTTGTTCAGCAGCCGTGAATGTGTGTGATGATGACCTGGTGGGGTGGGGAGTTCTTCATGCCTGAGGTTTGTCCATGAACTGTACCAAAGAGCTAGACCTGTCTGTATAGCATAACACTTGATCCTCTAGAAGAAAATGTTGTGACCCACCATCTGAAATCATACAGAGGAATGTGGACATCAAAATGGACATCTCTTTTTGCTGCTTTTGCTTGCAAGCATTGCCTGTTATAACGTAGCACTGTCCTAGTAATTGCTTCTTCTAGATGAATGCATCTGTTGATGCCTCTGGTATGATTTAAAATTTAAAACGTTTTTCTATCCATCTTTAAGATTGTCCTGTGAAATGGACTGCTTACAACTATGAGCATTAACTTGAACTAGTTCTTTAGCAGTAAGCTCTTTGCTATGCAAGACTGATGGTTCTTCATGTGTTCAATGAATACATCACTAAATACAGCCTTTTTAAAAAGATCCAAGTATGGTCTTCAGGGTTTTTTGTGGTGGTGTTTTGCTTTGTACCCATTGAGACCATTAAACTTTGGAAGTCAAAAATAAATTTCCTTGTTTTAATAGAGGAAATTTTCACTTGATGATGTGGAAAGATGATTCTAATAACTGAAAACACGTTTGGACAGCATAGGCATAAGACATTACCACGTTGGGAGATAGCTGAGATGTGACACCATTCACTCCACATCCTCCTCCCCAGATTCACAGTCAGTGGCAATGCTCTTACCAGTGTGCACAGCCAGATTCATTCCTATGTAGTTTCAACTCAAATAATGAATTTTGGCTAAAATTGTTTGTAAGCCCTCTATAACACATTTTCTTTCTTTTTTTAACTTTTATTTAATGAATATAAATTTCCAAAGTACAATTTATGGATTACAATGGCTTCCCCCCCATACCGTCCCTCCCACCCACAACCCTCCCCTTTCCCACTCCCTCTCCCCTTCTATTCACATCAAGATTTATTTTCGATTATCTTAATATACAGAAGATCAGCTTAGTATACATTAAGTAAGGATTTCAACAGTTTGCTCCCACACAGAAACATAAAGTGAAAAATAATAGATGATTTTTTTTAAATGATGATGAAATCAGATCAGACCTATTGTCATGTTTAATCCCAGTGAGAGTCAAGTTGGGAGTTGATAATTTCTTTTTTTTTTTTTTTTACAGAGGATCAGGTTAGTATACATTAAGTAAAGATTTCAACAGTTTGCACCCCCATAGAAACACAAAGTGAAATATATTGTTTGAGTACTCGTTATAGCATTAAATCTCAATGCACAGCACATTAAGGACAGAGATCCTACATGAGGAGTAAGTGCACAGTGACTCCTGTTGTTGACTTTACCAATTGACACTCCTGTCTATGGCATCAGTAATCTCCCTATGCTCCAGTCATGAGTTTCCAAGGCTATGGAAGCCCTCTGAGTTCTCCGATTCTTATCTTGTTTAGACAAGGTCATAGTCAAAGTGGAGGTTCTCTCCTCCCTTCAGAGAAAGGTACCTCCTTCTTTGAAGACCTGTCTATAACACATTTTCAAGTTGTGGAAGTTCAAATAAAGAGGGATGCCATGAGGGTAAACAATCTCTAAGTTCTTAGTTATTCCAAAATATAATGATGAGTTTAAGAATGCTAGTAGGGCAGGAAGTTAAATAAGCCTAAAGGAGGCCACTGTAATTTTTTAACTCATCAGCAAGAAGCCTTCCCACCATTTGTTCCTTTTGCTTTGCCATTTCTCATCATATCTTTTCCTGGGCACTCCTCTTCTTCAACAACTATGATATTTTATATTATCTCATTAAAAATTATTTACTCTGTAGCTGCACTGTCCGACCTGATAGCCACTAGTCACATGTGGGCATTCCATTATAGGAACTAAAATTAAAATATGAACTTTGGTTTCTCCACCACACTAGCCACATCGCATGTGCTTGATAGTAACATGTGGTTAATGCTAACAACTAGACTAAGGTAGATGCTGAACATCTCCATCATCACAGAACATTCTATTGAACAGTAACTCTTGACAAGAAACCACAGAGCCATTGTCAAATATATTTCAATATGACCACAAAAAGTCTATGGCCTATAATTTTGGCTTGACCCACTTCCCAAAATGGCGTTGGACCATGAGAATAAAATGAACTGTTATGAACTCCGTAGTTTACAGAAACAATGCTCCTTCACTCAGCCTTGGCCCTTTCCTCCCTCACTCCTGCCTTACTTATGACTTAAGGCTATGGTCACATCACTGATAGGTAGAGAATGCAAGAAAATGTTTGCTGGGTGTTCATGAGCCAGGGTTCAGAAGGGACAGAAGGTGAGAAGGTGAGAGGTTTGTCCAAGGAGAAAAAGAGATGTTTAAAACTATGCTGAGACTTTCTCAAGATAGCCTAAAGGATGAAGCAGGAGCAGTAATATCTGAGTTTCCAAACCTAGAGTACAATATAAAAACAGTAGGACATGGGTTGGCTCTGTGATACAGGGAGTTAAGCCACAACCTGCATTGTGGCTATCTCATATCAGAGCCCCAGTTTGAGTCCCAGCTGCTCTGTTTCCCATCCAGCTTCCTGTCAATGTGCCTTGGAAAGCAGCGGAAGATGGCCCAAGTACTTGGACTCCTGCACTCACACAGGAGACCTGAATGGAGCCCCCAGGCTCCTGACTTCAGCCTGGCCCAACCCTGGTTATGGTGGCCAATTGGGGAGTGGACCAGTATATAGAAGATCTCTCTCTTCCTGTGAGTGTGTGTGTGTGTGTGTTTCTGCCTTTTTCTCTGTCACTTTGCTTTCAGATAAATCAGGTGAATATTAAAAAAGTAATAAAAACAGTAGAACCTGTGCTCCCAGCTGTTGCCATGCTGCCAGCAGTTAGTCTTCAGCTTTACAGCTGTCAGCCCTGTGTAGGAATTAGCTTCTGCAGAAAAGAGATGCCTTAGGTCAAGTATCTTTCCCAGGGAAGTTTACAGCTACTAACAGGTCAATGGGGATTATAAAGCCCAACCCACTCACATTAACGTTGAAGGCCCATACAGATATTAAAGTTCCCCGTGGAGTAGACATTTGATGTGCCTATGTCTCAGTCCAGCTCCTCTATGCCTAACCTGTGTTTTTCCTGTCCCCTCAGGTGTGAATCCCGAGGGGACTTCCTAATAAACCTCTCCATCTCCACTTGATCTCTGTCTCAATGGTCTGCAGTCTTGAAACCCAACCTTCACACACACACACACACGCACACGCACACATGTGCACACACAAACATGCATGCGCACAAACACTCACGCACATGCACACATGTGCAGACACACAAACATGTGCACACACAAACGTGCAACACAAACATGCACACATGTGCACACACATGCACATACACACGCACATGCATGCACAGATGTGCACACACATACAAACATGTGCACACACACGCACACACACAGCACACACACATATTAAGAAACTCATTAACATAAATTCTAGTATTAGTAGATTAAAAGAAATATCATGGACTATCTCAATAAATATGAAAGAACATTTTCCAAATTTAAGCCTTTATTGAAACAGAACTAAACAAGGTATATCTAAGTTAATATTTAAATAAGTTAAATAATTAATTGCCAATGACTAGCATCAATATCAGTGATAACAAGTGCCTCACAATTAAAGTAAAAGCTAAAAACACAACATCAGCTCACTTCTTAAAAAGTAAACAATGAATGTTACATATGAGAAAAAATATTAAAAATATATTTCAAAATACTTTTGGAAATAGGGAGGTAAACTTATTATTTGCAGCCAAGTCAATGATAATCCTAGAAAGTCTAAAACAATCAAAAGGAATAAAAATATTTTTAAGAAATATTGAAATAAGTAAATCATAAAATTTATTTATTAAAATATGTTAGGGCCAGCACTGTGTTGCAGCAGGTTAATGCCCCAGCCTGAAGAGCCATCATTCCATATGGGCACCGGTTCAAGACCCGGCTGCTCCATTTCGTATCCAGCTCTCTGTGATGGCCTGGGAAAACAGTGGAAGATGGTCCAAGTCTGTACCCGCGTGGGAGACCCAGAAGAAGCTCCTCGCTCCTGGCTTTGGAACGGCCAATTGGGGAGTGAACCATCAGATGGAAGACCTCCTTCTCTCTCTCTCTCTCTCTCTCTCTCTCTCTCTCTCTGCCTCTCCTGTCTCTGTGTGACTCTGACTTTCAAATAAATAAATAAATCTTTAAAAAAAAAAAAAGAAGAAAGAAAATTTGTTGTCTTCCTCTTTTTGTCCTAAAAGTCCTTTAGAAAATCAGGTAAAAAGGCCAGCGCCGCTGCTCAATAGGCTAATCCTTCACCAGCGGCGCCAGCACTCCAGGTTCTAGTCCCGGTCGGGGCACTGGATTCTGTCCCGGTTGCTCCTCTTCCAGTCCAGCTCTCTGCTGTGGCCCAGGAGGGCAGTGGAAGATTGCCCAGGTCCTTGGGCCCTGCACCCGCATGGAGACCAGGAGAAGCACCTGGCTCCTGGCTTCAGATCAGCTCAGTGCGCCGGCCGCAGCACGCCAGTCGCAGCGGCCATTGGAGGGTGAACCAATGGAAAAGGAAGACCTTTCTCTCTGTCTCTCCCTCTCACTGTCCATTCTGCCTGTCAAAAAAAAAAAAAAAAAAAAGGAAAAAGAAAATCAGGTAAAAGATTCAATAGCAACACAAAAAGTTAAATTGTCAGGAACAAACTTCATTAAAATAAAATTGGTGCTCACGTTGCTTGATGCTACCAGGTGTTTCCCAAAGTGTTGAAGCATCCGATTTCTGGGGGCTCTGGGCACTCAAAATCCTTACTCATTGCCTTCTTATTTTTTATTTTAACCATTCTGAGGGCTATTTTCCTGATGACTAAATATGTTAAGCTCATTTATATATGCTTCTCAGTCATTCTTTTCTGAAATGTTCCATTTTTTGTCTATTTTTATTAGATTATATTTTATTAGGTTATGTGTCCTTTTTAATTATCAAGTTGTAGGACTCATCTTTTTCTCTATATTTTTTGTGATTTTTTTCTCCCAGGCATTTCAACAGTTTCTTCTTTTCTATTTCTCTCTCTTTCCTTTTCTTTCTGCCTTCACTATCGATATATTAGTTTTGATTTCTTAAGTAATCTAATTGTTGTCAGAGAACTTACCTTGAATGGTTTCAATAATTTCAAATTTTTAAGGCTGTCTTCGTGAATGTTGATGTGCACTTGAAAAACAATGCGTTTTCTGAAGTTGTAAGACATAATGTTCTAGAAGTATCTGTTACATTAAGATGACTAACAGTGCTATACCAATCTTCTAAAATTATGAAATTTTTGTCAAGTTATTCTATAAATTACTGAAAGAGGGTTATTAAAATCACCAATTTTACTTGTGGATTTATTTCTCTATTTTTGCCAACTTGTGCTTTCTGTGTTTTTAAGCTCTGTTATTAGATCTGTACATATTTATCATTTTTATTTTTGTATTTTTCTACAACAAAAATTTACTTTCTCCTTAGAAAAAGAATGGCAGTAAAGATCACAATTCTTCTTCTAGACATTGCTATATAATTTACAGAACTTCAAATCCATCTTTCTTAATTTTAACTTATCTTTTAACTTCATTTTTCCACAATTTTTAAGTTTAATTATTTATCTTCTTATTTATTTGAAAGGTAGAATGACGGAGAGAAAAGGGCAACTTCCATACACTCGTTCACTCCTCAAATGCCTGCAACAGCTTAGGTTGGGCCAGGCAAAAGCCAGGAGCTAGGAACTCAACCTGGGCCTCCCATGTGGGTGGCAGGGGCCCAGGTACTTGAGGCACCGTATGGTGCCCACCAGGTACACATTAACAGAAAATTGGATCAGAAGCAAAAGCAAGACTTGATCCCAGGCACTCTGATTTGGGATGCAAGTGTCCCAAGCAGCAATTCAGCCCACTGTGCCACATGCTTGCCCCCAAACATCTTTCTATCAAAGTAAATACAGAGCCAACACTGAAAACACCAGTAAAGAGATGAGATGAATGACATCACTGTGTTGTTGATTCACATAATTAATTAATTCTGAAAACTGGATTCCCACTTACATATGTCAAGTTTGTTAATAAAGCATGAGTATTTTAATTAGTTTTTAACAGATTCAGTGTAGTTTATACATACAATTCTAATAATTTAATTTATATTCCCTCTCTCCCTCCCTCTCTCCCATAAAGCATAAGTATTTTTTATATTAAAAAAAAAAAACCTGCTTTGGGACTGTTTGCACAGAAAAGTCCCCACTTGGGAGGCCTGCCTCCCACATCAGGATGCCTGGTTCAAGCCCAAGCTACTCCACTCCCAATCCAGCTTCCTATTAATGAGCACACTGGGAGGTAGCAAATGATGACTCAAGTGCTTGGGTCCCTATCATACACGTGGGAGTGCCAGGTTCCTGGCTTTGACCTGGCCCAATTCTGGCTTTTGCAGGCATTTGGAGAGGGAACAGAAGATGGAAGATTTTTCTTTTTCTCTCTGTGTCTCTGTCTTTCAAATAAAATGAAAATAAAATTTTAAAAGTATTATATGTCTTCTTGTATTCCAAAATGACAGCTTTTCTTGTATGTGGGAAACTTACTGAATTTTATACATGATTTAGAAAGTTGGTGGGCTTTGGGATTAATGTGTATTACACTGTATTTCTTCTTCATGTAAAACAACAGGGAACAGGTCCAACTCGTGTTTGACAGAGAATTTTTATGGTCAAGAACAGATTTCTGATGTGAAGTGGAAGTTTCCAGTGTTGTGTTGTTGTTGAAGCACAGTAGAGAATCAGAAAAACACACCCAGCAAGAACAGTGTGTTGTCACAACAGTAGTAGTGGTAAACTTCCCCCTGTTAGGAGGCAGTCCAGGTGAGAAGGAATCCGTCTATTAACTGCTGGGCATCCCTGCCTTTCTTTCCTGTCTAACACTCTTTTTCACTGTTGAGAAGAGTTCAAGATCGTTGTTCAACAAGGAAGTAATTAACTTCTGATCAAATTTCACATTTTAATTGTGTAGTGTGTACATATGGCATAAATGAGAATTTCAAACACAAGAATGTGGTTGAGCTCTTTTGCAGTTGGGAAGTTCAGTGGAGGTTAAAAAGAGGAAGAAGGCAGACTGGAGTTTCTGTTTTATTTTCTCTTTCTCTTCGAGCTGAGCTAGAAGGTCACAGTTTTTTAACAGAGGACCATCTGCTTCTTTGGACAACAAATCGGGTAAGTTCACACTACTAAAACTCTGCAGTGTTGATTTCTAGATCCAAAGCCACACAAGAAAATTTTCTTCTTTTTTCAAGATCAAATTTGCCCAATTTAAGAGAAACAAATTACAGAAGCTTAAGTAAAGCCCATTTACGGGATAACGTCATGAAATGACTTTGCACATCACTGGCAAAAGTTTTAATCAGCATAAAGCCAACAAAAGGTGCTAACTGGAAAGAGCTTTAGCCTTCACGTGTTGTTATAAATTGAAACTACGTGATGAAAATGAGCGAATATTTCTTCCACAAGGTAAAAGTTCCTGAACTGTAGAGCTTCCTCAACGGCGGCTGCTGGAGAATAAAGAAATTGAACTGACAGGCCCAGTGAAGTTTACTTCTGCTTTCTCAGAATCCGCTTCTAATTCACTGAGTCTTTCTGCAAACTCTCAGTGCAAAGGGAGGGGTTTTGAGAGAGAGAACTGGGGGGAAGGCAGTGAGGTGGGGAGATGAACAGGAGGACCAAAGAGGGGACAGGACCTCAATCCAGAGGAGGAACACCTAGGAAGAAAGTTGAGAGAAGAGAAGGGCACTTGGCCAAGGAAAGCAGAGGGGGTGGGGAACCCTCGTGAGAGGAAAGGGGGAGGAAACCAGGGGAGACCTGGGTTTGACGATAAGACGCAAGGTTTACAATTAACCTCACTTCTGAACTCTCTGGAAGTGAGGGACTCAATTTCTCTGTAAAATAGGAATATTGATTCTCTTCTCACCTGACTTGTCAGTGATGAGTAGACAAATGAAACATTGTTGTCTGGAAATACAGGGTCTTTTTATGAATCAAAACTGGAAACTAATAGTTTCTTGTTTCTCTGTCCCTCAGGAACACCAATGGACCAAAATGAATACAGTCTCTCTGGTAAGAAAGTGACTTCCTGAGTGTGCATGGTTGCTCTTTCTGATGATGTCTGGGCCGGGGACATTACTCTAACTGCCCCCACCACCGTCACCAGTAAGTCTAAGCTCCTAGAATAGTGTATCAGGAACAAGACTGCACATTCAAACATGCTTCACGATCTTTAGATCTGTCTGGACATTTCTCCTACCATTCCCACGACCCTTTGCTCTCCTTCTTCTGATAAGTGGTCCATCTCCTCTTAAAGTAAGTCAAACACTTTTATCAGGGCTCAAGATGCTCAGTCCAGTCTGATATCAAACTTCCATTTGGGTTTCTCCTTTCTCTGCTCAGCCTTGCCTTAGCCCCAGGACCCAGCTCTCTCTTAGACTCTGCGTCCTCATCCTTCCCATGATTCCCTTCTTCCTAGTCAGGAAAAATAGCACAAAGCTCTTGAGTCCCAGGGTCTTTGCACTTGTCTCTTGGCTGATCCTGACTGGCCGCCCTGTACTTCTTCATGGCTGGCATCCAAATGAGGTGCAGTGTGAGGAGGCCTCACAGGGATAGCAGAGGTGCACTGTCTGGTGATTTTAACTAGATCTCACTCCTCCCCTCGGGGGTCTCCCTTTAACCTTCTTATTGTTGAACATCCCTTGAGACAGGGCACCATCAAGATGACGATGATGTTGTTTCCTGCTGCAACCACTTGTTACAAGGGAATGGGCTGCTGTTTGCTTCTTGCTCTACTCTCCTAAGCAGCTCTGCCCACTTTCCAATGTACAATTCTCCAGAAAGGAGGTAGATGCTAGTCTCCGTGTTTACACATGCCCCAAGACTCTGGGTGCCATCTGCTTATTTTTCCCAAGAATCCTTTTCTCTTTACCACACTTGGTTAGATTTACAAGTTTCTCTAGTATTGTGTTATAAATGACTTGCCCATCTCTTAACTTCTTAGTATATGCCCAGTGTTTATGAGTGGTTGTTTTAGAGACCCTCTCATTTGTCTTGTGATAAAAATAACTCTCTCCCCTGTATTCTCCAGACTGGAAGAGCTACCAATATGTGATATGAAGCTATGTTTTGGCCTTCTCTGACCAGAGTACCTCATAAATTTCATTCTTCTTTCAGGGAAGCTAGAAGCTAGCCCCAGAGTTACTACAGGAGACATTGGTTCCTGTGGGGCAGGGAAGCTCCTGCTCCTGCTCAAGATTCTATCTCCTTGCCCTGGGATGTCCCCAGGTTACATCGTACTGCATGAAACCCTTTAGGATGAAGATTTGACATAGTTTCTCGGACAAGTCAAGTTCCCTGTCCTTCTCCAGAAAAACTTACTTTTGATAGGCCAGAACCAAGTGATTCCAGCAAGCTTTATATGATGAAAATACATTTCTAAGTCCATCTCATTCCTCTAGTGTGGTTTTCTAGGAATAGACACAGTAAAACCTGTAGTCCTAGAGAAATTGAAATGCTTCAAAATTCATAGTCAATTTTATTTAATAGTGGAGATGGGTTTTAATTTGTAAATACAACAGCTTGTGAAGGCACATTTTCCTATAACATAGAATATCTCTTTATCATTAAAAAATTATTTGCCTTGATCAATATAGTAATGACACAATGAACTTGTTCCTAACAGAACCCTGGATGAAGAGGCAACACGCCAGAGGATCAGAGCTGAGAATCATTCTGGTGGGCAAAACAGGAACCGGCAAAAGTGCTACAGGGAACAGCATCCTCAGGAACCAGGCATTTGTGTCCAGGCTGAGCGCCCAGGCCTTGACTAAGACTTGCAGTGAAAGCCGGGGGTCCTGGGGAGAGAGAGAGATGATCATTATTGACACACCGGATGTGTTTTCTGGGAACGACCTCTCTGAAACGCTATATGAGGAGGTGCAGAGCTGCTACTTACTCTCTGCACCAGGACCCCATGTGCTGCTCCTGGTGACTCAGCTGGGCCGATACACCACCCAGGACCAGGAGGTTGTACAGAGGGTGAAGGAGATCTTTGGAGAGGATGCCATGAGACACATGATCGTCCTCCTTACCCACAAGGAAGATCTTGATGGCGGCTCTTTGACAGACTACATCCATGACTCAGATAACAGTACCTTAAGCAAGCTGGTGGCAGCATGTGGGGGGCGAGTCTGTGCCTTTAATAACCGTGCTGAAGGAAGCGAGCAGGACAGCCAAGTGAAGGAGCTGATGGACTTGATTGACAGTTTGATGATGGGTACAATGGGTGATCACTACACCAACGAGCTGTACAGCCTAATTCAGGGGTCAAAAGGTGGATCTGCTGGGTCAGAGGTGAGAGTAAAGGAGTTCAAAGGCCAACTTATAACGTACATGGAAATGCAGAGATACTGCATGGTCATGGCCCAAGCAAATTGTCTAAAAAGAGCCTTAATCAAAACACAATCGTGGATTTTATTTTGTATGCAGTTATGTGTCAGATTGTTAATTCTGCTATTTTGTGTGTTGCGCAGCATGTGCAATTGGTGCAATTTGTTTTACTGCTTACTCTTCAGTGTGTGCAATTTATTCTGTAGCTTACTGTTTATCATACCCAGAAAGTTAATGAGAATATTCAGAAAGGCCCCTGGAGTGGGCTACTGGAGTAAGCCCTAAATTATACTTACAGATCAGCAAATATTTACTCACTGTCATTGGATGAGTCACAGTGCCTCCCCTGTCATAGATGCCTGATGCACTTGAGGTTTTGTGAAATTTTTAAATTTTGACATATCATTCTATTAATTAATAAAATTATCTTAAAAGCCACCATTTGCTTTGAAATGTGAGAAACTTTTGAAAACTACAAACAAATTACACTGGTTTGTAAATTCATAGGCAGTTTTATTTTCCTAAAAACTCCTTTCCTTCTTTACAATACCATATTTCTGCTGAGTATAATGAAATCAGCAATAAAATAATAAGTAAACTGGAAAAGTTCATGGTGTCATATGTCTTTAACTCTCATGCCAGTAACATGTTATTCATGCCCAGTAACACACATGCACAGGCTCTCACATCAGTATAGTGGTTCTCCCTTATCTGTTGTTTCACTTTCCATAGTCTCAGTTACCCACAGTCAACTGTGGCTGGAAAGTATTAAAGTATAATACACAATTATAATCCAGAAATAAACTATTCATAAGTTACAAATAGCATGCTGCTCTGAGTAGCACGGTAGAATCTCACCCCACCCCATCCTGCAAGGGACATGAGTCATGCCTTTGTCCAGTGTATCCATGTTGTGCGTGCTTCACACCTGTTAGTCACTTAGCTAACTTGGTTATCAGATCGACCCTCACAGAAGCACAGGGCTTGTGTTTGAGTAACCCTTTATTCTACTTAATAAAGGCCCCAAAGAGTACAAATAGGAATGCTGGGGTCAATGTGGCACAGTGGGTTTAGGCACCACTTATGCTGCCAGCATCCCGTATCAGAGTGTTGGTTCAAGTCCCAGCTGCTACACTTCTGATTCAGCTCCCTGCTAATGTGCCTGAGAAGGTGTCAGATAATAGCCCACGTGCTTGTGTCCCTGCCACCCATGTGGAAGACCAGATGGAGCTCTGGCCTCCTGTTTTTCAAGTTGGCCCAGTCTTGGCCTTTGCAGCCATTATATAGGGAACCAGCATTTAGATTATCTCTTCTCTTCCCTTCCCTTCTCCTTCTATTTCTCTTTCTTTCTCTTCCTCTTTCTCTTCCTCTCTTTCTCCTTCTTTTCTCTCTATCTCTATCTCTATCTCTCTCCCCCAACTCCTCTCTCCCTCTCTGTCACCTGCCTTTCAGATAAGTAAATAAATTTTTTTTAAAACAGTAAAAAAAAAAAAAGAGTAGTGATGCTGGCAATTCAAATATGCCAAAGAGGAGGCATAATGTGAGTCTTTTTTATTTTTATTTATTTATTTTGACAGGCATAGTGGACAGTGAAAGAGAGAGACAGAGAGAAAGGTCTTCCTTTGCCGTTGATTCACCGTCCAATGGCCACCACGGTGGACGCGCCGCAGCCGGCGCATCACACTGATCCGAAGCCAGGAGACAGGTGCTTCTCCTGGTCTCCCATGGGGTGCAGGGCCCAAGCACTTGGGCCATCCTCCACTGCACTCCTGGGACATAGCAGAGAGCTGGCCTGGAAGAGGGGCAACCAGGACAGAATCCGGCTCCCCGACTGGGACTAGAACCTGGTGTGCCGGTGCCACAGGAGGAGGATTAGCCAAGTGAGCCGCAGCGCCAGCCAATAATGTGAGTCTTTAAGTGAAAAAGTGAAAGATCTCTACTTAATAAGGAAAGAAAAAAGTTGTATGCTGAGGTTGCTAAGATCCATGATAAAGTACTCTTGTTAAACTCTTACTGTATCTAACATATAAATTACACTTCATCACAGGTATGTATGTGTGTACAATAGAAACAATAGCAACATGGGATTCATAGGGTTTGATACTGCCTGTAGTTTCATGAATCCTCTGGGCATCCTAGAGTGTATCTGCCATGGATAAGGGAAACAGTTGTATTCTGTTTTATCGATGTCAATTTTGCTTCACACTGAAAGAGTTCATCAGACTTTGGGCAATGGCTCCCTTCAGATTTAGCACTGCAACATATGAAAAAAGGATCACAAAAATGGAATTAAAAGATAATTAGCATTTTCCACGAAGAGGCATATTCATCAGACAAGATAGTGGTCCCGATATTCTGGTGCATCACCTGCTAAATGCAAATAGAGGCTTATTAATTAAAAGAAACAGAAAATGAATGATTGATGAGCTTACCAGAAAATAAAGAAAATGTATGTGGTTAAGCAAACTGTATAGTTTATATATGTATACATACATATGCATATAAATATATATGTAAATATATATATTTACAAAGAAAGAAGGGCTAAAATTGGAGTAGAAGGTCATAAAGACTAAGCGGACATAGAAAATTAAACTGTAGTCAAAGGGCCAGTATCAACCCTGAGGTCAAGAAGACCAGCCGTGAGTTGTCAAAAACACAGAGCTGATTCTCAGGCTGCTGTATTGTTAGAACATTCCCAGAGATGAAGATAACCCTAATCTGCTGAGCTCTTGACTTCCAGTAGGAGCAAACACAGAAATTCTCTAGAGTGTCCAGATATGATAAATTTAACACAGTCAGCCCAAATCATGTCCCTATAAATAAGAGCACAAGGATTTTTTTAAAAGACTGACTCAAAAGACTTCAGATATCACAATTCTCATCACAGTGTATGAAGGATGTTTGAAAAGTTCATGGAAATCCATGTCATTATAAAATTATGAATAGATTGCAAACATTTTTTGCACCAAAGTAGATAATCTTAATTCCATTTTCCACAAACTTTTTGAAGTTCCATATTAATGATGAAAGAAACTGAAGAAGACAACAAATAAATGAAAAGAAATCCATTTTCATGGATTGGAAGAATTGACATTGCTAAAATTTTCAAGCTATTTCAAGGATTATACAGATTCAATACACTCTATATCAAAATTCTAATGGCATTCTTCACAGAAATAAAACGTTTTAAAATTTTTAAGTAACTACAGAGACTGACTACCCAAAACAATCTTCAGAATGAAAAACAGGGGCTGGCGCTGTAGCGCAGCAGGTTAATGCCCTGGCCTGAAGCACCGACATCCGCCCAGTTCGAGACCTGGCTGCTCCACTTCCGATCCAGCTCTCTGCTATGGCTTGAGGAAGCAGTGGAGGATGGCCCGAGTCCTTGGTCCCCTGCACCTCACCTACATGGGAGACCAGGAGGAAGCTCCTGGCTCCTGGCTCTGGATCAGTGCAGCTCCGGCCATTGCGGCCATCTGGGGAGTGAACCATCGGATGGAAGACCTTTCTCTCTCTACCTCTCCTCTCTCTGTGTAATTATGACTTTCAGATAAAATAAATAAATCTTTAAAAAATAAAAAAAATTTTTAAAAAAGAATGAAGAACAAAGTTGGGACCATCACATCTTACAATACTATAGTAATTGAAACAACAGGGTACTAACATATATCCAGCAATCTCTCTTCTGGGTGTATGCCCAAAGGAATTAAGTCAATACTTCAAAGAGATATCTGGACCCTGTCTGTGTTCATTGCAGCATTATTCACAATAGCAAAGACACAGAGACAACCTAAGTATACAACAAAGGAAAACAAATAATCTGCAACTTAAAACACATGGAAAGACAGAATTAAAAGACAATGTGCATTTCCCATGAACTTTTTTAATATCCTTCATATATAGCTCTCTATATAGGGAATATATAAACACTATGAATAATCTATATGGTAAATGATATAATATAGGCAGATAGTGCTGTATGATTCTCTGTCATATGTAGAATCTAATAAAGTTGAATACATAGACGCAGAGGGCAGAATGGTGGTTACCAAGGGGAAGGGAATGGAAGAAACAGAGACTTAATGGTTAAAGGGTACAAAGTTACAATTATGTGGAATTAATAAGTCTAGAAACTGATGTATGCAATGATGATTACAGTTAATAAAACTGTGTTGTGTCCTGGAAATTTGCTAAGAGAATAGATTTCAAATGCTCTCACCACAAACTATTTGAAGAGACAGGTACATTAATTTGCTCAACTGTAGCAATCATTTATGTGTGTGTGTGTGTGTGGATGTGTAGCTATAAACATCAGGGTGTACATATTAAATCACAAAATCTTTATCTTAAAAAATAATTCAAAAACTAGAAAAATCAATTAAAATGCAACTGTTTATTTGACAATATTGATAAAATTGACAAAACTTTTGCCAACTGGGCAGGAAAAAAAAAAGAAAGAAGACTTAAGTTACCAGTAATAGAAATCAGAGAGGAGATATCACTACAAACTCTACATACATTAAAATGATAATAAAGGCATATTAACAACTTTATGTCCATGAATTTGACAATGTAAATGAAATGTACAGACTCTTTGAAATATGCAAATTTGCAAAGCTCATCCAAAAAGAGATAACCTGAATAGCTCTGCATCTATTGAAGAAATTTGATTTTTTAAAGATCTTTTTTTAAAGATTTTTAAACTTTCCTACAAAGAAAACTCCAGAAACAGATGGTTTCAATGGTAAATTCTACCAAATATTTTAGGAAGAAATATGAATTCTATAAAAAGTTTTTAAGAAAATTGAAAAATAAAAATACCTCCCAACTTCTCTTCCAAGGCCAGTACAGGGTTTCTCTACTAGATATTATAAAGAAATGAATCGGGGGCCAGCACTGTGCTATAGTAGGTTAAGCCTCTGCCTGTGGCACTGGCAACCCATGTGGGTGTCAGTTCCAGTCCCAGCTGCTCCACTTCTGATCCAGCTCCCTGCAGATGGCCAGGGAAAGCAGTACAAGAAGATGGCCCAAGTCCTTGGGCCCCCTGCACCTGCATGGGAGACCTGGAATAAGCTCCTGGTTCCTGGCCTCAGATTGGCCCAGCTCCAGCTGTTGCAGCCACTTGAGGAGTGAACCAGTGGATGGAAGACCTCTCTCTCTGTCTCTCCCTCTGTCTGTGACTCTGCCTCTCAAATAAATAAATAAATAAATATTTAGTTTTTAAAGAAGAAGGAGTCTTGGTAAGAAGAACTCAGTGTTCATCTTTTCTCTGCTACTAAACCTAAGGGTAAACTTATGTTACTGACCTATCAGCCAAAATGTATTCATCTCTAAGACTAAGCTGTTGAATTATATGAGTGTTATTTTAAAAATTGGAAGGGTAGAGAAGATATATGTAAAATAATAAGCTATAAGGTTAGATCATGTCTAGCCCACACTACAATTTTCTATTTAGAAAATACCTACCACTTGTTGTAGCTCAAAAGGAGAAAGCAGGGGTGGGTGTCTGGTGCCAGGGTTAAGACACCACTTAGGACATCTACATCCTGTAGTGCAGTGCCTGGTTCAAGTTCCAACTCCTGCACCTCCAATCCAGTTTCCTGCTAAGGAACACATGGGAGACAACAGATGATAGCCCAAGTATTTGCATCCCTGCCACCCATGGGGAAGAGACCCAGATTGCATTCTGGGCTCCTGGCTTCAACCTGGCCCAGTCCTGGCTCTTGCGGGATTTTTGGAGTGATCAGAAAATGGAAAATTTATCTATCTATCTATCTATCTATCTCAGTCTCTGCCTTTCAGATAACATGAAAACAAATAAATTTTTTAAGAAGAGAAGAAAGTAAAGCGTCCTGACGAAAATTCACAGAAAAATTCAGCCTCCCTTGAAAACCAAAATACAATCTCCTATGCATGTAAGACTTTGTGTATCAAAGAGAGGCATCAATTTGTAAAACTGGAAAGTTTGCAAATAATCAGTTAAATGTTTTTCCACAGTAGGATCCTGCTTCCCAGTTCTCTTCATTATTTCCAGCAGCTTGACCTCCTTACGGTTCTCGGATACCAGGTCCTTAAAGAGGTCGGAGCGAGACTAAAGCAGCAGAGGCCTTGGGTTCACTCAGAAACAACATAACTTAGGACCCAGGGGGCCTCTTTGATGGAGGCTGAAACATTTCCAACTCTCCCGTTCACAAAGCTGTCACTCAGCATCGTTCTTCCGTGGCTGGTTTCAATGTTTGTTCTCACCCTCCCAGCTTCTTCCTCTAGAAGAAATGGGAAATGTGGGATAACAAAGGAGAATCTACTCCCATCCTACAACACTGAACAGCTGGGGCCGGGATGCATGTGCTCCGTAATTTCTCCCTTAATAGAATTCACTGGCAAAGCTACCCGGATCTAGAGTTTACTTTGGAAAAGATCTTTAATTACAAATTCAATTTTTTGGAAACAAATTTACAAAAAAAAAAGCAAATACTGCATAACATGAGAAACTCCTATATTAACTAAATAACTTGAATCACTATTTGAAAAATCTGGACAATGAACAAATTTCACAAGCAAAATTTCAGGTCCAGACTTATAGGACATTCCAAACATTCAAGGATGACAAATTCAATTTTTAATAAAATATGTGATTCTTCTGATTTTTTATTTCCTCTTATGTTCATTTGATACGTTGTCTCTTTAAAGGAATTTGTCTATACTGTTAAAGTTATTGAATTTATTTCCACAACTAATAAAATAATTTTAATATACTTTTAATATGTACAAGAACTATCATAATTTTCCTCTTTAAATTCTTTTTTAAAATACTGTAATCTTTTAATTCTAGTTTCAATAAACTTTTTTTGAGATTTTATTTATTTATTTGAGAGGTAGAGTTATAGACAATGAGAGGGAAAGACAGAGTGAAAGTCTATCATCCACTGGTTCACTCCCCAGATGGCTGCAATGGCTGGAGCTGAGCAGATCCAAAGCCAGAAGCCAGGCCCAAGCACTTGGGCCATCTTCTACTGCTTTCCCAGGCCATAGCAGAGAGCTGGAACAGAAGAGGATCAGGTGGAGGACTAACTTACTGTGTCATAAGTTGGCCCCCCTCTTGGAATTCTGATGTTGATAATTCATGTTTATCTTTGGGGGCTTAATTAGCTTAACTAGAGTTTCATAAATTTTATTAAATTTTACCAAAATGTAACCTTAATTTTCTCTGCTGTATATTCTATTTAATTTTTTTAAGATTTTTTTTTTGAAAGGCAGAGTTACAGAGAGAAGAGACAGAGAGCATAATCTTCCATCCACTGGTTCACTCCCCAAATGGTCACAACAGCTGGGGCTGAGCCAGGCCAAAGCCAGCAGCCCAGAGCTTCTTTCAGCTCTCCCGTGTGATCTATGTTCAATTTTATTGTGTGTTTTTAATAGTCTTTTCTAGAAGTCTGAATTGAGTTTCCATATGCAGAAGTTTGAATCAAGATGCCAACATTATATACTATAAAAAATAAACCCAAAATGAATTGAGGATCTAAATGTAAGAGCTGAAACATTAAATTACTAGAGGAATATATGGGGGAAACACTCCAAGATATTGGCATAGGCAGTAACTTTTTCAATAAATCCCAAAAAGCAGAGGCAATAAAAACAAATATAGATAAATTAAAGTATATCAAACTAAGAAGGTTCTTCATAGCAAAGGAAATCAGTAAGAGTGAGGAGACACCCAAAAGAATGGGGGGAAATATTTGCAAACATGCATCTGATACAGGATTAATATTCAGAACACATAAGGAAGCCAGTTAAGAAACGGTCAAAGGGTCTGAACAGACATTGTTCCAAAGAATAAACACAAATAGCAAAAAAAAAAAAAAAAGCGAAAAAATGTTCACTACTACCTGCCATCAGGGAAACACAAATAAAAACTACAGCAAAGTCCATCTCACTCCAGTTAGAATGGCTATTACGGAAAGTGCAGGCTGGTGCCGTGGCTCACTTGGCTAATCTTCCTCCTGCGGCACCGGCACACCGGGTTCTAGTCCCGGTCGGGGCACCGGATTCTGTCCTGGTTGCCCCTCTTCCAGGCCAGCTCTCTGCTGTAGCCCGGGAGTGCAGTGGAGGATGGCCCAAGTGCTTGGTCCCTGCACCTGCATGGGAGACCAGGAGAAGCACCTGGCTCCCAGCTTCAGATTGGCGCAGCACGCCAGCCATAGCGGCCATGTGGGGGGTGAACCAACAGAAGGAAGACCTTTCTCTCACTGTCTAACTCTGCCTATTTAAAAAAAAAAAAAAAAAAAAAAAAAAACAGTGGAAAAATGAGATTGTAGAGAAAAGGGAATCCTGATACGTTGTTGGTGGCAGTAGCAGAACTATTATGAAAAACAGTGTAGAGATTCCTCAAAAGACTAAAAATAGGTTTACCATATGACCCAGCTGTCCACCTTCTGTTTATATACCCAATGTGCTAAAGTCAGCAAGTGAGAGAGATACCTGAACTCTGTGTTTGCCACAGCACTATTCATAATAGCAGAGAGATGTCATCAACCTAAATGCCCATCAACGAATGAATAAAGAAAATGTGATGATGAAATATTACTTAACCATAAAAAAGAATGAAGTCCTTAAATGTATGAATATGCAACATATGTAACAAAATCAGTATGCTAGGTGAAATTAGCAAGACAAAAAAAGACAAATTCCTCAAGTCTTTCACACAAATATATTATTGTGTGTTCTTAACAGTGTCTTTTCCAGAAGTCTGAATTGAGTTTCTACATGCAGAAGTTTGGATCAAGATCCCATGCATACATATGTATGTTTGACATATTATTTGGTATGTCAATACTTAGAAGTATTGCCTTCACTGAGTTATTCCTTACAAAATAACAGGCCGGCACCGCGGCTCACTAGGCTAATCCTCCGCCTAGCGGCGCCGGCACACCAGGTTCTAGTCCCAGTTGGGGCGCCGGATTCTGTCCCGGTTGCCCCTCTTCCAGGCCAGCTCTCTGCTGTGGCCAGGGAGTGCAGTGGAGGATGGCCCAGGTGCTTGGGCCCTGCACCCCATGGGAGACCAGGAAAAGCACCTGGCTCCTGGCTCCTGCCATCGGATCAGTGTGGTGCGCCGGCCGCAGTGCGCTGGCCGCGGCGGCCATTGGAGGGTGAACCAACGGCAAAGGAAGACCTTTCTCTCTGTCTCTCTCTCTCACTGTCCACTCTGCCTGTCAAAAAATAAATAAATAAATAAATAAATAAATAAATAACATACCCTTCTTTCTCACTTTATGAGCCATATTTTGGGGCCAGCATCATGGTGAGGCAGGTTAAGCCACTGCCTACAACACTGGTGTCCCATATGGGCAATGGTTCAAGTCCAAGAACCCTGTTAGTGACCCTGGAAAGGCAACAGAATATGGCAGGGTTTGGGCCCCTGACACCTATGTGGGAGACCTAAATGGAGCTCCTGCCTCCTTACTTCAACCTGGCCCAGCCCTGGGAGTTGCAGCCATTTGGGGAGTGAACCAGTGGATGGAAGACCTTTCTCTCCGTCTCTCCCTCTCACTGTCTGTAACTCTACCTCTCAAATAAATAAATCTTTAAAAAAAATAACTAAATCTTTTTCAAAATGAGACATGATATCACCCATGTTATGTGATATTAGCACCCCTGCTTTCAATAAAAGTACAATGTATGTGTATACATATGAAGTGAACTTGAAAAAATTAAAATCTTGTTCAATTTGTGGGTGTTCATTGAAACCTTTTTTATACTTTTCTATACTATGTGAATCATTTTAAAATAAAAATTTTAAAGGCAAAAAAGTATTTTGTTCCATATATCTTTAAATTTTTTTCTATCCAGTTCATTCTTTTCTTCTCTTTCTTAGATTCCAATGGATTGCTTGATAGTCCATTGATCACTAGTACTATGTTTACTCATTTTTACTTTTTTTTCATTCTGTTCTGCAATCTAAATAATTTCCTTGCTCTGACTTAAATTTCATGGATCCTTTCTTCGATGTCCAATGTACTATTAGGCCCATTTAATTACATTTATTTATTTCAGATGTTGTCATTTGTACTTCAAGAATTTTTTTTCTTTTAAGAGTTATTTTCCTGGGGCTGGCACTGGCAAGTGGGTGAATGCCCTGGCCTGAAGTGCCGACATCCCATATGGGGACCGGTTCTAGTCCCAGCTGCTCCACTTCCGGTCCAGCTCTCTGCTATGGCCTGGGAAAGCAGTAGAAGATGGCCCAAGTCCTTGGCCCCTGCACTCACATGGGAGACCTGGAAGAAGGTTCTGGCTTCTGGCTCCTGGCTCCTGGCTTCAGATGGGTGCAGTTCTGGCCATTGCAGCCAATTGGGGAGTGAACCATCAGATGGAATACCTCTCTTTCTCTCTCTCTGCCTCTCCACTCTCTGTGTAACTCTGACTCTCAAGTAAAAAATAAATAAATCTTTAAAAAAAGAGCTGTTTTTCTGTCCTGAAATTCTTCATCTCCTAACTCATTATATTTATTTTTCTATAAATTGTTGTCATATTTATTGTAATTTTAAAGTCCTTAGCTGATAAATACAATGAGTGTTTCATTTGTGGTTCTGCTTATACTACCTGTTTAACCTTTTCATTATGAGTCACATCAACTCTTCATATGTTATGTAAATTTTTATTTCAGTCAAACCATAAAACTGAAATATAAAGCATTTGTTCCTCAGTTTGCTAATGTGATGTATCACATTTATTGATTTGCATAGATGCAGCTTGTCTCCTGGACAAGGCTAGTTCCTCTTTCTGGTGGTTAGAGTGAAAATCTGAGTTCAAATAAGAATCAGGATTCCAAGAGGTAAAGGACATACTGCTTTAAGATAAGGGAAAATAGGCCGGCGCCGCAGCTCAATAGGCTAATCCTCCACCTAGCAGCACCGGCACACCGGGTTCTAGTCCCGGTCGGGACACCGGATTCTGTCCCGGTTGCCCTCTTCCAGGCCAGCTCTCTGCTGTGGCCAGGGAGTGAAGTGGAGGATGGCCTAGGTGCTTGGGCCCTGCACCCCATGGGAGACCAGGAGAAGCACCTGGCTCCTGCCTTTGGATCAGCGTGGTGTGCCAGCCGCGATGGCCATTGGAGGGTGAACCAACGGCAAAAGGAAGACCTTTCTCTCTGTCTCTCTCTCTCTCTCACTGCCCACTCTGCCTGTCAAAAACAAAAGATAAGGGAAAATAGTATCAAGAAGGAGGAGCAAGTCATTGCAAGGGGAGAGTTGGAGTGAAAACGGCAGTGGAAATTCTGCAGAAGGAACAGGGTCATCATGGATCAGCATGGAAGATGCAAAAGCAAAGCAATGAGAGCAAGAAAACACACAATCCCTGCAACCAAGAGCCAGGGGACACCAGCCTGGAGAGCAGGCGACAGCAGACTGCAGCAGCCCATGCTGGAGGGAGAAACCAGAGGAACAACTGTTTTAGAGTCTGGGTGGGAACCCTAAGGGGGACAGGGTACCCACCACACCCAGTGGAAAAAAAGACACGTTTTATATGACATACTTCATATTATGGAGAGACATAGTACAAGTCATAAGAGAAAAAAACTGTTAATCTAGAATACTGTACCCTGCAAAGCTCTCATTTATTAAAGAAGGTAAAATAAAGACCTTCCATTACAAGCAGAAATTGAAGGAATTTGTTGCAACCATCCAGCCTTACAAAAGATGCTTAAGAACGTTCTACACACAAAGACACAGTCATCATTATAAAAGAATGTGAAAGCCAAAAGTACAAAGTAAATCCAAAGCAAACAATAGGAATATTTATGGGAAAATGGCAGGGCCAAGTCATTACTTATGAATAGTAACCGTGAATGTAAATGGCCTAAACTCTGCAACTAGAAGATATTGGATGGCTGAATGGATTAAAAACCAAGAACCATCTACTTGCTGCCTACAAAAAACAGCCCTAACCAACAAATATACACACAGATTGAAAGTAAAAGGCTGGAAAAATATATTCCATGCTAATGGAAAGCAAAAATGGGCAGTTGTAACAATCCTAATATCAGACAAAATAAACTGTACCACAAAAACTGTTAAAAGAGACAAAGAAGGGCATTATGTAATGATTAAGGGATCAATTCAACAGGAAGATGTGACTATGATAAATGTATATGTACCCAATACCAGGTTGCCTGGCTATATATAACAAATGTTAATGCATCTAAAGGGAGACATAGATTCCAATACAATAGTAACAGGGGACTTCAATACCTCACTGTCATCAATGGACAGATCAGCTAGACAAAAAATCAACAAAGAAACAACAGAGCTAATCAACACTATGGACCAAATGGACCTAACTGATATCTACATATCCTTTCATCCCACAGTTGTAGAATTCACATTCTTTTCATCAATCCATGAAACTTTCTCTAGAATAGATCACATGTTAGACCATAGAGCAATTCTCAGCAAATTAAAAAAAAATACCCTGCATTTTTACTGACCACAATGGAACGAAGCTGGAAATTAACAACTCAAGAATCTTGAGAGCATATTCAAATGCATGGAGACTGAACTACATGCTCCTGAATGAATAGTGAGTCAGGTGGAAAGAATCACCATGTTCTTGAAGTTGTAACTAAGAAATGTATGAAGTTTGTAACTGTAAAGCTGAATAGTTCTACATACTTTCCTATCAGCTTACTTCTAAAGGTACAGTTTAAAAACTTGCCACTAGATCCCAAATTTCCTTAAGCTGACTGGCAAAAATAGCATTTTTAGTGTTAAAGTGATCATATGATCATAAGTGTTAGTGTTCATATAAATACGATTAAGTGTTTGGAAATAATAATAGGTAGAATTAAAGAAGAACGAATGCTCCAACATAGGAAGCAGTCTGTGCAGCAGACTCACAGAATGACAATCACTTTAAATAGCACTCTGACCTCTGAATTGGCCTGTAGGGCATTCTGGTCTGGCTGAAAAGCCCATGAGAACATTTCAGGCATAGAAAGCCAAGACACTGTGACAAAAACTGTCATACGTGAAGGCTCTCTGTGGTTGAGACCCCAGTGGAAAGAAGTGGTCATCAAAGAAGGATGTACATTTCGCTGAAGGAAGGAGAGAATTTCCACTTTGCTTATGGCCTTGTCTAAATACTGAAGGAGTTTGGGGATTCAAAAGGCTTCCATACCCTAGGAAGCTCATGTCAAAAGCCTCAGGTGGTCACTGACATCATTCATAAGGGTGTTAATTGATAAATTAACAACAGGAGTCACTGTGCACTAACTTCCTATGCAGGACCTCTATCCTTATTGAATTGTATTATGAGAGTTAACAGTAAAACTTGTTCTCAAAGAAAAATAAATGAATGAATGAATACATATTACTCATTAAAAAAATAAATCAGAAGAGAAATCAAAAAATTTCTAGAAACAAATGAAGACAACAATACACATATCACAACTTATGGGATACAGCAAAAGCAGTGTTAAGAGGGAAGTTTACAGCAATTGGTGCTTACATTAAGAAATTGGAAAGCCATCAAATAAATAAGCTACCAATGCATCCTGAGTACCTAAGAAAACAGTAACAAAGCAAACCTAAAAATAGTAAGAGGAAAGAAAAGATTAAAATTAGAGAAGAAATTAAAAATGAAATAAAAAATACAAGATACCAGTGAAACGAGAACTAATTTTTGAAAAAATAAACAAAATACACTATTGGTCCACCTACCAAAAAAAAAAAAAAAAAACAAGAAGACACAAATTAATAAAATCAGAGATGAAAAAGGAGATGAAGCAATGGCTACCACAGAAGTAATAAGAATCATAGGAATTACAATGAACAGCTATATGCCAGCAAATTGGAAAATCTAGAAGAAATGGATAGATTTCTGTATAAATACAATCTATCAAAACTGAGTCATGAAGATCTAAAAAGCCAATAACCAAGATGGAGGTTGAATCTGTAATAAAGACCCTTCCAACAAGACGAGCCCAGGACCTGATGGCTTCACTGCTGAATTTTATCAAACTTTTAAAGAAGGACTAATTCAAATGCTTCTCAAGGTTTTCAAAACAAGTGAAAGGGAGAGAATCCTCCAAAACTCCTTTGATGAAGCCTGCATCACTTTTATTCCAAAACCAGGAAAAAGTACAAAAAAGAAAGAGAACTATAGACCAATATCCCTGATAAACATAGATGCAAAAATCTCCAACAAAATAGCTAATTGAATCCAACAACACATTAGAAAGATCATTCACCTGGACCAAGTGGGATTTACATCTGATATGCAGGAATGGTTCAACATTTTAAAATTAATAAATATCTAACGGACACAATGGATCATTGTGAACATATCAAGAACTTTCAACAGTAACCATATAAGGGCCAAAACACCAAGGCTTTTTGGTTCAACATAAATAAGAAAATAGGAGAGATCTATAAGAAGATAAGCCGAAAGTGAGTTGTCAAGGATTTTAGTAAATTTTGAGTTTTTAAACCATTAATGAAAAAGATAAAATTTCTTATGAGACCAAATTTTCCCTTTGTATAATGCTCAAGTAGATTAATTCTAGACAAGAAGGAAAAATACAAAAAATAATTTTAAAGCAAATATTCAGTGAATATACGCATATTTAAACAATTTCCTAGGGCCAGAGTAGTGGCATAGCAGATAAAGCTGCCACTTGTGACACTGGCAACCCATATGGGTGCCGTCCAGAGCCTGGATGCTCCACTTCCAGTCCAGCTCCCTGCTAATGGCAAAGGCAGCGGGAGATGGCCTACATGCTTGGGCCCTTACACCTACATGGGAGACCCAGAAGCAACTCCTAGCTCCCGGCTTTGGCATGGCCCAGCACTGGCTGTCGTGGCCATTTGAGAAGTGAACCAGCAGATAGAAGATCCCTCTCCATCTAACCCCTTCTTTGTAACTCTGCTTTCTCAAATAAAGAAATAAAATTTTAAAATAAAAAAATGTATAACAAATATAAGTGTACATAGACGTTGAAAACTATGATATTTGTGAAGCTTGATTCATATTTTCATGATATTTATAAAGTTTGGTGGTGTCATGAGTCTTCATGTGTTTTCAGGAGGAATCGCAGGCGTTCAGCACAGCATGAATCTACTTCTAGTTCTGGTGTAAACAATAAGTTGGTTTCTCTTATTCTCCATATACTTTTGAGCACAAGTGGTTGTTGCATTATCTGTAATTTTCACAAGAATGAATGATATTCAAATGATATTGGAATGACATTAATGATATTCAAATTATATTCTATATGTAAGCTATAGAAGTATTTACATACAGCATTAGTATAGATTTTTTATAATAGGCAAGAATTTCTAAGACCTGTCTGCCAATGATACATCTAAATGAATTAATGTTTTTAATCTTTGAAATTCTAATATGGAATTGGTAAGTAGGTGAACTAGTAATTGAAATTTCTGATTCGCTGATGTCAGCTTTGACTGATTCGAATGAACATTTCCACAGGCACAAGAATAGCTTATACCAAAAATTAATGTTATACAGACATAACATATCTCTTATCTTTGATTATGGTACTGCAATTCAGTATTTTTTAAAGATTTATTTATTTATTTATTTACACAGAGAAGGAGAGGCAGAGAGAGAGAAAGAGAGGTCTTCTACCCTCTGGTTCATTCCCCAATTGCCTGAGATGGCCAGAGCTGCACCAATCCTAAACCAGGAGCTTCTTCTGAGCCTCCTGAAGAGTGCAGGGGCCCAAGGACTTGGACCATCTTCCACTGCTTTCCAAGTGATAGCAGAGAGCTGGATCGAAAGTGGAGCACCCAGGACTTGACCCAACACCCATATGGGATGCCAGCACAGCAGGTGGCAGCTTTACCTGCTATGCCACAGCACCAGCCCCTGCAATTCAGTATTATGAAAAATATGCAAGTCTAAAAAATTAACCTTTCAAAAAATAATTACAAGCCATTTTGGAGAAATAAACTAAAATGAGAAACAAGTGATATGGAATCTCATCACATATTTTAACCCTATTATATTTTAAAATCATAGGTTTGGGTTTGGTTTGCTGTAGTTTTTCTAGATCCTTGAGATGTGTTGATAGCTCATTTATTTGGTGCCTTTCCAATTTTTGATGTAGGCACCTATTGCCATAAACTTTCCTATTAACACTGCTTTTGCTGTATCCCATAGTTTTGATATGTTGTGTTGCTTTCTTCATTTACTTCCAGAAAGTTTTTGATTTCTCTTTTGATTTCTTCTATGACCCAGTGTTCATTCAGGAGCATGTTGTTCAGTCTCCATGTATTTGCATATAGTCTAGGGATTCCTGAGTTGCTAATTTCCAACTTCATTGCATTGTGATCTGAGAAAATGCATGGTATGATTTTGATTCTCTTGAATTTTCTGAGACTTGCTTTATGGCCTAGTATGTGGTCAATCCTAGAGTAGGTTCCATGTACTGCTGGGAAGAATGTGTATTCTTCAACAGTAGGATGAAAAGTTCTGTAGCTATCTGTTAGATCCATTTGGGCTTTATAGTCTATCAAATCTGCTGCTTCCTTGTTGATCTTCTGTCCAGTTGATTTGTCTATTGCTGAGAGTGGAGTATTGAAGTCCCACAATACTATTGTATTGGAGTCTAAGTCTCCCTTTAAGTTCCTTAACACATCTTTTAAATAAACTGGTGCCCTGTAATTAGGTGCATATATGTTTATAATAGTTACATCTTCCTGTTGAATTGATCCCTTAATCATTATATAGTGCCCCTCTTTGTCTCTCTTAACAGTTTTTGTGTTGAAGTCTATTTTGTCTGATATTAAGATGCCTACTCCGGCTCTTTTCTGCTTTCTTTTGACATGGAGTATCGTATTCCAACCTTTCACTTTCAGTCTGCATGCATATTTGTCAGAAAGATGTTTCTTGTAAGCAGCAAATAGATGGGTTTTGTTTTTAATCCATTCATCCAGTCTATGTCTTTTAACTGGAGAGTTGAAACCATTTACATTCAATGTGACTATTGATAAGTAGTAAATTTGCTATGTCATTTTTCCAAAGATATTTCTAATATATACTTTGAACTTCCTGTGATCTTTTTTTTTTACAGAAGATTGATTTAGTATATATTAAGTAAAGATTTCATCAGTTTGCACCCACACAGAATATAAAGTGTGAAATACTGTTTGAGTACTAGTTGTAGCATTAATTCACATTGGACAACACATTAAAGACAGAGATCCCACATAAGGAGTAAGTACACAGTGACTCCTGTTGTTGACTTAACGATTTGACACTCTTGTTTATGGCGTCAGAAATCTCTCTAGGTTCTAGTCATGAGTTTCCAAGGCTATGGAAGCCTTTTGAGTTCACTGACTTTGATCTTATTTAGGTCATAGTCAAAGTGGAAGTTCTCTCCTCACTTCAGAGAAAGGTACCTCCTTCTTTGATGGTCCGTTCTTTCTACTGGGATCTCACTCGCAGAGACCTTTCATTTAGGTTTGTTTTTTGGTTTTTTTTTTTTTTTTTTTTTTTTTTTTTTTTTTTTTTTTTTTTGCCAGAGTGTCTTGGCTTTCTATGCCTAAAATACTCTCATGGGCTCTTCAGCCAGATCCAAGTGCCTTAAGGGCTGATTCTGAGGCCAGAGTGCTGTTTAGGACATCTGTCATTCTACAAGTCTGCTGTGTATCCCACTTCCCATGTTGGATCGTTCTCTCCCTTTTTTATTCTATCAGCTAGTATTTGCAGACACTAGTCTTGTTTGTGTGAACCCTCTGACTCTTAGACCTATCAGTGTGATCAATTGTGACCTGACGTTGATCACTTGGACTAGTGAGATGGCATTGGTACATGCAACCTTGATGGGATTGTATTGGAATCCCCTGGCACATTTCTAACTCCACCATTTGGGGCAAGTCCGATTAAGCATGTCCCAAATTGTACATCCACTTCCTGTGATCTTTAACTGAGAGATTTTCATCCTTCACCTTCTTTCATATTAATGACCATGTTTCTGTGTTTCTGTGTGTAACACTTCTTTAATCATCTTTTGCTGGGCTGGACGAGTGGTCCAGAAATTGAAATTCTTTCAAATTCTGTTTGCTATGAAAGGTCTTTATTTCACCTTCATTCACAAATGAGAGCTTTTCAGGATATAATATTCTGAGTGGCAGTTTTTTTCTCTTGGTACTTGGCTATATCTCGCCATTCCCTCCTAGCCTGTAGGGCTTCTGGTGAGAAGTCTGCGGTGAGTCTAATTGGAGATCCTCTGAGAGTAATCTGATATTTCTCTCTTGCACATTTTAGAATCTTTTCTTTATGTTTCACTGTGATGAGTTTGATTACAATGTGTCATGGTAAGGATCTCTTTTGGTCATGTTTATTGGGGGTTCCATGAGCTTCCTGTATTTGGATGTCTCTTTGCTTCTCCAAAACTGGGAAGTTTTCTGCTAGTATCTCACTAAAAAGGCCTTCTAATCCTTTCTCTCTCTCCATGCCTTCAGGAACTTCTAGAACCCGAATGTTGGGTTTTTTAATGGTATCCTGTAGTTCCCAACAATATTTTTTAGATTTCTAATTCCTCTTTTTTTTTTCTTTGGTTTGACTGTATACTTTCTTGTGCTCTGTCTTTGAAGTCCGATATTCTCTCTTCTGCCTCAATGATTCCGTTTTTAATGTTCTCAACTGAATTTTTTATTTGTTCTATTGAATTCTTCATTCATTTTGATTTCTCTTCAATATCTCAATTTAATGTTCTACTAAATTCTTCATTTCATTTTGATTCCTCCTTAAGATTTCATTTTCATGAGAGAGATTTTCTTCAAGTCCTGCATGGATCAGTAGTTCGTGCGTTTGTTTTTGATAACTTCTAAATGGTCTTATCATAAATTTTTTGAATTCCATATCTTGCGTTTCTTCTATCTCATTGTCTTCATAATCTCATATTGAAGTACCATGTTCTTTTGGGAGTGTCATGTTGTCTTCCTTATTCTTTTTTCCTTGGTTGTTGCATTTGTTGTTTGGCATTTGTGGAAATACTCGTTGGTTTATTCTTTTTTTCTGCTATGGCAGCTTTTCTCATTATACTATGACTCTGTAGATAAGTGGACTGTCTGCTTTCAGTGAATCTCTAGATGCTTGTGGTGGGTGTGGCCAGAGAGCTCTGTTCAGTTCTTCAGGGTTAAGGGTGTGCTAATGGTGACATACCCAGGTTTGGCATGGTAAATCTCTCTCTCTCTCTCTCTCTCTCTCTCTCACTCTCTCTCTCTCTCTTTAATCTGATGGGAAGTAATTCCACACATTCACTAGGTCTTAGTCTCCTGTTATTACTCCTCACCAGAGTCAAGTTTCTCTGCTCAGCTCATTGCGGGGGGAAAGCAGCAGTCCAGAGCTGGCACAGCTGTTATTAATGTCCAAAATGGCTCCTGCTCTATCAGCTCATATGCCTTTGTAAGGTGATTGGAGAGAGAGAATTGTGTCCATACCATCCCTTTTATTTTCCCTCTCCTCTAGTTAGGATGGTGTACTTTCCCCCACAGGGCTTCAAGCCTCGTTCCTGCTAGGCTCTTCCTGCCACTTTCCTTCCAGTGTCTCGGGTACTGCGGTTCCGCCTCACCTCTCTTTCCAGTGCTGGTGCGGAGGCTCTCGGCAGGTAGAGTCCCGAGCCATAGGCGCCCTGCCCTCCACGTAGGTCCACTATGTCCCTCTAATATGGAAAGTTTCCTCTGCTGTTTTTTCCCTAACTCTTCCCTGAGACTACAATATCTCCACTTTTATTAAACTATCTTCTCCTGGACTAGATCAGCTAGCACCCTCCCTATTCTGCCCTCAGAGTATTTTTAGATGAAGTATAAACAGCTTAAAAGGGGGCTGCAATTTGGGATTTGGTGGTCTTATAGGGACAAAAGAGAAAGCCCACAAAATGGGGAATCAGAAACTAATGAACTTTTTTTAAGAATTATTTTATTTATTTGAAAGAGGAGCTACAGAGAGAAGTAAAGCCAGAGAGAGAGAGAGTCTTCCGTTTTGCTGGTTCACTTCCCAAATGACCACAATGGCCAGAGCTGAGCTGATCCAAAGTCAGGAGCCAGGAGCTTCTTCCAGGTCTCCCATGCAAGTGCAGGGGGCCAAGGACTTGGGCCATCTTCTACTGCTTTCCCAGGCTATAGCAAAGAGCTGGATTGAAAGAGGAGCAGCCAGGGGGGCGGAGCCAAGATGGCGGAATAGTGAGGGCGCGCACCGATAGTCCGGGAAAATTTAGTTTAATAAAAGGGGAGTTACGGTAGCCTCAGAAAAAAGAACCAGGAAAATATTGCAGACAAAACTCTTCTGGATCCAGTGGGCGTGAATCGGAGGACCTACTGGGAGAACAAGGTCGCCCACCGCGCGCGAAAGCCGAACCGCAGGACCGAGCCGCGGGACTGAGCCGCGGAAGCCGAGCCGCGGGACTGAGCTGCGCAAGCTGCAGGGTCTGCACGCAAGTGCTCGAAGGGGAGTGCAACAGCGGGGAGACTTGGGACGTCCAGGGCTCCGAGTCCACACATCGGCGCTGGAAGGGGAGCAGACCTGCGTGGAGAGCGTGGGAGCCCACAGTTCGGGACATCAGCGGCAGACTCAACACACCAGCGCTGGAACGCGAGGTGAGCCGAACCTCAATAACCCGAGACACCGGCAGGCAAGCGGAGAGAGGAGACTAGAGGGAACGACCCCCGGGGCGGGGGGGACTTCACCAAGCTAACTGGAAGAGAGAGAGAGGGAAAAAAAAAAAGGTGACTGGTACGGACACGGGTTTCTCTCTCTCCGCTCACCTCTCAAGGGCGAGCAAGACAAAGAGCAGGCGCCATCTTGGACATACGTCATAAGCAGAGCGACCTCAGGTCTGCACCGGCCCTGAGCCTAGCAGTAAAACCTGACTCTGGGTGGGGCGAATTAACAGGAGATTAGGACTTAGTAAATTTATGGTGCTACTGAACTGAGACTGTGAAGAAAGAGACGGTGGGGGAGAGAACTCACGGAATTCACGTGAGCACTCTCCAGAGACGCTACAATTCCGTAACTTTGGCAACCCAGTGGGAGACTGAAGGAGAATTTGAGCCCACTCTAAGGGTCGAACAGATTCCCTGTGTGGTCCTTGGGAAAGAGCTTCTGATCTCTGGCTCCTGTGGGTATATCATTTGCCTGCTAACTACCTCCAACTTTGTTCAGCTGTGCAGAATAACTTCCCTGTTGAATCAAAAAAAAAAAGAGAGAGAGAGAGAGAGAGAGAGAGGTTTACCACGCCTAACCTGGGAGTGTCACCTTTGGCACACCAAACAGAGCTCTCAGGCCACACCCATCTCAAGCCCTAAGGCTCCATCAAAAACAGATAGTCCACTTAATCTAGAGTCATAGTATAACAAGAAAAAGCACCACAGTGAAGAAACCAAATATCTCCAATATGACAAATAACAAACGCAAAAACCAAGGTAATAAAAACAAGGAAGTCACCATGAAGCCCTCAAATGAAAAAGACACCCCAATTCAAGATTATGAGGATGATGACATAGAAGAAATGCAAGAAGCAGATCTCAAAAAATTGATAAGAACATTAAGAAGTTCTCAAAAACAAATTCTTGAACTACAGAAATCCTTAATGGACAAGATAGAAAATCTCTCTCGTGAAAATGAAATATTAAGGAGGAATCAAAATGAAACGAAACAACTAGTACAACAGGAAACTGGGATAGTGACTGAAGTGAAGAATTCAATAGATCAAATGAAAAACACAATAGAGAGCCTTACAAACAGAATGGGAGAAGCAGAAGAGAGAATATCGCACTTAGAAGACAGAGAACAGGAAAGGATACAGTCAGACCAAAGAAAAGAAGAGGAAATTAGGAATCTAAAACATATTGTCGGGAATCTTCAGGATACTATTAAAAAACCCAACATTCGGGTTCTAGAAGTTCCTGAAGGCATGGAGAGGGAGAAAGGATTAGAAGGCCTTTTTAGTGAGATACTAGCAGAAAATTTCCCAGGTTTGGAGAAGGACAGAGACATCCTAGTACAGGAAGCTCACAGAACCCCTAATAAACACGACCAAAAGAGACCCTCACCACGGCACGTTGTAATTAAACTCTCCACAGTGAAACATAAAGAAAAGATCCTAAAATGTGCAAGAGAGAAACGTCAGATTACTCTCAGAGGATCTCCAATCAGACTCACAGCTGACTTCTCATCAGAAACTCTACAAGCTAGGAGGGAATGGCAAGATATAGCCCAGGTACTAAGAGAGAACAACTGCCAGCCCAGAATATTATATCCTGCAAAGCTATCATTTGTGAATGAAGGTGAAATAAAGACTTTTCATAACAAACAGAAATTGAAAGAATTTGTTGCCACTCGTCCAGCCCTGCAAAAGATGCTTAAAGATGTGTTACACACAGAAACAAAGAAACACGGTCATCAATATGAAAGAAGGTAAAGGAAGGAAACCAAGGAAGGAAAGCTCACAGCAAAAGATCACAGGGAATTCAAAGCATATATTAGAACTTATCTTTGGCAAATGGCAGGGCAAAGTTACCACTTATCATTAGTCACATTGAACGTGAATGGCCTGAACTGTCCAGTTAAAAGACACCGTTTGGCTGACTGGGTTAAAAAACAAAACCCATCTATTTGCTGCTTACAAGAAACACATCTTTCCAACAAAGATCCATACAGACTGAAAGTGAAAGGCTGGAAAAAGATATACCATGCCAACAGAAATGAAAAAAGAGCAGGCGTAGCCATCTTAATATCAGACACCATAAACTTTACCACAAAAACCATTAAGAGAGACAAAGAGGGACACTACATAATGATTAAGGGATCAATTCAACAGGAAGATATAACAATTATCAATGTATATGCACCTAACTACAGGGCACCGGTTTATCTAAAAGATTTGTTAACGGACTTAAAGGGAGACTTAGACCCCAATACAATAGTACTGGGGGACTTCAATACTCCACTCTCAGAAATAGACAGATCAATAGGACAGAAGATCAACAAGGATACAGTAGATTTAAACGACACTATAGCCCAAATGGATCTAACAGATATCTACAGAACTTTCAATCCTACAGCTAAAGATTATACATTCTTCTCAGCAGTACATGGAACCTTCTCTAGGATTGACCACATACTAGGCCATAAAGCAAGTCTCAGCAAATTCAAAAGAATTAGAATCATACCATGCAGCTTCTCAGACCATAAAGGAATGAAGTTGGAAATGAACAACTCAGGAATCCCTAGAGCATACGCAAACACATGGAGATTGAACAACATGCTCCTGAATGAACAATGGGTCATAGAAGAAATCAAAAGAGAAATCAAAAACTTTCTGGAAGTAAATGAGGATAACAGCACAACATACCAAAACTTATGGGACGCAGCAAAAGCAGTGTTAAGAGGAAAGTTTATATCAATAGGTGCCTACATCAAGAAATTGGAAAGGCACCAAATAGATGAGCTTTCTATTCACCTCAAGGATCTAGAAAACCTACAGCAAACCAGACCCAAATCTAGTAGGAGAAGAGAAATAATTAAAATCAGAGAAGAAATCAACAGGATGAATCAAGAAAAACATTACAAAAAATCAGCCAAACGAGGAGCTGGTTTTTTGAAAAAATAAACAAAATTGACACCCCATTGGCCCAACTAACTAAAAAAAGAAGAGAAAAGAACCAAATCAATAAAATCAGAGATGAAAAAGGAAATGTAACAACAGACACCACAGAAATAAAAAGAATCATCAGAAATTACTACAAGGACTTGTATGCCAGCAAACAGGGAAACCTATCAGAAATGGATAGATTCCTGGACACATGCAACCTACCTAAATTGAACCAGGAAGACATCGAAAACCTAAACAGACCCATAACTGAGACAGAAATTGAAACAGTAATAAAGGCCCTCCCAACAAAGAAAAGCCCAGGACCAGATGGATTCACTGCTGAATTCTACCAGACATTTAAAGAAGAACTAACTCCAATTCTTCTCAAACTATTCAGAACAATTGAAGAAGAGGGAATCCTCCCAAATTCTTTCTATGAAGCCAGCATCACCTTAATTCCTAAGCCGGGAAAAGATGCAGCACTGAAAGAGAATTACAGACCAATATCCCTGATGAACATAGATGCAAAAATCCTCAATAAAATTCTCGCCAATAGAATGCAACAACACATCAGAAAGATCATCCACCCAGACCAAGTGGGATTTATCCCTGGTATGCAGGGATGGTTTAATGTGCGCAAGACAATCAATGTGATACACCACATTAACAGACTGCAGAAGAAAAACCATATGATTCTCTCAATAGATGCCGAGAAAGCATTTGATAAAATACAACACCTGTTCATGATGAAAACTCTAAGCAAACTGGGTTTGGAAGGAACATTCCTCAATACAATCAAAGCAATCTATGAAAAACCCACAGCCAACATCCTATTGAATGGGGAAAAGTTGGAAGCATTTCCACTGAGATCTGGGACCAGACAGGGATGTCCACTCTCACCACTGCTATTCAATATAGTTCTGGAGGTTCTAGCCAGAGCTATTAGGCAAGAAAAAGAAATTAAAGGGATACAAATTGGGAAGGAAGAACTCAAACTATCCCTCTTTGCAGATGACATGATTCTTTATTTAGGGGACCCAAAGAACTCTACCAAGAGACTATTGGAACTCATAGAAGAGTTTGGCAAAGTAGCAGGGTATAAAATCAATGCACAAAAATCAACAGCCTTTGTATACACAGACAATGCCATGGCTGAGGAAGAACTTCTAAGATCAATCCCATTCACAATAGCTACAAAAACAATCAAATACCTTGGAATAAACTTAACCAAGGACGTTAAAGATCTCTACGATGAAAATTACAAAACCTTAAAGAAAGAAATAGAAGAGGATACCAAGAAATGGAAAAATCTTCCATGCTCATGGATTGGAAGAATCAATATCATCAAAATGTCCATTCTCCCAAAAGCAATTTATAGATTCAATGCAATACCAATCAAGATACCAAAGACCTTCTTCTCAGATCTGGAAAAATTGGTGCTGAAATTTATATGGAGGCACAAGAGACCTCGAATAGCTAAAGCAATCTTGTACAACAAAAACAAAGCCGGAGGCATCACAATACCAGATTTCAGGACATACTACAGGGCAGTTGTAATCAAAACAGCATGGTACTGGTACAGAAACAGAAGGATAGACCAATGGAACAGAATTGAAATACCAGAAATCAACCCAAACATCTACAGCCAACTTATATTTGATCAAGGATCTAAAACTAATTCCTTGAGCAAGGACAGTCTATTCAATAAATGGTGCTGGGAAAATTGGATTTCCACGTGCAGAATCATGAAGCAAGACCCCTACCTTACACCTTACACAAAAATCCACTCAACATGGATTAAAGACCTAAATCTACGACCTGACACCATCAAGTTACTAGAGAACATTGGAGAAACCCTTCAAGATATTGGCACAGGCAAAGAGTTTCTGGAAAAGACCCGGGAGGCACAGGCAGTCAAAGCCAAAATGAACTATTGGGATTGCATCAAATTGAGAAGTTTCTGTACTGCAAAAGAAACAGTCAGGAGAGTGAAGAGACAACCGTCAGAATGGGAAAAAATATTTGCAAACTATGCAACAGATAAAGGGTTAATAACCAGAATCTACAAAGAGATCAAGAAACTCCACAAAAACAAAACCAACAACCCAATTAAGAGATGGGCCAAGGACCTCAATAGACATTTTTCAAAAGAGGAAATCCAAATGGCCAACAGGCACATGAAAAAATGTTCAAGGTCATTAGCAATCAGAGAAATGCAAATCAAAACCACAATGAGGTTCCACCTCACCCCGGTTAGAATGGCTCACATTCAGAAATCTACCAACAACAGATGCTGGCGAGGATGTGGGGAAAAAGGGACACTAACCCACTGTTGGTGGGAATGCAAACTGGTCAAGCCACTATGGAAATCAGTCTGGAGATTCCTCAGAAACCTGAAGATAACCCTACCGTTCGACCCAGCCATCCCACTCCTTGGAATTTACCCAAAGGAATTTAAATTGGCAAACAAAAAAGCGGTCTGCAGCCTAATGTTTATTGCAGCACAATTCACAATAGCTAAGACCTGGAACCAACCTAAATGCCCATCAACAGTAGACTGGATAAAGAAATTATGGGATATGTACTCTTTAGAATACTATACCGCAGTAAGAAACAACGAAATCCAGTCATTTGCAACAAAATGGAGGAATCTGGAACACATCATGCTGAGTGAAATAAGCCAGTCCCAAAGGGACAAATACCATATGTTCTCCCTGATCGGTGACAACTGACTGAACACCAAAAAGGAAACTTGTTGAAGTGAAAGGGACACTATGGGAAACGGTGACTTGATCAGCATAGCCCTGACTGTTAATGAACAACTTAATACATTATCCCTCTTAGTAGCTTTTTTGTCTGTTCTACTTAATATGACTGATTTAATTCTGTAATTAATACACAGTTATTCTTAAGTGTTGAAATTTAACTGAAATGTGATCCCTGTTAAACATAAGAGTGGGAATAAGAGAGGGAAGAGATGTACAATCTGGGACATGCTCAAGCTGACTTGCCCCAAAGGGTAGAGTTAGAAACATACCAGGGGACTCCAATTTAATCCCATCAAGGTGGCATGTACCAATGCCATCTCACTAGTCCAAGTGATCAATTTCAGTTCGCAATTGATCATAATGAAAGGACTAAGAGTCAAAGGGAGCACATAAGCAAGTCTAGTACCTGCTAACACTAACCGATAGAATAAATAAAGGGGAGAGTGATCCAACATGGGAAGTGAGATACTCAGCAGACTCATAGAATGGCAGATGCCCTAAATAGCACTCTGGCCTCAGAATCAGCCCTAAAGGCATTCAGATCTGGCTGAAGAGCCCATGAGAGTATTTCAGGCATGGAAAGCCAAGACACTCTGGCAAAAGATCTCTGTGAGTGAGATCTCAGTGGAAAGAACAGGTCTTCAAAGAAGGAGGTACCTTTCTCTGAAGGGAGGAGAGAACCTCCACTTTGACTATGACCTTGTCTAAACAAGATAAGAGTCGGAGAACTCAAGGGGCTTCCATAGCCTTGGAAACTCATGACTGGAGCATAGGGAGATTACTGATGCCATAGACAGGAGTGTCAATTGGTAAAGTCAACAACAGGAGTCACTGTGCACTTACTCCTCATGTAGGATCTCTGTTCTTAATGTGCTGTGCATTGAGATTTAATGCTATAACGAGTACTCAAATAATATATTTCACTTTGTGTTTCTATGGGGGTGCAAACTGTTGAAATCTTTACTTAATGCATACTAAACTGATCCTCTGTAAAAAAAAAAAAAAAAAAAAAAAAGAAAAGAAACTATCAACTCCCAACTTGACTCTCACTGGGATTAAACATGACAATAGGTCTGATCTGATTTCATCATCATTAAAAAAAATCATCTATTATTTTTCACTTTATGTTTCTGTGTGGGAGCAAACTGTTGAAATCCTTACTTAATGTATACTAAGCTGATCTTCTGTATATTAAGATAATCGAAAATGAATCTTGATGTGAATGGAAGGGGAGAGGGAGTGGGAAAGGGGAGGGTTGTGGGTGGGAGGGACGGTATGGGGGGGAAGCCATAGTAATCCATTATTCGTACTTTGGAAATGTATATTCATTAAATAAAAGTTAAAAAAAAAAAAAAAGAAAGAGGAGCAGCCAGCACTCGAACCGGTGCCCATATGGGATGCCAGCGCTGCAGGCTGGGGCTTTAACCTGCTGTGCCACAGCAGCAACCCTGAAACTAATGAATTTTAAAACAATTGTGATTAATATATTAAATAGTTGGATGTAAATGTGAACAATATGCAATAATAGTTGGGGAATTCCAAGAGATTGTAAACTCAGAGTATGAAATGTAAATGCTAGGGAGCAAAATACTGTGTCAGAAATGAAGACTTCTATAGGTGCACATGCATACCTGGTGCAGTTGAAGAGCGAATAAGTGGATTTAAAGATATGTTAACAGAAATTATCCCAGCAGAACAAGGGGAGAAAAGTGAATGAGGATAAAACAGAACAGAATATCTCAGAGCTGTAAAACAGTTTCAAGCAGTTTAACATACAAGTCAAGAGACGCCAAAAAGACACAGCAAACAGAATTCTCAACATAGAGACACCAAACTACAGATGCAAGAATCACAAAAATCCAAACACAGACTCAATACAAAGCAAAGAAAAAATCTGGACACTTCATATTTGAATTGCTGAAAACCAATGACAGAGAGAAAATCTTAAAGATAACAAAGGGAAAAGACACTACATTAAAGATAAAGATTATAAAGTGATTTGAAAGTATGTCATTGGAAAAATTAAGAAAAGGAAGAGGGAGAGCAAGAGTGAGGGAGGGAGGGGGAGTAGGGTGGGAAATATCATGCCCTTACAACTGACATATGAAATATATGAAAGTCATTCCCTTTATATGAATAAAGTAAAAAAGAATGATTATTCAAATTATGGCTCATTTCTTGTGAGAAACTGCAATCCAGGAGACAATCAAATGACATCTTTACAATACTGAAATACACAACTGTTAGCCTAGAGTTCTGTAACCATAAAAGATACCTTCAAAATATGATGATTAAATAAAAAATGTCTGACTAACGGAAGCTGAAATAATTACCAGCTTAATTTCGCTACAAGAAATGTTAGGAGGTTCAAGACAGCCAAATAGAGATGCCCACAGGGAAGAATCAACACCACAAGTAAGTAACGGTATTTCAAGGTGTGCTTAGGGGAGAAAACGGGAACCCAGCAGGAATATTCAGGAAGCACACAAGACTCAGATGTGGTATAGCAGCACAAAGACAGCAACAGATGCTGGGAGGGGAGACTCTGCCCCACAGGCAGGAGGAACCCCCACTGCAGGGGAAAGGGTAAGCAGGAGAGCCCCCAACGCACCCCATCTCCAAGGACAATGAGTATCAGCAGCCTTAACTACAGGAAGGATCCACAGTCATCACAGGTTTGGATTCCAGCAAAGGGAGCTGCTGGAGTCCACTCAGTAGCTTCGCTTCAGAGAAGGCACTCATGGTGTCTCCCCGACAGCCTCCAGAGCTCAGACCGTGGCTGTGTGCTGCCCTCTTAAGAAAGAGTCACTGTCAGAATCCACACCACCTTAGAGGACAGAATCCCAGGCATATCTTGTGTGACCATACAGACATTTCATCACACTGGGGAAAAGGGATTGCAAGCTCACATGCGCAACTGGACCAGGTTGCAACAATGCCTCCATCACCTAAGCCCAACGGATATTCTGCAATATATGGAGCAGCTTCCAGAACTTTAGAAGTCAGGTCGGTTGCCAGTGCAGACTTGAAACCATCCCTGTGCACTCCCAGGGCAGTGCATGCCAGCCAAAGATGGGGGCTCAGCTCAGTCCCCCCACAGCCTCTTCCAAGCTCCCCCTAGCTCTGAGGAGCATGTTTTTGTACACATACACACCTAGACTGCTCCCAGTGGGCATCAGCTTTGACGAGTACCCAGACTCCAATCCCACTACAGCCCTAGCCTGCTTCAGCTTTGGTTTCAAAGCCCTAGCTTTGGCGACCTTCCCTAACACCAGCCCTGGTACAACTTGAGGCCTCTCGGCTTTGGTGGGTGTATTTGGTCAGGCACACCTCTGGGCTTCCCACTCCATTTGGTTTTGGTGAGTACTCCAACCCCAGTCCCTTCCTGTCCCAAGCCTGCCCCAGCTTTGCCCGTTATGATTGGACAAAAGCGCTCGGGCTATGCAGCCACATGCTCCAGGAGGCCGTAGGTTTGGTGAGTGCCCCGATTCCAGTGCCAACACAGCCTGAGCCTGCCTTAGCTTTGATAAGCACACTCCTTGGTGCACATCCACTCAGGCTGTGCAAGCTCAATTTCTCCAGCAGGCTTTCACTTTTGTGAGTGTCCCAGACCCCAGCACCACTGTTATCTGAGCCTGCCTTGGCTCTGACAGGTGTAGTGATTCACCCATAACTGGCCAACTGCCCAGGTAGCTCAGTTCCCTTCCGTAGCTTCTTCACCTTGGATGAGTGGCCCAGCTACACCAGACAATCCCACCTCAGCTTTGGTGGATGTGGACATTTCTCACAGTAGCTCAGGCTGCAGCCCCCCACCCCCCATCCAGCTCATCTCGACCTTGGTGACTATTCCAGGCTGTAACCTCACCACAGCCCATGACTGAACTGGTGGGCACACGTGGCAGAGCACACACACTCTCTACTTCCACCTGGTGATATCATGACCTCAGCTGTGACTGCTGAGACCTGAACACCACTGCTGGGACTAAGAGGAGCCCCCACACCTGCTATCACTGTCATCATTAACAATGGAAGAAGAGAGAGGAGACTGCACCTCAGTGTCCAGCTAAAACCAAAACCAAAGTAGCCCACCCAACTGACCCCTAAAGAGGCTCCTTCAGGAAAAAGGCTTCAATCCACAAAAGAAATCCTTAAAAAATCATAAAGACACTTGATCTACCAGACGTGTGAAAATCAACATTTAGATACAATAAGTATAAAAAAGCATAGAAACATTATGCCCAGAAAGGAGTCCAGTAACACCTCCAGTCAGACTCTACAGAAAGGAAGATTGTTGAAATACCTGATAAGGAATTCTAAAAGAATGATTAAAAGGATAGTCAAAAGAGATACAAGAGAAGACAATCAAATGAAATTAAGCAATCAATGCATGTGATGAATGAGAAATTTAGCAAAGTGATAAAGATCTTGAGAAAGAACCAAACAGAAAACTTAGAGACGAGAAACTCAAAAGGTCAAATGAAAAATGAATTGAAAGCCTCAACAACAAACTAGAATCTTGACTCATATCTCAATCATGTACTGAAAATAACAAAAGTGCTCTTAAAAACTCTACTTTGCACCTCAGTCTCCATGCCTGTAAAGTGGAGTGGGGCAAGAGAGATCCTTCTAGGGTTGTCTTTGTATGTTTGCACCTTTTTTTGCCTTTCCCTTCTGCAGAGCTTAAATATTTGAGAGGTCAAAGTTTTAATCAACCAATGCGTGCATGCATGTTTCTGAGAGTGATGGTAGCTAAAGGCTGTGGGTTTCATAGAAAAACCACAGGGTATTATGGCCTAATGCATGGCTGCTTATATTAGCACTGAACTGTTTCTACTACATCTTGTGCAAATTAACCCCATCCCTTCACCTTCTAGGCAGAGAGGCCGGCTTTGCATTCACTTTTTACCCTTCCCCCGTGCTGTGCTTCCATTCTCTGAAAAAGCAAATAAACAGTCACTGAGATCCTGCCTCAGGTTTCCAGGACACAGGAGGATCCCCAGGTCAGGAAACTCATGGACATAGTTCCCAGAGTGCTGATTGTGTCGATTAGAAAAGACCATGGAGCAGCAAGGGGTACTGCCTAGGGCAGGGTCTGACAATCTCCTGACTATGTGTCAGTCCTGATGAGTTCAAGGGAGAAGGAACCAGGGAGGGATATGTTCAAATCGTACATGCACACCAAGAAGCCCGGCTGCAGTCTTATAGATTTACACATGGGCCTCACAGTGACAAATGCTAATAGCAGTACCAGACAGAAGGAAAACAAAATCCAGACAACACAATGTGGTATGTTAGGTGTTTTCATCGAAACTAGAGCTGCCAAACCTTATCATGCCAAGGCCCACATGACAGCATTTCTCACAGCTTAGTATCCAATGGGTATTCTAACCCTCAGCCAGAAGCAATTATCTCGAGGCCACCAGCCCTGGATTTCGGGGGGGGGGGGGCTTTTCTGGCTCCGTGAGGGCTGAGGGGGGAAACACCTCACTGTTTGTATCCTAATGTGCACCACAGTGTTCTATGGATGGGTGTAAGTTCTGAGCACCCTATTCCTAAATTTCTACAAGGAAATTTTTAGAGTGTAGATGAGAAAGAGAAACCGTTGCAACATTTGGCTTCAGTTCCTGCCACTCTGACTTAAGGTTTCATTTCTGCATTTCCCACTGGTCTTGCTCATGGAAGACCTTCCTGTAAACGGGGCAGTGGGAGGAGTGGGATGAAGAGGCAGAGGTCAAATGGTGGGGTGAACAGGCATGAGCTAAAGTTGGGAAAACTTACAGTGACCAACAGCTTCTATTTGAAATGGACTGAGGGATTTCCCAGGAGGTGTGACTTCTAGTGCTGAATCCAGACAACTTTTAGGCAGGCTAGTCTGGGTGGTGACACTAGGAGCCCAGCATGGTGACACGGGAAAAAGTGATAAGTACCACGCCTTCTCTCTCCTCAGCTCCTCTTTCTCAACTGTTAGAAAAAAGTAACTATCCATCTCCTGTCTCAAACAGAAAACTCCAGGCAAAGCCTAGAGTCTCTGGGACCAGAATAAGTGAGTAGAAAGGTGGCTGCCCAAAACACCCCAGAGATGTGCCTGTGGCATCCCCCAGGCCGAGCGAAGCGGACAACCACCGCAGCATCTCACAATCGGAGCCCCACAACAGCTGAGCACGCTCAGTTCTGCATCCCATAGAGAATCCCAGTAACAACACGGAGAACACAGGTGCCCTGAGATGCATAAAGACCTACTTTCCACCGTGATGGATCAGTTTGTATTATTCAAAGAGGTGGTAGAGAAGGAAATAGGAAATGAAGAGGCAGGTAGCTGGGAAGGGAATAATTAATCACTCTCTCTGCCCAGGCTGAAACAGGATTGACCTTAGTGTCAGACCACACAGTGGGGGAAATGACCAACTCCTCCATGTCCCAGGTCTCCAGGGAACCTCACGTTTAATAGAGGGATGTGTGAAGGGTGTGGAAAGGAGCACCACGGCTCCACCCTTGGAAGCATTTTCAAGCCTGGATCTGTACAAGTGTCTACACTGCTACTTTCCAAAACAAGTCAACCACTGAAATTATTCTTCTAGCATCAAGTGTAACTACAAAACAGGGGATGAATGAATGGTTAGAACATTTAAGTAGTGTGTTTTCTTCATTTGTTCAGTAATTATTGTAGCACTTTCTAAGGCTAAGTTCTAGCACTTTCTAATGATAGGTTCTAGCAATACCCTGATATAAAAATGGCCATAAATCCTTGCTTAGTGTATACTAAGTTGATCTTCTGTATATGAAGGTAATTGAAAATGAAACTTGATGAAGGGCAGGATGGGAGAGGGAGTGGGAGAGGGGAGGGCCGCGGGAGGGAGAGAGGTTGGGGTGGGGGGAGCCACAACAATACCAAAGTTGCACTTTGTAAATTCACATTTATTAAATAAAAAAAAGAAGAAGAAGAAAAAGAATATAAAAAAAATGGCCATTGACCCCAAAGATGCTCTTGGTTTCACTGGGAAGCTGATACAGCCAGGTAACACATCCCATCCTTGCACCTCTGGGGAGTCTTTGAGTCATGAGAGGAGCCAGGAAGTGCTAGCAAGGGGCAGAGAAGATTCTTAGAGAATGGGAGCAACAGCAGGGAAATTCCTTAGCTGAGCTGCCAGGAGGACAAAACAAAATGTTTCTGAATCCAATCAAGCCACGAAGAGGGTGTGAAGAAATTTTAGGATGTCACTAGAATAAAGTGATTTTAGGTTTGCTACATTGCTCAGGAGAGTTGGTAATGACCATCGTCACCTGTTTATAATAAGATTTTGATCTTTTCCCATCAAATTTCTGGAACAAATTGATAAGAATTATGCACTGTTATACTTTTAATGATTCTGTGACTTTCTAAAATTTTGCTTTATATGTGTGAAGCTGAACATCTTTTCTTTTTTTTGTTTTTGTTTTTTTTCTTTTTTTTTCTTTTTTTATTTAATAAATGTGAATTTACAAAGTGCAACTTTTGTATTGTTGTGGCTCCCCCACCAACCTCCCTCCCTCCTGCTGCCCTCCTCTCTCCCACTCCCTCTCCCATACCGCCCTTCATCGAGTTTCATTTTCAATCACCTTCATATACAGAAGGTCAACTTAGTATATACTAAGCAAGGATTTCAACAGGCTGCACTCACACAACCACACAAGGTATAGGGCATTGTTCGACTAGTAGTGTTGTCTTTAAGTTTCATAGTAAAACACATTAAGGACAGAGATCCTACGTGGGGAGCATGTACCCAGTGACTCCCGTTGTTGATTTAACAATTGGCACTCTTATTTATGACATCAGCAATCACCCGAGACTCTTGCTATGAGCTGTCTAGGCTATGGAAGCCCCTTGAGTTCACTGACTCTGAGTTTGTTTAGTCAAGGCCATATCACAGTGGAGGTTCCTTCCTCCCTTCAGAGAAAGGCGCCTCCCTCCTTGAACATCTTTTCATTTGATTATTGTTTATAGTCCTTGCCCATTCTCATGATGAACTATGATTGGTTTTGATTTATATTTCTTGAACTTTTTATTTAGTGAAGCATTGAGTCTTTATGATGTAAATTAAAATATATTATCTCAACAAATAATAAATAAATCACTAAATCGGAAAAAGAAATGAGAGATGGCAGCTGCTTGCTGAGAAGTACCAGGCCCATATTGAATCCCACTTCTGTGTCCAATTCTCCCAAATTATGAGTGTCCACTGGGCTGAAAGCTCTTCAAAACTTAAAAAGTATAAAGAGGAATACAACCAAAAATAAGTAGCAAACAAAATTCCCCTGGAGGAGAAAAAAATGGAAAAGAATAATGTCACCTTCTTAGAGCATTTCCTTTAAAAGACTTGCATGTAACTTCTTTTTCTGACCATTTCACAAGTAAAGCTTTTGCCAGTTGGACTACCAGGCTTGGTTTTCTCTAGCACCTGGGATCTGTCTCTTTGAAATGTAAATATGGAGAGAGAGCAGCCCTCCACCTGCCAGTCTCTGAGGGAAATAGGAGCCTAACTTAGGAGCCTCATTCATAGGAGCCTAACTTGGGCCCTTCCTTAGGCAAGGCTCTCCGAGCTGCAAACCTTCCTCCTGTGATAAGGCTGGGAGTTCACTTTTCCTCTGGGTAAAGGCACTTAGTTGCATACTTGTTCACCCTGAGAATTTAGAGGGAAGTCCACATGACAAACGGTGCCTTCAAGTCCTCTCACTTGAGGACTACTTACGGTGTATGTTGAGAACACGTACGCACGGATTGGTTGTATCTGCTGAGCTATGTGCCAAGGTGAGATTTCTCTCCATCTTTGCAGTCTTTCCCTGGTGCCTATAACGCACCTGCCATTCTGTTTGAATGCTTATTCAATAATAAAATTGTTTCCTCTCTCGTCTACCTTCCAGGAGAGGCTCTCCAGGTTGTCATGTGATTGCTTTAAATTCTGTTTCCCATCAAATCTTCAACAATCGTCATGATGGGGGCTCTGAGCTTCACTTCAAATGCAGAAAAGACCGTGGGGACTTTAGTATGTGACCCACCTCTGCCTAGGCTCATTCTGTTCCTGAGCTCCTAATTGTTTACGTTCAGTGCTGCAGCCTTAAGTGTGCAACCGGATGGGAAACTGAGGCGCTGTCACCCACTTCTAACACCCACCCATGTAAGCCGGCCATCAACTCCACAATGTTCCCCATGGCTGGTTCTGTCACATGACCCTGAAGGGGCAGCCAGCACTGATGTCCAGCCCGGATTCAGGCTCTCAGAGAGGCTCGGCTGGGTGCCAGCAGTGGCTTCCATGCCCGGTTAGCAGGAACATTAAAACCAGGGGCTGCAAGAAGGGGCCCAGGGCGCCAGGGGAGCAGGTGCTTCCGTGATGGGTGGTCACAAGGCGGCTTTTCTGTACCTGGGACAAGGGGACAGGTTCTGTCATTCCCGTCGTGACCGCTTCCTCCCAATACTGCGTACTTTAAACAGTCATTGAAAGGAAATAGGAGGGGGCAAGCTGGTCTAGGGCAGCTTTCCGACAGGAAGCGACCAGTAACGGAGGCAGCAGGGCCGTGCGCTCTGGGGCTTGCGGGGCCCTGTTCTCAGCTGGTTCCCAGACGCCCCCGTGGCTCCAGGTCTGCGGGGAGGGGGAGCTGCGGAGCGCCCTCCGTCGACCCGCGTCTTCCTTTCTGCTGCTGAGCCGCTCCTCCAGAAGTGCACCTGCTCAGCTCCCCCGCCCCCTCCCCCGCCCTCGCGGACCTGGCGGCGTCTCCGTGCCCCTTCGCCTTCCAGAGCGCCCCCTGAGTGCAGGACAGACCTGATGCCGCTGCCGCCGGTAAGGAGACCCCGGGTGTGCTCACTGGGACTCTGGGGTGGGAAGGACCACGGCTGTTAGGAGCCGCTGATTCTCGTAGACCCTGTCTCAGGCTCCCATTCTGCGCGGCCCCAGGTCCGTAAAACAGCAGTAATGGAGCCTCAGGGACAAGGGCAGCTGGGCGAGTACACTCAGTGACACACAGCGTTGAAACCCCTCGCCCTGCATCCACAGCCGCGCGTCTTCTCCATCTCCTTCCTATTAGCTGTCAGGATCCTCATAAAACTCTCAGAGAATAGAACCAGACGAACCTGTCACCCGTCTGACAAATGAGGAACTTGAACCTCCCAGAAGGCCATCGGCAAAGCCAGAGAATTCCTCCCAATTTTCCCTCCTAAGTGCTCATAACCCCCCACCCCGACCCCAGCATCAACTCCCAGAGAAGCCCGGAAGTGGCTCCTTAGGGCTCCACAGGGCAAATGAGGATCTTTATTTTCCCATCCTCATAAGCCTCACATTCCATACATGCGCCTTGTCCGATGACCTTGATCTGTAAACCACCCCCAATTCTCCCCCTCCTTCCAATGACTGCTGTAGGAGGGTGCTCCTACTTATGGCACATGCAAATGACCCCTTAGTCAGCTAAACCTTATGCCAGGGACTGGTCATTGAATCACAGTAACTATCTGTTAAGGATGGAATTTTTTCAATTTTTTATAAGAACATTTCTACATATGTATAGGCTGCAGTGTGACATTTCAATGTAAGAAACAATGTGTACTGATCAAATCAGGATAATCAGGTTTTCCTTTGACTTTATGGTTGGGACCTTGGCGTCCCTTCCTTCTATTTGTTCACACAGTTGTTCATAGAACATATGTAGACTACCCTGCTATGCTGTGTAACACGAGGAAAATGTGGTCTTCATACCTGGAAATAGAGGCACAGGGGCAGATTGTGAAGGAAATTCTTAGAAAATAACAACAATTTCATTGTTCCGAAAATAGCATGAGATACCCTGCTTTTCTGATGAAATAAGGGATCATCACAATAACGTCAGGTTCCTATACTTTTTAAACCAAGATGCACCTGCTCATTTGCTTCATCCTCCTTCTTCAGCTGGATCCTCCCACCGCCCCGTCAGGTGTTGCTGCTATCTTGCTTGTGCACTATGTCCCCTGGTCTTGTTTGGTAGAATTTTCCCTTTGAAGAAGAAATATACCTCCATTCTCAATTCCCCTACTTTGGTCTGCTCTGAAGTCAACTTGTGCCACATTCCCTCCGGTCTCAGTGTGTCACTCAGTCTCTTCCTAGCATGTGTTCAGTTCTTTTAATGTCTTGTCTTTGACTCATTGCAGCATGTTCATCAGAATCCTTCCTCACTCACTGCTGGACATTTGGTTATTTTTTAAAATCTGCTAAACATTCTGTTTCTCAGGCCAGCATGGTGGTGCCATAGGTTAACCACCGCCTGTGACACTGGCATCCCATATTTGAGTGTCAGTTCGAGTCCCATCTATTCTGCTTCCAACCCAGCTCCCTGCTAATGACCTGGGAAAACAGCAGAAGATAGTTCAAGTGCTTGGGCCCCTGTGCCCCTTGTGGGATAACCAGATGGAGTTCTGAGCTCCTGGCTTTGTTTTGGACAAACCCCAGTCATTGCAACCATTTGGAGAGTAAACCAGCAGATGAGATCTCTCTCTCTTGCTCGCTCGCTCACTCACTCTCGCTCTCTCTCACTCTCTTCTTCTCTCCCTCTCCCTCTCTCCTCCCTCCCTCTGTGTGTGTGTGCATGTGTGTGTGTGCTGGTAGTCTGCTTTCCAAATAAATAAAATAAGTCTTTAAAGAAAAACCCAATCTATTCCCCTGTGGGACATCTGCCGCCCCTTGCAGTCTGATCCACTCAAAAGTGGATTCAGGAGAACTCAGCTCCCTGCACCTGACTGATGTAACTGACTCTGGCTGGCCCTTGTGACAACTGTGTTGCTCCATGCGGGTCACGTGGAGAAACAAGGCATGTAAATGCACCAGATTTCCTTGAACTGAAGTATTTCTGTACACAGCAACTTTCACCCCTGCCCCTGAAGTTTTATCTGTGAGTAATTTTTTAAATGCACTCTGGGTTTTGCAATACAGTTATTGGTGTGGGTTTTAGGCCAGGCTTCCAGCACAGGAGGGCAGTGCTGGGTGTGGTGTTCCAGAGGCTTGTACCCTTATGCTGAACAATCCTAGAAAAGGAAACCTTTGGGGAAGTGTGTGGCGTTGAGCAGCTTACTTTCCTAATATTTTAATAGGAATTTTAATTGCATCTTGATCACATCACTGGGAACTGAGGAGAACAATTAAAACATTTGGCATGAAAGAACTTTGGAAATTATAAATGGCCACATGGAGGATGACTGTGGTGACAAAGACTGTGGTGACACCATTGGCATCATTGTCTTTACCACATCTACATGTTGATTCCAAACCTCAAAAAACGTCAACTAAAATAGAAAATATGCCTAGAATTTGGACAGTTTTGGAAAAAGTTAAGATATAATTTATTAGATGAAGAGAATGCCTTCCTCTGGACACAGGGAAAGGTAAGAGAATAGGGAGAGAGGGAAATGGGGTGGGGAGGAAGGGAAGGTGGGAGGAACAGGCAAGGAAGAAGAGGGAGGGGCTGGCACTGTGGCACAGAGGGCTAAAACCCAGGCCTGCAGTGCTGGCATCCCATGTGAGCACCGGTTAGAGTCCCGGCTACTCCGCTTCTGATCCAGCTTTCTGCTATGGCCTGGGAAAGCAGTGGAAGATGGCCCAAGTCATTAGGCCCCTGCACTTGTGTGGTAGACCTGGAATAAGCTCCTGGCTCCTGGCTTCGGATCAGCTCAGCTCTGGCCATTGCGGTCATTTGGGGGAGTGAACCAGCGAATGGAAAACCAATCTCTCCCCCCGCCATGTAACTCTGACTTTCAAATAAATAAATAAATCTTTAAAACATAAAAGGAGAGGGGAGGAAATGGGAGAGGAGAGGAGGTGACAAGAGAGGACGAGAAGGAAGAAGCTACTGATACAACTTGATAATGTCAAAAGGGGTGATTTTCCCTAAACAGCACTAAGAAAATTCACTGAATGCATAGAAAAATGTACAAAAGATAGCAATAACAGATGCAACCTAAATAGCAAATGAGCTACAAAACTGTTTTGAATTCATTGGTAATCAGGAAAGCAAGTTTAAATCCAATGACAACATCCTTAAATATATCCACAGAGTGACCATAAATTCTAAGAGTTACAGTCACCAAGTACCTGTGAAGAAGATGTTGGGGGAATTCTCATATACAGGTGGTACAATCATGAGTTAGCATAATCCCCTTGGAGTCCCATCTGGCAATACTTGGTCATATACATCTGGAGTATAAATGTGCACATGTGCACAATGAGAAATATTGGTGGATCATTTTTGCAGTAGGTAGGAAGCAAATAGCAATTCACATGTCTGTTAATAAATTGGATAAAATGTTACAAAAACAATGAAGCTTACATAAAGTTTCAAATACAAACAGTACTACATAGTGTGTATAGATACATAGGTATACTGGAGAAGAAATACACGAAACAAGTGGTTATAAAAACCTCAGATACTGGTTGCCTTAAAGGGCAGAGGAAGGAAGAGAATGAAGGTGATTGGGATTAGAAAAATGTCACCAATATGGGTATGGGCAATGTTTTAATTTTTTGACCAAGCAGAATGATTGCAGTAAAAATGTCAAAAATGCTTATACTTGTTCATTGCAAATGATATTTTTATTATCCTTTGAATTTTCCCACTTAAAGTTTGTTTCATAACAACGGCATCCGCAAACAGGAATAAATAAAGCACAATGTAGGTGTTCATCTTAATGTAGTTGAATATCACAGTCTCATCTTTTCTCTTAAGTATTTATTTATTTGAAAAACAAAAAAGAGAGACAGACATAAACAGAGAGAGATCTTTCATCTGCTGATTCACTCCCCAAATGCCCACAACATCCAGGGCCGGACTAATCCAAAGCCAGGATCCCAGAAATCAGTACAGTCTCCCGAGTGGCAGAGACCTGAATATCTGAGCCATCGTCCCCTGCCTCCCAGGATGCCCAGTAGCAGAAGGCTGGAATGGAGAGTGGAGCCAGGACTCGCACAGGCACTCTGATAGGGTATGGGGGCGTCTTCACTGCTGCACCAGACACTCTCCCTATCTTACCTTTTGTCCTGCGTGCTTACCAAGAAGAGCAGCACAGTAATGGGCCTCACTTAAATGCCATATTTACACCAGTGCCTGTGCCAACTTCTGAGTAACTCTGTTGGTACACAAAAAGGTCATCGTTGGGAGATCAGGACCTCCAAGCCAGCCAGGAAAGACGTGATTCAAAACTGAGCAGGAAATGAGTTTATCCTGCAGGGGTCCAGAGCGTTGCCTCTCTCTTCAGTCATGGCCCCACCTTCTCCGCACCACTGCTCAGGATGAGAGAGTGGCCATGCTCTCTCCTCTTCCACTGCTTCCCTCTACATCAGTCCTCATCCCCAATCCCCAAATCCCTCCCCGTGGAAAGTGTATTGTGTATTTCCCTTTGTCACAAGAATACCCATCTAACACCAAAGTTACTGGACTGGAAATTCCCAGTTTTTTCAAACAAACCACTGTTATTTACAGCAAGACTGTTTTTTTCCGAATCTGGCAAATTCTCCTACCTTGATCCCAAAGGAGTGGGGGAAGAATGCCCCACCCTTCGTTCCACAGAGGCGTGCTTTCTTCATTTCCTGTCTTTCAGGTTGTGGGGAGCGGGGGTGGGATACTCAACTGATTTGTTTCAAAACATTTCCTGCTTTGCTGCAAGCTGATGAAAAATAGAGCAACAGTACATTGTCTTAGCATACTCTAGCATAGCCTGATGTGCTTACAGTTATTTAAATAAAATAGAAGATGGGAAAGTAGCAACGGAAATAGCTCATCAAGGACCCTTATTCTTCAGTATCTGACTTGAGTCGTTCTCAGACCCTATCAATTCCCACATGAACATTTGCTTCTTATTCCTTTCCTATTTTTATTCCAGAATAGAATGGCAGGTTTTCAGAAAAGCTGTTATGGAACTATGGCTGAAGGTAAGAGAGTCCTCAAGAGTTCCAAACACCTACAGACAGTCACTGCCCCCTATCCCTCACCTCAAACACTGACATAAACCATTATTTTAAACTGAAGAGGAGAAACTATCATTAGTCTTTCACTTTCCCAGGCATGTGCCTCCCCTACCACCACCATCACCACCATCACCACCATCATCATCATCATCCTCTCCATTTCACTCTCCCTGTCTCTTACACACACACACACAATGCTCACTCCTGCACACTATCTATGGTAAATGTGGAAATGAAATGGAACTCAAGGTTGGAGGGTCCAGAACCAAACAACATGATTGTCTTTCCTTCCTTTAACTCTCAGCTAAAAAATTAAAACTTCCCTCTAGAGATTTAGTAATTGTGTTTGCTACGAAACATCCAAGAATACTTAAGGGAAGGAAACACCAACAGAGAACACAAGGCATAAAATGTATATTTTAAGAGTCTAAAAATACTTGAAATCTATCTGGGCTCCTAAGAATTCTAGAACTTTTCAGGCTCTTGGTTCCCAACTCTGGCTCCACATCACCTTCTCCAATACTACTGTTCCTAAAATTTTCTGTGCTTCAATCAAACACATGATCTTTCCAACACACATGCATCTGGTAGCTCCTCATCAGCCTTTCCCCAGCCACACAGCCTAGAATCAACCCCAGACTTTCTCCTCACACTCACTGTGATCCTAAAACATCCCAAGTCCAGGCATCCTCATGCTGCATCCAAAAAACACAAAGCCAACTGGCCAGGTGGGTGGGGGGTGGGGAGTGGGGGGCTCATGCTAGGGCTGCCAACCGAGACACCCTTTACCCTGAAGGTTCAAATGAACGGTCTGGGCTCCTCAAGTATGCATGGGACTTTGTGGGTGAAAGACAGGGGATCATGGTTTCTCATTTGAAACTGCTCATCCCCTGCCTCCTTTTAATCTCATGTATGTAACAAAAAGTTCTGCGTGCAGCTGGCTAAAGGGTCATCCAGGGGAAAGCACAGAAAACAACTTTCTTCAGAATAACTATGGTTGCCAAGAACCACACGAAGTTCTTGGGACATCTCCTTACTGTGGCAGTTTTGACCCCCGGCTATGGGTCCAAGCGTGGGCTGCCAACAGGTGCTTCCTACGACCCAAGAACCATCCAAACTTGTAGGCAGACTTTGGGCATATTTATATATGCCCATTCCCTGGGGAGGAGGCCCATGGTTTCTGTGGGATATTTATCTCAATTCATAAACTTAAAGTCTTAAGAACATTAACTTAGCAAGATACAAAAACTTTTCTCCTAGGTGAAGTGGAAGATAACTGGGTTGCTACATCCTCCTCTCTGAGGATCATCCTGGTGGGCAAAACAGGCAGTGGGAAAAGTGCCACAGGGAACAGCATCCTCTGCAAGCCAGTGTTTGAGTCCAGGCTGGCGGCCCAGTCCGTGACCAGGAGATGCCAGCGCGAGATGGGAACGTGGAACGGGAGGAGCCTCCTTGTCGTCGACACGCCCCCCATCTTTGAGTCCAAGGCCCAGACCCAAGAGGTGTACGAGGAGATCGGACACTGCTACCTGCTGTCTGCCCCAGGGCCCCACGTGCTGCTCCTGGTGACCCAGCTGGGACGCTTCACAGACCAGGACAGCATGGCAGTGAGGAGGCTGAAGGAGGTGTTTGGGGCAGACGCCATGAGGCACGTGGTCATGCTCTTCACCCACAGGGAGGACTTGGAGGGCCAGTCCCTGGATCAGTATGTCACCAACACGGACAACCTCGGCCTGAAGGGCGCGGTCCTGGAGTGCGGGAGGCGATTCTGCGCCTTCAACAACAGGGCCTCTGGGGAGGAGCAGCAGAGGCAGCTGGCGGAGCTCATGGCTGTGATCGCGGGGCTGGAGCGGGAGCTCGGGGGCTCCTTCCACAGCAACGACCTCTTCTTTCAGGCGCAGGTGCTGCAGCAAGGTGGACAAGGGCCCATGGAAGGAGACTACAGGCGCTTCCGGGACAAGGTGAAGCTGCAGGTGGAAAGGCAGAGGCAGGAGCTGAGAGAGCGTGAGAGCAGCTGTGTGCTCCAGGCCCTGCGCAGAGTCAAGAACTGGGTGACTTCCCACCTCATCCTCTGTGCCTTTCTCACTCTATGCGCTTTGATTTTTCTTGCCATTTTGATTAGCCATTTTGATTAGCGTGTGAGTTACTGGTGGATGCTGAGCGTTTTCAGGCGATGTCTGCCGTCAGCTTTGTTTTTCCTGAATGAGCATCTCTGTGTGTCCCCTTTGTACCCAGTTTCACCCTCAGTTTCTCTTCCTTGTATCAGACACGTCATCCATGTTTAATTCAAATGCTTTTAGGTAAATAAAATCCCTAGAAAAATATTATGATTTTTGTTTTTTAAAAAATGGTGAGGCTGAATAATAAAGCCATGGAATGTGTGGGGACTTTTTTTAGAAAGCTTTTGCTTAATTAACAGAGATTTTTTGCATACAGTTTTAGGAATACAGCGGTTCTTCCCCCGTATCCACATTCCCACCCCCAATCCCGTCCCACCTCCTACTCCCTCTCCCATCCCATTCTTCATTAAGGTTTGTTTTTAATTAGCTTTATATGCAGAAGACCAACTCTATACTAAGTAAAGATTTCCACAATTTGCACTGTGTGGAGACTCTGAAGTAGGACGGCGCCCGAAGGTCTCACCCTCAGCCCGACTTTCTCCCCTCCAGAAGCCACCAGCGAAAATGTATCACTTGAAAAGCATGGACTGCCTCATAAAACTTGATGAATGGTGAATTTTGCATTTCTTATCATTTTTGTATGTGAAGATGAACCATACTTCTTTCTCTGATTTCTTCAACCGGGTTGGGCTACATGGTTCTGACTGCCACATCCAGCGTGGAGCTGATTCCAAACATATGCAGGAATGTATGCATCAGCCCCTCAAGCCCTGGGAACCCCAAGAAGCTCTGAGCTGTCAGGCCCAGGAGCAGCTGCTCAGGGCAGTGTTTTCAAAACTGTTCCAACCAAGTCGGTCTGTCGCCTCCCCAGCTTGATTTAGTCCAGCCCCACAGACATTTGTTATGTGAGTCTGAGTGTCAGTGTCCATGCTAGGCACAGGAATAGGAGATAAACACCAGGTTTCTGCTCCACAAGGGTGACCGTGCAGTGAGGGATGCAGGCCTACAGAGATGGAGTGTGAGGGAGGGTTTCTCTTACAGAAGTGACATCAGAGAAAAGAGAACACAGCTCACTTGACAGAGGCCTCTTGGACAGGGTGATGCTTGCCATGAGTGCAAGAGTGTGCCTGCTCCACCAGGTCAAAGGAAGGGGTTGGGGACAAGCAGGTGCAGGGAGGGAGGAGCTTGGCAGAGGCAGGGCCTGTGTCTCACCCTCAAGGGCTTGATCATTGGATGATTACCTCCTAAATGTCAGAATATCACTGGAGGGTGCAGCGCTATAGCACAGTGGGCTAAGCCTCTGCCCGCAGCGCCAGCATCCCATATGGGCACCTGTTCAAGTCCTGGCTTCTCCTCTTCTGATCAGCTCTCTGCTATGGCCTGGGAAAGCAGTAGAAGATGGCTCAATAGGCACTGTGGCATAGAGGGTAAAGCTGCCACCTGCAGTGCTGGCATCCCATATGGGCACTGGTTCAAGTCCCAGCTGCTCCACTTCCAATATAACTCTCTGCTATGGCCTGGGAAAGCAGTAGAAGATGGCCCACATCCTTGGGCCCCTGCATTCACTTGGGAAGACTCAGAGGAAGCTCCTGACTTTGGATCAGCACAGTGCTGGCCATTGCAGTCAATTCTGGATTGAGCCAGTGGATGGAAGACTCTCTCTCTCTTTGCCTCTCCTTCTCTCTCTGTGTTAACTCTGACTTTCAAATAAATAAATAATAAAAAAGAAGAAGATGACCCAAGTACTTGGGCCCCTGCACCCGCATGGGAGACCTAAAAGAAGCTCCTGGCTCCAGGCTTCAGAGATGCCCAGCTCTAGCCGTTGCGGCCATTTGGGGAGTGAACCAGCAGGTGGAAGACCTTTCTCTCTATCTCTCCCTCTCTCTGTCTGTGACTCAACCTCTCAAATAAATAAATCTTTAAAAAAAAAAAAAAAAAAAACAGAAAGTCCCTGGAGCCAATTTTGAGCAGGTGGGTATATCACAGAAAGATTGTGTGGCCATAAGGTGGTAGGTGGTTGATTATGTAAATGCAAGCCTAGGACAGGGATAGCATTCAGAGGAAAAAATCTGCATTGGAGACCAGCACCTTGCTATCTCAGCAGCAAGGGGGATTAAGTGGAGGGGCTGCATGTGGGAGACAATGAGGAGGAAGGTGAGCACACAGTAGTCACTGACTGCAATGCTGGAGAGGACACCAGGGTGGCAGTGGGTTGAGCAGAGAATCTGCAGTGCAACGCTGGCCTGAAGACCTCCAGGGCCTCTGCGCAGCAGACAAGGGGTGGTCACGTCCTCCCTTCAGAGAAGGCCTCCGGCCAGGTGTAGACTTGAGTGCTTACTGCAGCCTCCCTCCAGGCATGTGGCTGGCTCAAGCCAGGTCTCCCAGTCCAGACACTTGCCCCGTGAGTAGTGCTGCCCAGGCCCTGGCTGATGTCCCTGCTTGCTGGCTTCCAGGGCAGTAGGGCCCGAGAGGTAACCCAAAGCCATTGTACCATATGAGTGTTCACTTCTTGTAGAGGATTCAAATGTGAGCTCTGTTTGTCTTGTGCCTCCTGCCACAAAGGTGAAGAGAACACAGAGAAAGCCCTACCTGGAATGACATTTCCTTCACCCTCTGCTAGGCCCATTCATCAGAAGGAGCCAACCAAAAGCATTTGGCTCTGTTCTGAGTTCAGTAAATGTCTACTAAGGAGCAGGCACTTTAGTAGTAGAGAATGTTTTTATGAATTCCAGAAACAAGAGGACACAAATCTATTTGCTCATTTTGTATGCCTTCCTTAAAGGAAGCCTGGGAACAGGGAAGTTCTAACAAATTTAAAGGATGAAAATGGATATGAAGAACTCGTCCCTAGCTTAAATGGAGGTAAAACTCAAGTAGCTAAGCAGTTAGGACATTTACTGGCTGATAGAATTGGAATGCCAGAGATAGGGTAGCCTTCAGGGCTGAGTGTTTCAGGGCTCAGGATCATTTTACCCCTAATCTGCTTTAAAGTGAGTCTTCCTCAGGATCGCTAGTCATCAGGGAAATGCAAATAAAGGCCACAATGAGGGGCCAGCAGTGTGGTGTCGTAGCCTAGGCCTGAGTCTGCAGTGTCGGCATCCCAAATAGGTGCCAGTTCGAGTCCCAGATGTTCCACTTCCCATCGAGTTCCCTGATGATGGCCTAGGAAAGCAGTGGAAGATGGTCCAAGTGCTCGGGCCCCTGCACCCACATGGTAGACCTGGAAGAAGCTCCTGGCTCCTGAATTCGGACCGGCCCAGCTGCAGCCACTGCAGCCATTTGGGGAGTGACCTGCGGATCGAAGACCTCTCTCTGTCTCTCCCTCTGTCTGTAACGCTGCTTCTCAAGTAAATAAATAAATCTCTTTTAAGAAACACACATTAACAATTTGACACTCTTGTTTATGGCATCAGCAATCTCCCCAGGCTCTAGTCATGAGTTGCCAAGGCTATGGAAGCCTTTTGAGTTTGCCGATTTTGATCTTATCCAGACAGGGTCATAGTCAAAGTGGAAGTTCTCTCCTCACTTCAGAGAAAGGTACCTCCTTCCTTGATGGCCCTGATCTTTCCACTGGGATCTCACTCGCAGAGATCTTTCATTTAGGTTTGTTGTTGTTGTTGTTTGTTTGTTTGCTTGTTTTTGCCAGAGTGTCTTGGCTTTCCATGCCTAAAATACTCTCATGGGCTCTTCAGCCAGATCCAACTGCCTTAAGGGCTGATTCTGAGGCCAGAGTGCTATTTAGGACATCTGCCATTCTATGAGTCTGCTGTGTATCCCACTTCCCATGTTGGATCGTTCTCTCCCTTTTTTATTCTATCAGTTAGTATTAGCAGACACTAGTGTGTGATCCCTTTGACTCTTAGACCTATCAGTGTAATCGATTAATGTGTTGTCCAATGTGAAGTAATGCTATAACAAGTACTGAAACAGTATTTTACACTTTGTGTTTCTGTGTGGGTGCAAACTGATGAAATCTTTACTTAATATATACTAAATCGATCTCCTGTATATAAAAATAATTGAAAATGAATCTTGATGTGAATGGAATGGGAGAGGGAGCGGAGATGGGAGGGGTGCGAGTGGGAGGGAAGTTATCGGGGGGGGGGAAAGCCATTGCAATCCATAAACTGTACTTTGGAAATTTATATTTACTAAATAAAAGTTTTTAAAAAAAGAAACACACAATGAGGTTTCACCTCACCCCAGTTAGAATGACTAGAATCCGAAAATCCAGTAACAATAAATGCTGGCAATGTTGTTGAGGGAAAGATACCCTAATAACTGATTATGGGAATGTAAACTAGTATAACCATTATGGAAGACAGTATAAAGATTCCTCAGAAATCTGAAAATAGATCTATCATATGACCACATGACCCAGCCATCGCACTACTGGGAATTTAACTAAGGGAAATGAAATCAGACTATGAAAGAGTTATCTGTACACCCATGTTTATTGCAGCTCAGTTCACAACAGCTAAGATATGAAATCAACCCAGATATCCATCAACTGATGACTGAATAAAGAAAATATGGTATATATACACTATGAAATACTAATCAGCCATAAAAAGAGAGAAATTCTTCCTTTTGCAACAAAATAGATTTAACTGGAAACATTATGCTTAGTGAAATAAGCCAGTCCCCAAAAGACAAATGTTATATGTTTCTCTGATATTATAGAACACAAAAATGTATAGAAATTAAACAGAAGTCTTGTAATTTTTTTTAGCCCTTGTTTATACCCCTGAGGAAGTATGGTCTTCCTACATTTATTTATTTAATACTATGACTAGTGGTGAATTAATCCCATGATTATAGGGTGGATTAAAAGTATCTCTTTGCAAAAATTAGGGGAAAAAAGAGAAAAGAAGGAAGGAGGTGGATTGAGGGAAGGAGAGGGGAATGGAGGGAAATATGGTTATCTTATTAGAAATGTACATATGAAATACATGAAATCTGTAGTAAAGAAAATTTTAAAGTACAATAAACCCAAAAATACTGTCAACTAGGGCTAGAGCTCTTGGAAAATAAATAAGTAAGTAAAGTGAGCCTACAACCTCAGATGGGTAGCAAAGTGGCTGCTGAAGACCCACACATTGCACCTAGATCCATCATTGCCCAGAGAAAGAGGTGAGTGGGTCTATCTGATTCTGTGGTTTGCCCCAGGACAGAAGAAACTTTGCAACCTTCTACAGCATACTTGGAGGCACTTCTCATTGGTTGACATGGGTTTCCAGGCCCATTTCTGAAAGAGTCACTGGCAAAGAGAAGGGGGTGTATTTAGGCCTGAAAGCAGGTACTATCAGGGAGACAGAGAAGGAGATGTGGTGCAGACAGCAAGCAGTGTCTTCAAAGTTGATCTGATTCTGAATTAGCGGCACTTGGAACAGTGAACTCACCAGGTGATACTTTAGAAAATGCTACAGCACAAAGAATTAAGCAAGAAGGAAGATGATGAGGATAATAAGAAGAACAAACAGGCTGCACCAAACATACACAGCACAGATCTCATGATTCAGAATCACCCAGTTCTTGACGCTGAGCAGGGCCTGGAGCACACAGTTGCTCTCACGCTCTCTCAGCTCCTGCCTCTGCCTTTCCACCGGCAGCTTCACCTTGTCCCGGAAGCACCTGTAGTCTCCTTCCATGGGCCCTTGTCCACCTTGCTGCAGCACCTGCGCCTGAAAGAAGAGGTCGTTGCTGTGGAAGGAGCCCCCGAGCTCCCGCTCCAGCCCCGCGATCACAGCCATGAGCTCCGCCAGCTGCCTCTGCTGCTCCTCCCCAGAGGCCCTGTTGTTGAAGGCGCAGAATCGCCTCCCGCACTCCAGGACCGCGCCCTTCAGGCCGAGGTTGTCCGTGTTGGTGACATACTGATCCAGGGACTGGCCCTCCAAGTCCTCCCTGTGGGTGAAGAGCATGACCACGTGCCTCATGGCGTCTGCCCCAAACACCTCCTTCAGCCTCCTCACTGCCATGCTGTCCTGGTCTGTGAAGCGTCCCAGCTGGGTCACCAGGAGCAGCACGTGGGGCCCTGGGACAGACAGCAGGTAGCAGCGTCTGATCTCCTCGTACACCTCTTGGGTCTGGGCCTTGGACTCAAAGATGGGGGGCGTGTCGACGACAAGGAGGCTCCTCCCGTTCCACGTGCCCATCTCGCGCTGGCATCTCCTGGTCACGGACCGGGCCGCCAGCCTGGACTCAAACACTGGCTTGCAGAGGATGCTGTTCCCTGTGGCACTTTTCCCACTGCCTGTTTTGCCCACCAGGATGATCCTCAAAGGTGGTGACCCTGGAGTGCAGCTGTCATCTCTGTCTATGAGGATGCAAGGAAAACTCATCAGTCACCTGTGCCTTTATGAGCAGAGAAAAAGACCCAGAGGGGCCACAGCCTGGACAAATCTGGATTCCAGACTCTGCTCCCATCACTGACAACCATGTGTCTGGAATCCGAGGACCTGGCACAGGATTTGTGGAACAGAGGAACCTACTGAACTGAGTCCTGGGTTCCTTTTCTTCTGGAACTTCTGAGGGTTTTTTTTTTAAATAAGATTCATTTTATTTATTTGAAAGACAGTGTTACAGAGAGAAGTAGAGCCAGAGAGCGAGAAATAGAGATCTTTCATCTGAAGGTTCACTCCCCAGATGAGTGAACAACAGCCAGAGCTGAGCTTATCTGAAGCCAGGAGCAGGGTGCAGGGGCCCAAGGACTTGGGCCATCTTCCAGAGCTTTCCCAGGCCATAGCAGAGAGCTGGATTGAAAGTGGAGCAGCCAGGACTCAACCGGCACCCATATGGGTACCAGTGCTGCAGGCTGGGGCTTTGACCCTCTGTACCACAGTGCCAGCCCCAGAACTTCTTGGTTTTTTTAATCCTTCTAGAACCTTCCCTCCATTCAGTACCTCCCCGAAGACCTAGAACCCAAACACTCCACAGGAAAGTATTTCCGTTGTATTTTTTTCCCCATACTCTCTGCTTTTCCCATCCTTACCTGGTCTCTGTTTTACAAGATGACAGGGTTTTGTCTGGACAACTTGCCCTCCCAAAGGAAAACAGAGCAGCAAAATACCTAGGAAGCTCCAGTTCCTGGGGGAAGAGATGAGCTTGCTTTGTCCCCGGGTGAATAGTCTTGTGCCTTTCACTCTCAGGTGGGAAGCCTGCCGCCCGTGCTGACTCCATGGCCCTTGCCCAGTGTGAAGACCCCCAGCGAGTGCAGCTTCCTTACCTGGGGGGAAGGCACCTTCTCCATTCTTCAGAGGCTCTTCCATTTTGTTCTAGAGGGGACCGCATACAAAGATTGCTGACACCGGAGCTGTATGCAATATCAGACAAGGAACACTACATTTCATACACGAGGCGGTTGAGGAAATAACCTGATGGCGTCCCAGATGATTGAATGGATGAACTGAGACTAAAACCCAGGTCTGCAGACCTGCTGCTCTTCTGAGCAGTAGACCAAGCTGAAGAACATGCAGATGGCCCCAAAATGCAAGCACAAGCACGTGTTCCCTTGAGCTGTCATTGACTCCCGGGATGCAGTGAAACGTTTGTCACCCCCATCCCCAGAAGACCACGCAGGTCCCCCGGTCAATTTCCTGCTGAACTTGCAGTCCTCTGGGGCTCTCATCTGCCTTTAGGGTCTCAGTGCTGGTATCCAAACAAAAGTTGGCCTAGCCACATAGCCCCCTGCAGAACAAGTTCCTCCTTAAATTCCCATGGTGACGGTGGTACCCCAGGGGTGGGGGTGGCCAATGACCCTGCTTTGCCCAGGGCTGAGACGATGCAGGAGGATGCCACGGGTCCAGGCTGGGGGGAGGGATAGTCAGTAGACAGAGGGAAGAGTTGGCTCATCAGGCTTAGTCAGCTGGGTATGTAATGGAAGACAGTCAGTGCTGCCGTGTTCTTAGCTCACACGGCTTTGGACGAGAAGCTGCCTCAGGAGCACCTGTCATCAACCCTAGGCACCCTCCTTCATCACGTCCCTTTTTCTCGATCCTTTGTTTCCTTCTTACCTCGCACTTCCTAGGCTCAGGCAGGTGGTGCATCCAAGCCCCACAGAGGAATGACTTCATGGGTTCCAGTACCAGGACCACCTGCACAACCCTTTCCATGGCTACATCAGGACCTCGCTGTGTGCAGAGCTTCAGGGTGTTGCCTTCAATAGGCTTAAGGAGTTGACGCTAGGGAATGAGTCTCTAACTGTGGAATCTCAGGGCTTGTGACAGATCAACCCAAAAACTACTTTTGGGAACAAGTGGATTCCCCTAAAGCACCTTAGGATTATGCTACATAAGATGCTATTTAGCTCCCCAGTATGGGAAGTTAGCCAGTAATTACCTTGGCTGGAAAAATTAATAGCTAAATAATGTTGGAATCATTTTAAGTACTAAATTGCATAACTGAGCTTCCCCAATAATTTCGTAGTAACTCACTCTGAGAGTAATTTTAGTGCCAGAAGAGAGAAACCAGCAAGTTACTGCCTCCTGGACTCTCTATTCTTTAGTTGGGTTCCATAGAAACCAGTCTGATCTGGTTTGCAGTCTGCCCCAGAATATGCAGAATTTCAGATCCAATCAAGCTCTGGCCTTTTGGATGGAAACCAGTCCCTGAACACCCTCTGTTAGCCTGAAATCCAAGAGAGGTCTCTCAAACTGAGTGCAGTGGTCAATCTTGGGCGTCAGCTTGGTTCAGCTGTGGTACCCAGTGACCTAATCAAACACCAGCCTAAGTGTGGCTCTGAGGATGGTTGTTCATGTTGTTAGCACCGACAACACGTTCTGGAGGGTAATGACCAGATCTGTTGAAGGGCTGAGGTTTCCTGGAAAAGGAATTCTGCCTCATTACAGCTGTGTCACCTCTATAGGTTTGGGACATTCCAGCCCCCACAATCAGATGAGCCAATTCCTGAAAATAAATCCCTTACTACCTGTGTCCTAGTGTTTCTACTTTTGCGGAGAAAACAAACCAGTAATCAACACTAATTCCCAGTGCTGGCACCATGGCTCATTTGGTTAATCCTCCACCTGCAGCGCTGGCATCCCATATGGGCGCCAGCTTCTAGTCCTGGTTGTTCCTCTTCCAGTCCATCTCTCTGCTGTGGCCCGGGAGGGCAGTAGAGGATGGCCCAAGTGCTTGGGCCCCTGCACTCGCATGGGAGACCAGGAGGAAGCACCTGGCTCCTGGCTTCAGATCGGCACAGTGCCGGCCATAGCAGCCATTTGGGGAGTGAACCATCGGAAAGAAAGACCTTTCTCTCTGTCTCTCTCTCTCATTGTCTATATTTCTACCTGTCAAATAAATTAAAAAAAAAAACCTAATTCCCTTAACTGAGACTAAAAAGAAGAAACAAATCCCCTTGGCCACTTCTTTTTGAGGATGAGTATGGGGTGGGGAGAAGCGGGGGATTCTTTTAAGAACTAATTACACAGGGAAGGCAAAGTGGAAGCCAGGTTTTTCTAGATATCAGCTTGTGAGACCAGTGACACTGAGATGAAGACATTCTGTTTTCTCCTGCACTGCCTCTGAATTATCTTGAACAGTCTTCTATGGAGAGAGCCAGGGAGGAGGGGCCCCTGGGCACAGGAAGGAACCAGGTAAGTGAGCAGAGAGGTGAGCGTTAAAGGGCTGAGAAGAGGACTTGAAAGAGCTGCAGAAAAGGGGGTGGGAGAGGCTCTCGGAGCTGAGCTTCCTAAACTTGGCGAGATGTCAGGCCTTGAGCAATCTTGTGATGCTCTCCACTCCTCTGAACCAGGAGGAAACGAAGACTCGGTGGGGTGGGTAATACCAAGTCTGAGCCCAAGGCTGCAAAGGGGCAACTCCTTCCCCGTGCTTCCTGGGGCCAGCCAGACGCAGGGAGGACACCCGACACCTGCCCTGTGTGCTGAGAGGGGTGGGGTCTGCCCGGCTGCTCCTCAGCCCCCAAGGACAAGGCAAGCAGGCTACTCACATGATGTGTTTGGCCAAGTGAGGGGGAGCTAGCCGTTTCCTCTGAGAATGAGAACCTCAAAGTGCCGTGTTTGCAGAATCCAGCCTCAGCAGAAAGCAGAGGGCCAAAGAGGGCTCCTCCACAGCAACAACCAAAGTTTTTCTCATTTTCTCTGTTTTTTGAGGATTCTTTTTTCCTTTCTGGTCACACTGCTGCTTCTGTGGTCTGAGCCACCACATCTGCGACTGCCTAGTGACTGCCACCATTCCCCAGCTGCAGGCCTCCTTTGCTCTGCCCCCTACAGACACCCTCCCCCACCTCCACCACCCTAAAGCCTATTCAGGGCTGGCCTTCAATCCACTGCACCAGTCCTCTCTCAAAGATGTTTCTTCCCGTGGGGATAGCGGACCCACTAAAAGAGCAGCTCCTGCTCCGGTGTGGCAAAGCATCACCGCCGAGCTGCAGCAGGTGCGAGATTGAGGCCCTCTTGTCTTCCAGGTTGCTCTTCTTGCTGCAACATGTCTAGAACCCTGGAAGAAGCTCATTGGGGAAGGGAAAGGTACAGGCCACCCTGGGAAATGTAGTGTAAAGATCTCAAACTGGTTGGCTGACCTGAGGCAGACTGTCTTCCAGCTGCCAAAAGTGATAAGAATATTCTCCCTGCCTTCCTCACCAGAGCTTCCTGATGATAAGTGGCCCACTGCTTAGGAAAACACAGCGTGCTGTTGTGAGCATCTGTGCTATTGATGAGCCATTCCCCACTCTGAAGCCCTTGCTGCTTGCAACTCCATGCTGGCTAACTAGGTGGTTTTAACTAATTCTCTAAGGAAGAAAGAAAGAAGTGGGGGTGGGGGGAGAAAGGGGGGGAGGGAGAAAGAAAGAAAGAAAGAAAGAAAGAAAGAAAGAAAGAAAGAAAGAAAGAAAGAAAGAAAGAAAGAAAGAAAGAAAAGGAGGAAGAAAGAAAGAAAGAAAATGTTTTATCTGAGCTGAGTGCCACTCCTGAAATCTTTTTCCCCTCTTTAAATTGGAAACTATTCTCACCAAGCTGAGTAGTCTATTCACCAACAAGACTAAAATCAAAAGATCAAAAGGTGAATTTTCAGCCTGCTCTTCAAGGGGCAAGCTGTGACCTCTGGGGATGGGGGAGGGGGAGGTTCAGGAGGTCAGGTGCTCTTTTCTTGTCCTACAATATATGGGGAATCTCACATCTGCACCCAGGTATGGATGTAACAGCCACTATGTGCATGCATGGATATATTTTTGCACAAACACAGGAAATAAGCTCATTAGTATCACCAAAGAGTCACTGAGCTCATTCAAAACTTTAGGTTCTGAAAAATATATCAGTAATATTTTCAGCTTACACTTTCTTGGGACTTAAGGGTATCTAATTCTTGGTGCTGATTTTGGGATAAAGAAACAGAGGTTTAGAAAGATCAGAATGCCTTGTCCAGGGGGCAGAGATTGCCACTGGTGGAACTGGAGGTGGAGGCCAGAGAGAAGAGTGTGAATGAAAGAAACCCCACCAAGCCCTGTTACCTGGTGGGCTGTGTGGTGTCTGCCGAGTTCTATGGAGAGCCTTGGAGTAGTGCTCCCTCCAACAGCCCCTCTCACGGGCTTCTCCTGGTCTCACTGCAAGAGCAGTGAGAGATGAAAAGGCTGTCAGCAAATTCTGTCTTCAGGGGTGGGGTGGGGTGGGGCGGGGACCATGACCCCTGGAAATAGGAAAGGAACAGTGTATGTGGGTTTCCTCAAAAAGCCATCCTCAGAGGGTGACCTCGAAGCCCTCAGAGACAGCCAGAGAGAGGCTGTTTGTGAAACAGCAGTTGCATTTCCTGTCCCCATGACACCTCGGCAATGCTTTTGTATTAAGAAAAAAAATGGGTTACCATTAGTAGAAGAATGGAGAGCAGCAGAAGCCGATAGACATTAGGGGCATGGCTGTCTTTCACCTCTCTGCTCTGGAGAGAGTCTCTTATGTGAACTTCTAGCTGGCAGCGAGGGCTGAACCCAAGATGCCTTTCCCAGTTCTTCTGCACACGGAGCAGGCATCCTGTTTTGAGACGTTCTGTGCCTCCCTCCTATTTCTCTGCCACTGAGGAGTGGGGTGCAAGGCTCAGCGGGTTCCCCCACCCACATGGACTTGCAGACCCTGCTCAGAGGTATCAGGTGCCCGTGTGACTTACTGAAGTCTTGTGATGGAGATGAACACGGTCTTACCTGCCATAAGATACTCAGGCGGATGCTCATGTGTCCGGGGCACAGAGAAAGGACAGCGGAGCCCGAGCAGCCGCTTTCTGTTCATGGGAGGATGTGCAAACTGGCCACTGCAAGGTGGATCTTGATTCTGTCTTCAGTCACAGCCTGAGCAGCTGTCTAGGCTGAGACAAGATGGCCTTCTATTTTGATAAATTGAATGCATTTTCTCCTAGCCTGCCTGCTTGTACACTTGGTTGATTTTTGTCTGTTAAGTTATACAAATATTTCTTGTTGATTAGAAAAGACCCTTTATGTTCAGATGCCCAATAGTACCTACTCCATATTATGTTTGTTAACAATTCTTTTCTGCTTCTTTCCTTCTTTATTCAGAGTTTTATGGCTGAGTTTCCTCCTTTTCTTCCAGGGCTAATGTTGCATGGTTAGAGCTGGCCCTCAAAGCGGAAAGTGCTTCTAATTCCTTTTGAAAGAACTGTCAGCAATAAAGAAGTGGGCTGGTTGTTTTTTCTTACAGCTACAGAGGATTAAAAAAAAAAAAAACAACAGTAACTATTATTCCTACACAATATTATTCTATTAGTCTGAAAATGGTAGCTTTGGCCTATGAAAATAAACTTTCCTCTCCAAACTTACAATTATGGATTATATAGAATTAAGGATTGCTTTTCAATTTGATAATTTGTTTTCCTGATAGTGAGATGTAAATTGAAATCTGGTAATTCTAGCAGGTTTAAATATTTACCAGATTTCTTGGACAAATCCTAAAAGATTTCCTGACATGCACCTCTTCTAGCATAGACACGCAAATAACAAAATAAAACAAAACAAAGAAAAACAATCAAAGAGCATGAAATGCCTTCACCTCATTTATGTTCAGTGTGCTAAGTTAACTGGAATGAGCAACTTTTGCCCAATGTCTAGCAAATACTACCCCCTACTGTTCATCTCTTGAGTTTGTTATAGTAAGGGATTTTTATTAAATTATAAAAAGGGAACAGACTTAATATATTGCATATACTTGGTTTTAAAAGTGTTGTACCTGAGCGAGTGCAAACAAAGGAGCTCCACACATTGATAAAATCTGATGGTCCTTTATTGCCAGCGGTGGAGAGTGGGCTCATGCCCTAAAGAACTCTCAACCCTGAAGCACAAAGTAACAAGGTTTGTAAGGGCAAAAACCACAAAATTGGGAGGCGAATTCATGGTTGCTAGGAACAGAGGGGAATACATGGCTACCGGCTTCAAGCTGACCTAAAACCTATGCAAAACTAGTATCAATTATAATCTTGACAATACCAGTTACAATCTTAACAATTCCAATTATAAGCTTGACATTAATCCAGGTATTGGTTTTAATCATATGTAGGATATAGACAAATTACATTTTTATCATTAACCCAGGTGCAGCCTATCCACTTCCAAGCTTGAGCGATCATGCTACGGGGTTTCTATGCTCTGCCAAGTGTGATGTAGTGGACTGCTATTGTCCAACTGTTTCAGATCATAGTTTCAGACCAGAGTCTCATGGTGGGGGGGTGGGGGGGGGCACCTTCCCAGAATGGAGTCTCAAGTGCTCCAAAATGGAGTCCCTACTGTCAAGGTGCTACTTCAAGAGCATAATGATACTTCCTACTCTACCTGCCCTAACTCTCTCCCTCACTCCCATCTTCACTCCTTCTTTTCTTATTTTTCTTTTAATATTTACAGTGACATACTTTCAATTTTCTTTATAATCACAAGCTTAACCCACCTCTGAATAGAGAATTCAGCAAGTAGTAAGTAGAAAAACCACTGTTCCTCAAGAGTACAGAAAAGGGCTAGATTTCAGTCTGAAAATCTTAATGTTTTCTTAATCACTTCCATCATTTTTAGAAAGTCTTCCTGGGTTGGCACTGTGGCATAGTAGGCTAAGCTTTTGTCTGTGGTGCCAACACAGTTTGCCACCAGTTTGAATCCTGACTGCAACTCTTCCCATCCAGATCTCTGCTTATGGCCTGGAAAAGCAGTGGAAGATGACCCAAATGCCTGGATCTCTAAACCCACTTGGGATACCTGGAAGACACTCCTGGCTCCTGACTTCAGATCAGCCCAGCTTTGGCCATTGTGGTCATTTGGGGAGTGAACCAGCAGATGGAAGACTTCTCTCTCTGTCTCTCCCTCTCTCTGTAATTCTACCTCTCAAATAAACAAATAAAAACTCTTGTGCACCAACTCCCCATGTAGGACCTCTGCCCTTAATGTGTTGTACTATGTGAATTAACGGTAAAACTACTATTCAAACAGTACTCTATACTTCTATGTCTTTGTGGGCGCAGTCTGTTGAAATCTTTACTTAGTATTACTAAGTTGATCTTCTTTATATAAAGATAATTGAAAATGAATCTTGATGAAGAATGGGATGAGAGAGGGAGTGGGAGATGGGATGTTTGCAGGTGGGAGGGAGGTTATGGGGGGAAAAGCTGCTATAATCCAAAAGTTGTACTTTAGAAATTTTATATTTATTAAATAAAAGTTGAAAAAAGTCTTCATTTCTCACCCCATCATTTAAAAATGTATTGCTTATGTACATACAAACAAATGTGCACACTGATTCTTATAGGTTATTTATTTACAATTACCAAAATTTGGAATCAAGGAAGATATTATCCAATGACTGAACAGATAAATAAACTGTGTAACATACAGATAAAACATTAATCAACACTAAAAAAAATGGGCTAATCAGCCATGAAAAGATACTTAGGGGGAAAAGTTAAGTAGGAAACTTAAATGCTTGTTGCTAGAGGGGAGAAGCCAATGTGAGTTATGTACTGTGGGTTTCCAACCACAGATATCTGAGAAAGGCACAAGAATTATGACAGTAAAGTGATCAGATTGCCAGAGCTTCACAATATACGGAACACAGGGGATTTATAGGGCATTAACAACTGTGTATGACACCCTACTGGTAGTCATTTGTTATTACATATGGGTCAAAATCCATAGGATGTACAATCCCAAGACTGATCCCTAATGCAAACTGATGACTTGAGTTAATGATAATATATCAAAATTGGCTCCTCAATTAGAGCAAATGCACCATGTCAATACAAGACGTTACTAACAGGGAGAACTGGAGGGACAAAGGGATGAAGAGCATATAGAAACTCAAATGTTCCATAAACCTAAAACTGCTTTTAAAAACAAAGTCTATTATGTAGGCTAACAGTTAAGACACCCACACCCCACATTGGATTATCTGGGTTCAACTCCCGGCTCCACCTCCTGATTCCAGATTTCTGGCAATGCAGACTCCGAGAGACAATCATGATGACGTAAGTGCATTTCTGCCACTCATGTGGGGACAGGAACTGCATTCCTGGATCCTGGCTTAAGCTCCAGCCCAGTCATTGCAAGCACTTGGTGAGTGAATCAGTGGATGGCAGCTCTCTCTCTCTCTCTCTCTCTCTCTTGCTCTCGCTCTCTCTCCCCCCCTCTCTCTGTCTCTTTCTCCCGCCCTTCTTCCCTCCCTCCTCCCATGTTTCCCTCCCTCATACTCAAATAGATAAGTAAGTCCTATTAGTCTTCAAGGGGAATATGAAAGAAGATGAAGTGGGGAAGGCCTGAATGAAAGGTGTTGGGATACAAAAGGAGGAGGTGAGACTGGATGAGAAGAGGAGGCAGTGGGGAAGAGAAGGAGCTGGAGGAGCAGCAGGGTCATGTTTGTCAGAGGCTAAGAGACCTCAACAACACAACGGGGAGACAGACAAGATAACTAAGTTTACATCAGAAAAAGAATACATGAAAAATATCAAAATGTGAAGTGAATTTTAAATAATTATTAAAGCCATACACTAATAGACAATGCTGATAATCTTTTCCACCCTACTCTGTATAATGTTCATGTCTCAGACAACATTTCTATTCCTTTGTTATTCACCTAACAAAATATTCTTTATCTGGTTATTTGGGTGTTTATTTTAAAACTACCTCTGGCTTCTATATATCTCTCACTTAACTTCTAGATAGATTTTATAGGTATATAATACAAAATATTGAAATAGATATAATAATGATATAATGACAATATAATTGCAAGGAAGTACCACATTTGAATTGGATGACATTGTTTAGTAATGCACTTTGATTAATTAAAAATATATATTATACCTACTCTGCTAAAGACTACAATTTTTTAAAAGATGTAAATAATATACCAGTAGAAATAATAAAAGAAAATCATAAAAATGCTCAATTAACCCAAGACAAGGCAGAAAAAGAGAAGATATAAACCAATAAGAGATTAATTAAATTAAAAACCAGCTAGCAACATGGTAGATTTTAATTCAACTACATCAGTAAACATATTAAACCTGAAATATTGAAATATATCAGTTAAAAGACAGAGATTGTCAGATAGGACAAAAAATAAAATCTATTAGTATGCTGCCTGGTGAAAAATCACTTTAAAAATAAGAAGGTAAATGAGTTAAAATATCTTAAATGATAAAAATATATACCATTGAATAAAATGCAAAGGAAAGCTGGAGTCACTATATTTACATTAGAAAAAAGAAACTTCAGAACAAGGAGTATCATTAAGTATAAAAAGGAACATTAAGGATTAGTGTTTAGCCTGGAAGTTAAAGACACCAGTTAACATGTCCACACTCCAAATGGTAATACCTGGTTTGTACTCAGCTCCAGCTCCTGACCCCAGCCTCCTGCCAGTGCAGACCCTGGGAGGCAGCAAGGATGGCTCAAGGGATTGCATTCCTGCCACCCACAAGGAGACCTGGGTTGAGTTCCCAGCTCCTGGCTTTCTCTCTCTCTCTCTCTCTCTTTCTCTCTCTCTCTCTCTCTCTCTCCCCTCTCTCAAATAAATAAAAAATGAAATATTATATAATGAAAAAGTTGCCAATTCCCCAAGGTGACAGAACAATCCTAAATGTATATGCACTTAACAGTAAAAACACTTGAAGCATGTTTGTCTTCGAATCACGTGAAGAATAAATGAAAGAACTGAAGGCTATAGATGAATATTATAATTATAGTTCGATGTTTCAACATGTCTCACTCAGTAATGGATGGAACAAGTGGACAGGAAATCATTAAGAATGTAGATGAGTTCAACAAACTGCCAACCAACTTGACCTACTGACATTTATAAAATGCTTCATCCAGGGGCACAGGTGCAACTGGTGAAGCAGCCACTTGTGATGCTGACATCCAAAAAATACTGGAGTCCTGACTGCTCCACTTCTGATCCAGCTCCCTGAAGAAGTGCCTACAAAGGCAGCAGAAGATGATTGATCCAAGTGCTTGGGCCCCTCCCACTCACAGGGGAGATCTAGACAGTGTTGGAAGATCTGTATGTGTATGTGTGTGTGTGTGTGTGTGTCTCCCCTCTCTCCTTGTAACTTTGCCTTTCAAACAAATACATCTTTAAAATAAATAAGCGCTCCAGCCAACAACAGTAGAACACATATTATTCTCAAGTGCACATAGCAGTCACCAAAAATAGACATATCCTGGGCCATAAGACAATCCTTAACAAATCTAAAAGAACAGAAAATATACTGTTTTCAAACCATGATGAAATTAAATTTAAAATCAATAGCAGAAAGATATCTAGAAATTTCTCAAGCATTTGGAAATCTAAACACACACTGGAAAATAGCCATTCAATAAAAGAGAAAGTTGCAATACAATTTTAAGTATATTTAAATAAACGAACAAATAATTCCAACATATTGAAATTTGTGGAGGAGCTTAAGGGAGAATTTACAGCATCGAATACTTATATAAGAAAAGAAGGAAAATCTCAAAAGATTTATTTTTGCTCCACCTTAAAAAAATAGAGAAAGAAGAGCAAGGTAAACCCAAAGCAAGTGGAAAGAGAGGAAAAAAGATAAAGGAGCAAAAATCAAGAAATTAAAAACAGGGAAAAAGCAAGGAAACAAAACACAAAGAAAATTAAAAACAGAAAGAAATGTAAAACCCAAAATCTAGCTCTTTGAACAGATCAACAAAATTAATAAACCTGGAGAAAAGATATAGTAAGATAAACAACTCTCTAGGGAAGATATACAAATGGCCAATATGCACAAGAAAGCTATTCAACATCACCAACTGTTAGGGAAATGCAAATCAAATCAAAACCACAATGAGCCATAAACAAGAATGGGAATCCAAGGAGAGCAGGGGAGGGGATGGAATGTGGGTGGTACAAGGGCAAGTCCTACTTTGTTCCTAAATCTGTATATATGAAACTTGTATAAATAATGATGTATCAACATCAGTTCATCAATTACAATATATGTAACACATGAATATAAGATGAAAAAAAAAAAAAACACAATGAGATTCCACCTCACATCTGTTAGGTTAGCCATTATAAATAAAATTTTAAAAAGTAAGTGTTGGTAAGGAGGTGAGTAAACTGGAACCTTTGTGCATTGCTGCTGGGAATGTAACATGATCTCGCTGCTGTGGAAAATGTTTATAATGATTCCTAGAAAAAAAAAAAAAGCTCAACATGGAATTACTCTGTGATTTGGCAATTTCAGTTCTGAGTAAATATGCAAAAGAAATGAAAGCAGGGACTTGAACAGGTACCCATACAACCATGTTCATAGCAGCATTATTATAACAGCCAAAATATGGAAGCAGCTCAGGCATCCACTGACAGTGGAGAAAAAAAGCAAGATACAGACACAGAGTCTTCAAAAAGTTCATGGAAAGCACCGGTTAGCTTTTAATTTCATCTTTCCACAAATTTTTGTGAAGTACCCTTGTCCATACAATGGAATATTATTATTCAGATTAAAAAGGAAGGAAATCTTAACACATTCTACAACATGAATGAAGCTTAAGACCATATGTTAAGCAAAATGAGCCAGGCACCAAAGAACAAATATTGCATGATTCTACTTATCTGAGCTTTCGGAAAGAGTTAAGCTGGCAGAGACAGAGAGTAGATTGGTGGTTGAGGGGACCTATAAGGGGAGAAAATGGAGAGTCCGCATTTACTGGGTGCAGAATTTCAGTTTTGGAAGATGAGAAGGTTCTGTAGTCAGAAGGTGGTGCTGTCGGTACAATGCTGAGTGTCACTGTACAATGGTTACGGAGATAAATCTTATGTGTATATTACCACAATAAAAACTACTCCACATTAGTCCTTAGAAAAACATACATTACAGCCTCAGTGGGTTACTACTCACCTATTTGAATAGCTAAAAACAATTTGGAAAGCAAAACTTGAGCAATAGGAACAACAGTCTAAGTACAGACAAGGAAGAGAAAGAAAGTGGAATTCTCAGTAACTGCAAGTGAGAATATAAAATTGTGCTGCCACTCCAGAAAATAATGCTTCCATTTTTTACCACGCAACCCAACAATCCCACTCCAAGGTCTTGACCACAAGTCGAGTCAAACATTCTGTTGACAGAAATGTGAATGTTTATAGTAGCTTTTTTCACAACTAAAAGCTGGAAACAATTCAGATGTCCTTCAGCAGGTGAAAAGTTAACTAAACCTGTGTATTTCTGTACTGTGGAAACCTACTCAGCAATAAAAAGTATCAACCTATTGATTCACACAAATTGATGAATCTTAAAGTCATGTTGCCAGGGAAAGACAGAAGATCCAGAATGTCGCATATTAAATAATTCCATTTATGTGACATTCAAGAAAAAGCAACATTATAAGGCTTAAAAACAAACCAGTGGTTTCCAGGGGTTGGGAACATCTTTAAGAAACTTTTGGGGCCAGCACCGCAGCTCACTAGGCTAATCCTCCGCCTGTGGCGCCGGCACCCTGGGTTCTAGTCCCAGTTAGGGCACTGGATTCTGTCCTGGTTGCTCCTCTTCCAGTCCAGCTCTGCTGTGGCCTGGGAGGGCAGTGGAGGATGGCCCAGGTCCTTGGACCCTGCACCCACATGGGAGACCAGGAGGAAGCACCTGGCTCCCGGCTTCAGATCAGCACAGCACGCCAGCTGTAGCAGCCATTTGGGGGGTGAACCAACGGAGGGGAAGACCTTTCTCTCTCTCTCTCTCTCTCTCTCTCTCACTGTCTCTGCCTGTAAAAAAAAAAAAAAAAAAAAAAAAAAAAAAAAAAACACAGAATTTCCTAATTCGTAGTTTGAATATCTCCGGCAATGTCAACGAATCTTCTGGTGAACTTTTGTAGTGACCCACAATTGTTGCTCCTATATGAGTTGTTGTAACGATTTCTCTAAAGTTTATTAAAAAAAATCCAGTTTCAGTTTGCAAAGCTTCAGGAAAAGGAAAATTTTAGTTTTCAATGATATCAAATCAGGAGGATAGGAGAAAAAAAATGGAAACTAGCCTTCTGAGTTGTAGCCACATATCAGCAGAAACTAGAAAACAATCATAATCCTGTATAATTCACAGGTAGACAAAAACCTTAGACAATGAACAAGAATAGACTCCAGTAACAGCTAATTGTAATTTTTAATATTTTTTCTCCCCACAGTCACCCCCATACCAAACATAATCACAGTAAGACTAATTTTTTTTTAAGAGAAGCCTGATCTCCTCAAACTCCAACTTGGCCTGATTATTAGCATCAGTGGAGCTGGAATGGTAATTGATCATATAGGATCTTTTTAAATCTATTCTGGAACTTAAAAGTATATATATATAGGGAGTCTCAGATTGGACTTTTACAAAGCTAGGAAGCCAGGCTAAGGGCTTGTCATCTGACCCTACCCACAATACTGCCACATATAAGTGAACTCTCTTCTCAAGGTCCCCGAAATGTTCTTAAGACTCCTGCACCTGCCAGGAAGTGGCCTGCTTTACTCAGTCAATAAGATAGAGATGCTGTGAGCAAGGTCCCATCTCCAAGAGGCTTTGTTGGCTCCACAAAGTCCGGCCACACATGATTCTGTGAACTCAAATATATAACATCTTTGTTTTCAGTTCTGTTCTGCTACTAAGAGAATAGATTCTTGGGAGTAGCTGTTGTGGAAAAACGAGAAGATGCCACGTGAGATGCCTGCATCCCATAGCAGAGTGCCTGCATTCATGTCCTGCATCCACTTCCAAGCAAACTTATGCCTGAGACACACCCTGGGAGGCAGCAAGTCAAGGACTTGGGTCAACTCAAGGACTTGGGTCCCCGCCCCATGTGGGAGACTCGAATGGAGTTGCTAGGTCCTGGCTTCAGTCTGGCCAAAACCCAGCTATGGCATACATTTGGGGAGAATCAACGGATAGAAAATCTCTGTGTGTGTAGCTGTCTGTATGTCTGTGTGTCTCTGTGTGTGTGCATCACTCTGCCTTTAAAGTAAATAAAAATAAACCAATAAAAACTTTGTTTAAAAAAGAAGTTAATTTTGTTAGGGAGAGGGAGAAAATAGATTTTTAGTGGAACTCTGCAACAACCATCACTGTGAAAATGAGAATTTTCAGATGATTTCTGAATTCTAGAGGGATCAGGTAAGAAGGAAAAGTAAATGTTTTATTTCTGTTTACAAAGCCATAATCTCCCGGATTGTTGTAATCTACAGATATCTTAAGAGAAAGGAAAAAATGTTTGTTTAAATCTGGAAAACAAAACATTAAAGAATCAGTAATGTTTCAAACAAAAATCCACTTTTTTTTTTTTTTTGACAGGCAGAGTGGACAGTGAGAGAGAGAGACAGAGAGAAAGGTCTTCCCCTTGCCGTTGGTTCACCCTCCAATGGCCGCCGCGGCCGGCGCGCTGCAGCCAGCACACCACGCTGATCCGATGGCAGGAGCCAGGTACTTATCCTGGTCTCCCTTGGGGTGCAGGGCCCAGTCACTTGGGCCATCCTCCACTGCACTTCCGGGCCATAGCAGAGAGCTGGCCTGGAAGAGGGGCAACGGGGACAGAATCCGGTGCCCCGACCGGGACTAGAACCTGGTGTGCCGCCGCAAGGCGGAGGATTAACCTAGTGAGCCGCGGCGCCGGCCACAAAAATCCACTTTTAAGAACATCATTTTTCTTCATCAGTTCCGAGGAATCCCCTGTGATTAACCCTTGCTTCACCTGATACTGGGCTAGACACAGGAAAGAGCAAGGGAGGGAGGGAGGGCAGGAGGCAGAATCATTATGTTCTGAAAACTGTGTATATGAAATACACAAAATTTGTGCCTTTTACATAAATTTTTTAAATATTTTAAAAGGAAGCACAGGAACTATTCTGATAAGACTCGGAACTTTCCTGGGCAGATCTCTCAAAAGGTAAAGAAAAACCTTTTATAATCTCTTATCAAGAGAGGATCAATACTCCAAAATACCGGGAAAAAGTCACTTTAACATAGAGTTTTGCATCAGTGTATTTTTGATACTAAGGCTCAATTTTGGGACCCTTATGATAAATTCGTTCAGTTTTATCCAGCTTATCCATTAAGTTTTCTAAAGATAGCTTTCTGGGAGGAGGAAGAAGGGTTGGAGTGTGGGAGGGAGGGAGGGTAGGGTGCCAAGTATCACTGAGTTTCTAAATCTGTATATATGAAATACACGAAACTTGTATAACTTAAACAAAATTTTTAAAAAAGAAAAGAAAAAAGCATGCTTGCTTGCTTTGAAAGGCAGACTGACAAAAAGAAATCTTCCATCAGCTGTTTCACTCCAAAATGGCCACAATAGCCTGAGCTGAGACAAGCCAGAGCCAAGAGTCAGAAACTCCACCTGAGTCTCCCATGTGGGTGGCAGGGACCCAAGTACTGGGGCCATCATCTGCTGCTTCCTGGGCACATTAGCAAAGAGCTGGATCAGAAGCAAAGCAGCCAGGATTCGAACTTGTGCTCTGATAGGGAATGTAGGCATCTCAAACGGCAGATTAACCCACTGTGCCACAATGCCTGCCCTTATTCACTTGGTTTTTATACTTTATGTTTCTCTTTTATTGTGAAGCAACCTTTAAATAACCTCTAATTTAGTATAAAATTTCTCTTCCTTTCCCTTCACAAAAAAAAAAAATCATCTTTACACCACATACCGTTTCTTATCAAAAGCACATCTTACTTCCCTTGTATATTTTGCATAGAGAACCATGGTTTTATTTCTAGTCATTTTAATTACATATATTGATTATAATATTTAATTCTTAGTAACCATAATTGCCATGGAAAACCAGGAGGAAAGCAATTCTGTAATATGCTAACATTCTGTAAGAGATTAGACACCATTTCAAATTTTTAGAGGCATTATACAACTTTTTTTCAGTGCAACAGAACCTGTTAGAAACAGGCCCACATATCCTTGTCTCTCTGTAAAAATTAAGAATGTAAAACGGAGAGATTGATGTTTAGTAATCAATGTTTCCAAATTTTATCTTATTTGGAAATTATCTGGATAGTCAATGCATACTTCACTTAGTGTAACTTTAATGTTTCAAGTTACCAAAAATGACTTTGGAAAGTAGTTTCAAGCAGATGTATTGTGTTAAACATAACCATTGTTGAGTCATTTTTCTTTATAACTTTTATCACATTTATTTAGTTCACTTAACAGTCGTGTTTACTTTGAAAAGTTTATGAAACATTAGAGTATTTTCTTAAATTGCATTTTGCTGAAAATGTTTGTAACATGTATATTGGGAAAGTATCAAACATCATTTTAGCAAAGCACCTAAAAAGTTAAACATCTGGCCTTGTGTTTTCCCTTTTTTCCTTCAATTTCAGGCGGTGGCAGGCAGTACCTGGTCTCTCTCCTAAATATTCTCATTTCAAAGACATTGTGAGATCTGCATCTCCAGGGGGCTGAGAAAGGTTGTGCATTTGCTCCACAAAGGAGTTTTGGAGAATATTTGCCTGTCATCAGAGACTTAGGGTAATTTTTCAGTTTTTTATTTTCCCCAAGTATAACACAGATAAATAAATTAGGGGGAAAGGGAATGTGGGAAGGCCTGGAGCTGACAAAGTTTGATTGTAGCGTCCAGGAAGCAGAAGCCATGAGATACGGATGAGTCAGTCCAGCTTGGTGTCCAGAGCCCGGGTACAATGTATTTCCTCTTTTTTTTTTTTTTTTAATTTAAGGCATCCAAATTTCATGCATTTTAGAAACACAGATTTAGTAACATAGTGATTTTTCCCACTCTACCTTCCCTCTTGCCCACACTCCCACCCTTCTTCCTCCGCTCTCTCCTATTCCCACTCTTAATTTTTGCAAAGATTTATTTTCAGTTTACTTTATATTCATAAGATTAATCCTACAGCAAGTAAAGAGTTCAACAAATACTAATAAAAAACACTTCTTCAGCAATAGAGACAGGGCTATAAACAATCATCCAATCTCAAAATTTCACTCCTATACATTAAATTTTAGATGCTCTCTGAGTTGCCACAGATCAGGGAACACATATGGTATCTGTCTTTTGGAGACTGGCTTATTTCACTAAGTATAATGGTTTCTAGTTGCATCCATTTTTTTGCAAATGACATGATTTCATTCTTTTTTAAACTGAGTAGTATTCCATAGTATATATTCTTGGCTATCAGCAGTAACCTGGGTTCCCCAGCCTGGGAACAGGCCAATGGGCTTTCTGTAAATTTTGCAGGAAAGGGGAAGTTAAAGCAGGCAACTGAGTATTCAAAGGATTTTTCTGGGCAAGTTGGAGGAGTTGGAGGAGTTGAAAGAATGGGGGGCTGGGGCCCTGTGATGCAGTGGGTTAAAGCCCTAGCCTGCAGTGCTGGCATCCCATATGGGCGCCAGTTCGAGTCCCGGGTGTTCCTCTTCTGATCCAGCTCTCTGCTGTGGCCTAGGAAAGCAGTAGAAGATGGCCCAACTCCTTGGGCCCCTGCACGCTCGTGGGAGACTTGGAAGAAGCTCCTGGCTCCTGGTTGAGCCTCCTGGCTCAGATTGGCTCAGCTCTGGCCATTGCAATCATATGGGGAGTGAACCAGCGGAATGGAAGACCTCTCTCTCTCTCCCTGTCTCTCTCTCTCTGGCTCTACTTCTCTCTGTAATTCCTCTGTCTTTCAAATAAATAAAATGATTCTTTAACAAAAAAAGAATTGGAGGATTTAGCGCAGGGGCCCTGGGGACCAAAGATATTCATGGGGGTCAAGAGCTGGGGGACAGGGGCGCACAGGCGGCTGGAGAAGGAGCAGCTGGAGCAGGGGAGCTGGCACTTTTGCCCTGATTTCTGTTCTGTAATCTTGCTAAGGGAGTCCTTAAGGGTAGCCAGCTTTGCATCTTCTTTTTAATGTGTTCTTCCTTTAAATGTTACATTTATTCTTTTTCCTGGCATTCTGAATCTCTAAAGAAGAACCAAAGAGAAAGTTTTCCTTCCCCACTCCATTGGACACTACAGCCAGAGAGCTGGGGGAGCTAACTTGGGTAGGAGTTCTTGCCTACTGTCAGCTTTGGTCAGTGCTCCCAGGATCCCACTCACAGGGAATGAGATCAGCCTGCCTTGTCCTGTCCCATCTGAGTCACCAGAAATTGTTGGAAGGCAAAGCTTTGCCTCGACCCTCTTGGGGTAGGTGGGTGTGTTTATTTGGCTGGGCCTGAGACTTAAATTGACATGAGACAAATCAGCAGCAAGGAAGCCTAAAACATACTCAGTACAAGCTTTACATGGAAGGGAGTTCCCATTATGAAACAAACGCCCAGAGAAGTGTTTGGAGGCCAGCACTGTAGATGCTGAATTAGCTAAAGAGTGCTGAGTTATGAAAATGTGGTGGGGCTTGGGCCAGGGTGGTGAACTGGGTGGAGAAGTGATAAAGGGGTGTAGATTTCCTCAGCCTCAGCTCCTGCCCTTGATGAAAAGGTTGCTGCTTTCCTCTTAGGATAGAGATGGGACCTTTCATGTGGGAATTTCATAGCTGGCTTTTAAAAAACAGAGTGAAACTCAGAATGATCTTGTACCTTGTGGCTTTGGCTCAAAATGATTCTTGGGCCAAAGTGGCATATTTTAGGATTGTGCACCTGGACTACTTCAAATACAAGAGGCAAGCTGAAAGAGCTCTCAGGGACCAAAGCTTTGCTTTATTGATGAATTCCTGTTAGTGACTGCAGACACAATGACAAAATGTGAGTGTCATCATTTGCAGCTCCTGCTAGATCAAAGGATATGGGTGATGATCACCAGTGGGCAGTAGGTATCACCCCTGGAAGAAAGGCCCCTGGAAGAAAGTGCACAGAGCACTTAAAAGGGGCAGTGGACAAACCACATGTGGAGCTGCATTCAATTGAATAAAAGGTTAAAAAAAAAAAAACTATTGTAAGTCAATTGGGGAACCATGAACACTATCTGGATATTTGATCAGATTAAATACTTACTGATTTTTAGATGTGATAATAATAATAATACTGTTTTAGTTAGGTAGTGAAATATTTACAGATGAAATTGCATGGTATCCAGAACTATTTTTCAAATAATCAGGGGTGGGGATTTAAGTGAGCAAAACTCTCCGCTGTCACCGATGATGTACAGTGCCACCGATGATGCCTGGTGAGGGATATGCTAGTTAAGCACATTTTTTTAAAATTTTGATGTATTTAGAATTTTCCACTTAAAATCTTTAAAATGAATTGACGAAGTTTATCAACATTCAATATTTCAAAGTTTTCCAAACATTTTAGATGCATTGGGTTAAATGAGTGTCTCTCAACCCCTCAGTGAAAGAGTGGGAGATAGAATTTATATTCATTTGATAGACCTTGGTAAAGCATTTTTGGTATACTTCCCAGATATTGAGCAATCAAATGATTCTGATGACAGGCCAATAAATCCTTTTGCAAGTAGTTTATATTATTTTATTTCCAACAAAAAGGAAGACAGATGTATCCATTAATAAACAATGAAAAATTAATGATAGATCAGTACATGGTTTCTGGCATTTATCCTGGAAGGAGTACAAAGAATTGAGAAGTATGGCCATAGCAAAGCTGTTTTGGTTCCTGTTGATTTATTTATGTGAATAAGGTTTTGCCCTGTTTGCACCAATTAAAGCAAAAAGTAGCACTGGAACTGATGTTGACCATTTTCTCATTCTAGCAAAGAGTTACATCATCCAAACATCTATGGAATAAACAAAAAACATTTCATCCTTCCCAATTCCAAAATTTAAATATTACTGATAACTTATTTTATTTTTATTTTTTAAACTTTTATTTAATAAATATAAATATCCAAAGTACAACTTTTGGATTATAGTGGCTTTTTCCCCCATAACCACCCTCCCACCCACAACCATCCCATCTCCCGCTCCCTCTCCCATCCCATTCTTCATCAAGATTCATTTACAATTGTCTTTATATACAGAAGATCAATTTAGTATATACTAGGTAAAGATTTCCACAGTTTGCACACACACAGAAACACAAAGTATAAAGTACTGTTTGAGTACAACTTATACCGTTAATTCACATAGTACAACCGATTAAGGACAGAGACCCTACATAGGGAATAAGTGCACAGTGACTCCTATTGTTGATTTAACAATTGACATTCTTATTTATGACGTCAATAATCACCCGAGGCTCTTGTCATGAGCTTCCAAAGCTATGGAAGCCTCTTGGGTACGCCACCTCCAATCTTATTTAGACAAGGCCATTATCAAAGTGGAAGTTCTCTCCCTTCAGAGAAAGGTACCTCCTTCTTTGATGGCCCGTTCTTTCTACTGGGATCTCACTCACAGAGATCTTTCATTTAGGTTTTTTTTTTTTTTTTTTTTTTTTTTTTTTGCCACAGTGTCTTGGCTTTCCATGCCTGAAATACTCTCATGGGCTCTTCAGCCAGATCCAAGTGCCTTAAGGGCTGATTCTGAGGCCAGAGTGCTGTTTAGGACATCTGCCATTCTATGAGTCTGGTGTGTATCCTACTTCCCATGTAGGATTGTTCTCTCCTTTTTAATTCTATCAGTTAGTATTAACAGACACTAGTCTTGTTTATGTGATCCCTTTGACACTTAATCCTATCAGTATGATCAATTATGAACTGAAATTGATCACTTGGACTAGTGAGATGGCATTGGTACATGCCACCTTGATGGGATTGAATTGGAATCCCCTGGCACATTTCTAACTCTACCATTAGGGGTAAGTCCAATTGAGCATGTGCCGAACTGTACATCTCCTCCCTCTCTTATTCCCACTCTTATATTTAACAGGGATCACTTTTTAGTTAAATTTAAACATCTAAGAATTATTGTGTTAATTACATAGTTCAACCAATGGTATTAAGTGGAACAAAAAAAATACTAAAAGGAATAAAGTAGTAAGTTGTTCCTCGACAGGACAAGGGCTGATCAAGTCATTGTTTCTCATAGTGTCAATTTCACTTCAACAGGTTTCCTTCTAGGTGCTCAGTTAGTTGTCACTGGTCAGGGAGAACATATGACATTTGTCCCTTTGGGACTGGCTTATTTCACTGAGCATGATGTTTTCCAGATTCCTCAATTTTGTTGCAAATGACCAGATTTCATTGTTTTTTACTGCTGTATGCTATTCTGTAGAGTACATATCCCATAATTTCTTGATCCAGTCTTCTGTTGATGGGCATTTAAGTTGATTCCATGTCTTAACTATTGTGAATTGAGCTGCAATAAGCATTGAGGTGCAGACAGTTCTTTTATTTGCCAATTAAATTTCCTTTGGGTAAATTCCAAGAAGTGGGATGGCTGGGGTATATGGTAGGATTATATTCAGGTTTCTGAGGAATCTCCAAGCTGACTTCCATAGTGGCTTTACCAGTTTGCATTCCCACCAGCAGTGAGTTAGTGTCTCTTTTTCCTCACATCCTCACCAGCATCTGTTTTTGGTAGATTTCTGAATGTGAGCCATTCTAATCAAGATGAGGTGTAACCTCCTTGTGGTTTTGATTTGCATTTCCCTGATTGCTAGTGATCCTGAACATTTTTTAATGTGTCTGTTGGCCATTTGGATTTCCTCTTTTGAAAAACGTCTATTTAGGTCCTTTGCCCATCTCTTAACCGGGTTGTTTGCTTTGTTGTTGTGGAGGACTTCACTGTGGTGAGTTTGATTACAATGTGTCATGGTGAGGATCTCTTTTGGTCATGTTTATTGGGGGTTCTATGAGCTTCCTGTACTTGGATATCTCTTTGCTTCTCCAAACCCAGGAAGTTTTCTGCTAGTATCTCACTAAACAGGCCTTCTAATCCTTTCTCTCTCTCCATGCCTTCAGGAACTCCTAGAACCTGAATGTTGGGTTTTTTAATAGTATCCTGTAGATTCCCAACAATATTTTTTAGATTTCTAATTTCCTCTTCTTTTCTTTGGTTTGACTGTATACTTTCCTGTGCTCTGTCTTTAAGTCTGATATTCTCTCTTCTGCTTCACTGATTCTGTTTTTAATGCTCTCAAATGTTTTTCATTTGTTCTATTGAATTCTTCATTTCATTTTGGTTTCTCTTCAATATCTCAATTTCATGTTCTATTAAATTCCTCATTTCATTTTGATTCCTCCTTAAGATTTCATTTTTACAAGAGAAATTTTCTGCGTTGTCCTGTATGGATTTCTGTAGTTCATGCATTTGATTTTGATAACTTCTAAATGTTCTTATCATAAGTTTTTTGAATTCCATATCTTGCATATCTTCTATCTCATCATCTTCATAATCTTGTATTGGAGTGTCATGTTCATTTGGGAGCATCGTGATGTCTTCCTTGTTCTGTTTCCTCAGTTTTTCCATTTGTTGTTTGGCATTGTGAAGATATTCTTTGGTTTCTTCTTCTTCTTTATTTTTTCTCACTGTGATGGCTTTTCTCATTATACTATCACTCTAGATTAAGTGGACTGTCTGCTTTTGTTGAATCTCTAGAGGCTTGTGGTACGTGTGGCCAGAGAGCTCTATTCAGTTCTTCAGGGTTAAGGGTGTGCCAAAGGTGACACACCCAGGCTTAGCATTGTAAATATTTTCTCCCTCCTTTTTTTCATTCAGAAGGGAAGTAATTCCGCTCAGCTGAGCTCTTCTCCTTGATGGCAATCAGTGCCTGAGCACTAGCCCCAGTGGGTATAATATTCGTCTGCTCTGTGCAGGATCTGTGCAGTCCTCAGTGTAAGCTCAGATTCCCCTGCATTGTCTCTCACCAGGTAGCCAAGGTTACCGAGTTTGTGGCATCTCACACTGAGACTACTCACATCTCAGCCACACCGTGAGTTCTCCCACACACCTTAATTTTTTTTTTTCACAGTCCCGGTTCATAAGCTCCACACATTCACTAGGTCTTAGTCTCCTCTTATTACTCCCAACCAGAGTCAGGTTTTTCTGTTTGGCTCTGGGTGGGTGCAGCCCTGAGCTGGCACAGCTGTTACGTATGTCTGAAATGGTGCCTGCTCTATTGTCTCGCACACCTTTGTAAGGTGTGTGGAGAGAGAGAATCATGTCCATACTGTCCCTTTTGTTTTTTCTCTCCTCTAGTTAGGCTGGTGTACTTTCTTCCACAGGGCTTCAAGCCTCGTTCCCTCTAGGCTCTTTCTGCCACTTTTCTGCCAGTGTCTTGGGCTATTGTGGTTTCACCTCACCTCTGTTTCCAGCGCTGGTGCGGAGGAGGAGATTCTCTGCAGCTGGGCTCCCAAGCCGTGGGTGCCCATGCCCTCCACATAGATCCACCGTGTCCCTCTAATTCCAGAAGAGTTCCCTCTGCAATTTTTTCCCTAACTCTTCCCTGAGACTTCACTATCTCCACTTTTATTAAACTATCTTTTCCTGGACTATCAGTGAGCTCCCTCCCTATTCCACCCCCTGATAACTTATTTTATAAATGTTGTGATACACTTACATAGGTTTGATCAATTTTGTACTAGTAATATTTTAACAAAATGCAGGAAAAATACAAAGCTTTGTAGTGACAGATTTTTTAATTTCCATATGTATTTTGCTAGAAATGTATGCTAGGGTGATCAAAGTTTTGCAAGTATAAAAATCCATTGCAACAGGATGTGATTCTGTGGGGAGTGAATGGACACCCAGAGAGATAAAGAAACACCGTAAAATTTCTATTAGAAAATTACTGACTTTTTTTTACATAGTTGAGGCTTGATATCCAGTTGCTGCTATTTGTATTATGCTGGAAAAAATTAAGAAGTGGTATTTTAAATATCTATAATGTTAGCATTATAAATGATTTTTTAAAGATTCATTTATTTTAAAGCCAGAGTTACAGAAAGGGAGAGAGAGAAAGAGGGAGAGGGGATGGGAGGGGGGGAGAGAGAGAGAGAGAGAATCTTCCCAAATGGCTGCAATGGCCAAGGCTGGGCCAGGTTGAAGCCAGGACCCAGGAGTTTCACTGGAATCTCCCACATGGGTGCAGAAGCCCAGGAACTTGGACTATCTTGCATTGCTTTCCCAGGAGCATTAGCAGGAAGCTGAATTGGAAGTGAAACGGCCAGGACATGAACCAGCACCCATATGGGATGCCAGAGTTGCAGACTGCAGCTTTTACCCAGTGCACCACAACACCAGCCTCTATAATTGATTTTTTAAATGCTAATAACTGTTACATTAGCTAGAAATAACACCCTTAGCAAATAATAATGAAGAAGTTTTAGAAGCCTTGTTTAAAGTACTCAAGAGAGTACTCAGATTTTTGAAAAAAATTTTAGTGCATCCACAACAGAAAAATTCTAAGACCATTGCCCAGAGAATCCTTACAGATAAGCATGAGGATACATTTGTGAAAATGCACATGGTAGAAAGAAAGCTAGAAACAACCCAAATATCTATCAACAGCAGATGGGAAAGATCATAAAATATCCATACTATCAGTGATACCCAGTAATAAAAATAAACAAGAAGCTGGTGCTATGGTGCAGTGGGTTAACACCCTGCCCTAAAGCGCTGGCATCCCATATGGGCTCCAGTTCAATTCCTGGCTGCTCCACTTCTAATCAAGCTCTCTGGTATGGCCTGGGAAAGCAGTAGAAGATGGCCCAAGTCCTTGGGCCCCTGCACCCATGTGGGAGACCCGGAAGAAGTTCCTGGCTCCTGGCTCCTGGCTCCAGGCTTCGGATCAGCACAGCTCTGACCGTTGTGGCCAACTGGGGAGTGAACCATCGGATGGAAGACTTTGACTTTCTCTCTCTCTCTCTCTCTCTCTCTCTGCATCTCCTCTCTCTGTGTAACTCTGACTTTCAAATAAATAAATAAATCTTTTTAAAAATTTTTTAAAAATAAAAATAAACAAAATTCAGTTACTTCACTGATGTAGATAAATCTCTTTGGTGAACCAGAGAAAAATCTTCTCTTACCAAAGAATTCAAGTTGCTCTCTCTTTTGTCAAGATTAATCACGGGAAATAAAACTAGATATGACAATATTTAGGACAACAGACAGATGTTAAACCATAAAGAAAAGCAAGGGCAGGCTTTGATACAGCAGTATACATGCCACCTGGAACACCCACAGCCTATATCAGAAGGCCTGGTTCTCTGCTCCTGATTCCAGCTTCCTGCTAAACCACACCTTGGGTGGCAACAGGTGATGGTTCAAGTAGCTGGGTTCCTGTCATTCATAACAAGACCTGGATTGGGTTCCCAGCTCCTGGCTTCAGCCTGGCCTAGCCCCAGCTATTCAGGAATTTGGGGAGTGAATCAGTGGATGGGAGATCTCTCTCCCTCTCTCTTTCTGCCTTTCAAGTAAATAAATTGTTAAAAAAAAAAAGGACAAATAGATCAGTGCAACTATACATAATACCTAACGAATTCTACTTAATGACAGAGTGTAGTTTATGACACAAGTAGGGCAAGTGGCGTGACCAAAAGGCCTTACCAACTAGAAGAAAATAAAGCTTGGCTGCTACTTCACACTATATAAAATTCCAAGAAGGGTCAAATTTGTAGCTGTAAAAAAATAAGACAATGAAAAATCTTAAGACAAAATATACAACACTATGTATATAAACCAAGAGTTGAGTATACTTTCTTAACAAAGACATGAAGCCAGAAATTATGAAAGACAAGTTTATGAACATAGATGCAAAAATCCTCAATAAAATTCTCGCCAATAGAATGCAACAACACATCAGAAAGATCATCCACCCAGACCAAGTGGGATTTATCCCTGGTATGCAGGGATGGTTTAATGTGCGCAAGACAATCAATGTGATACACCACATTAACAGACTGCAGAAGAAAAACCATATGATTATCTCAATAGATGCCGAGAAAGCATTTGATAAAATATAACACCCGTTCATGATGAAAACTCGAAGCAAACTGGGTTTGGAAGGAACATTCCTCAATACAATCAAAGCAATCTATGAAAAACCCACAGCCAACATCCTATTGAATGGGGAAAAGTTGGAAGCATTTCCACTGAGATCTGGTACCAGACAGGGATGCCCACTCTCACCACTGCTATTCAATATAGTTCTGGAGGTTCTAGCCAGAGCTATTAGGCAAGAAAAAGAAATTAAAGGGATACAAATTGGGAAGGAAGAACTCAAACTATCCCTCTTTGCAGATGACATGATTCTTTATTTAGGGGACCCAAAGAACTCTACTAAGAGACTATTGGAACTCATAGAAGAGTTTGGCAAAGTAGCAGGGTATAAAATCAATGCACAAAAATCAACAGCCTTTGTATACACAGACAATGCCATGGCTGAGGAAGAACTTCTAAGATCAATCCCATTCACAATAGCTACAAAAACAATCAAATACCTTGGAATAAACTTAACCAAGGACATTAAAGATCTCTACGATGAAAATTACAAAACCTTAAAGAAAGAAATAGAAGAGGATACCAAGAAATGGAAAAATCTTCCATGCTCATGGATTGGAAGAATCAATATCATCAAAATGTCCATTCTCCCAAAAGCAATTTATAGATTCAATGCAATACCAATCAAGATACCGAAGACCTTCTTCTCAGATCTGGAAAAATTGGTGCTGAAATTTATATGGAGGCACAAGAGACCTCGAATAGCTAAAGCAATCTTGTACAACAAAAACAAAGCCGGAGGCATCACAATACCAGATTTTAGGACATACTACAGGGCAGTTGTAATCAAAACAGCATGGTACTGGTACAGAAACAGATGGATAGACCAGTGGAACAGAATTGAAACACCAGAAATCAACCCAAACATCTACAGCCAACTTATATTTGATCAAGGATCTAAAACTAATTCCTGGAGCAAGGACAGTCTATTCAATAAATGGTGCTGGGAAAATTGGATTTCCACGTGCAGAATCATGAAGCAAGACTCCTACCTTACACCTTACACAAAAATCCACTCAACGTGGATTAAAGACCTAAATCTACGACCTGACACCATCAAGTTACTAGAGAACATTGGAGAAACCCTTCAAGATATTGGCACAGGCAAAGAGTTTCTGGAAAAGACCCGGGAGGCACAGGCAGTCAAAGCCAAAATCAACTATTGGGATTGCATCAAATTGAGAAGTTTCTGTACTGCAAAAGAAACAGTCAGGAGAGTGAAGAGACAACCGACAGAATGGGAAAAAATATTTGCAAACTATGCAACAGATAAAGGGTTAATAACCAGAATCTACAAAGAGATCAAGAAACTCCACAAAAACAAAACCAACAACCCAATTAAGAGATGGGCCAAGGACCTCAATAGACATTTTTCAAAAGAGGAAATCCAAATGGCCAACAGGCACATGAAAAAATGTTCAAGGTCATTAGCAATCAGGGAAATGCAAATCAAAACCACAGTGAGGTTTCACCTCACCCCGGTTAGAATGGCTCACATAGAGAAATCTACCAACAACAGATGCTGGCGAGGATGTGGGGAAAAAGGGACACTAACCCACTGTTGGTGGGAATGCAAACTGGTCAAGCCACTATGGAAGTCAGTCTGGAGATTCCTCAGAAACCTGAAGATAACCCTACCATTCGACCCAGCCATCCCACTCCTTGGAATTTACCCAAAGGAATTTAAATTGGCAAACAAAAAAGCGGTCTGCACCCTAATGTTTATTGCAGCTCAATTCACAATAGCTAAGACCTGGAACCAACCTAAATGCCCATCAACAGTAGACTGGATAAAGAAATTATGGGATATGTACTCTTTAGAATACTATACCACAGTAAGAAATAACGAAATCCAGTCATTTGCAACAAAATGGAGGAATCTGGAACACATCATGCTGAGTGAAATAAGCCAGTCCCAAAGGGACAAATACCATATGTTCTCCCTGATCGGTGACAACTGACTGAACACCAAAAAGGAAACCTGTTGAAGTGAAATGGACACTATGGGAAACGGTGACTTGATCAGCATAGCCCTGACTGTTAATGAACAACTTAATACATTATCCCTCTTAGTAGTTTTTTTGTCTGTTCTACGTAATATGACTGGTTTAATTCTGTAATTAATACACCCAGTTATTCTTAAGTGTTGAAAATTAACTGAAATGTGATCCCTGTTAAACATAAGAGTGGGAATAAGAGAGGGAAGAGATGTACAATTTGGGACATGCTCAAGCTTACTTGCCCCAAATGGTAGAGTTAGAAACATACCAGGGGATTCCAATTCAATCCCATCAAGGTGGCATGTACCAATGCCATCTCACTATTCCAAGTGATCAATTTCAGTTCACAATTGATCATAATGAAAGGACTAAGAGTCAAAGGGAGCACATAAACAAGTCTAGTACCTGCTAACACTAACAGATAGAATAAATAAAGGGGAGAGTGATCCAACATGGGAAGTGAGATACTCAGCAGACTCATAGAATGGCAGATGTCCTAAATAGCACTCTGGCCTCAGAATCAGCCCTAAAGGCATTCGGATCTGGCTGAAAAGCCCATGAGAGTATTTCAGGCATGGAAAGCCAAGACACTCTGGCAAAAGATCTCTGTGAGTGAGATCCCAGTGGAAAGAACAGGTCTTCAAAGAGGGAGGTACCTTTCTCTGAAGGGAGGAGGGAACTTTCACTTTGACTATGACCATGTCTAAACAAGATAAGAATCGGAGAACTCAGAGGGCTTCCATAGCCTTGGAAACTCATGACTGGAGCATAGGGAGATTACTGATGCCTTAGACAGGAGTGTCAATTGGTAAAGTCAACAACAGGAGTCACTGTGCACTTACTCCTCATGTAGGATCTCTGTCCTTAATGTGCTGTGCATTGAGATTTAATGCTATAACGAGTACTCAAACAATATATTTCACTTTGTGTTTCTATGGGGGTGCAAACTGTTGAAATCTTTACTTAATGCATACTAAACTGATCCTCTGTTTAAAAAAAAAAAAAGAAAGAAAGAAAGAAATTATCAACTCCCAACTTGACTCTCACTGGGATTAAACATGACAATAGGTCTGATCTGATTTCATCATCATTTAAAAAAAATCATCTATTATTTTTCACTTTATGTTTCTGTGTGGGAGCAAATTGTTGAAATCCTTACTTAATGTATACTAAGCTGATCTTCTGTATATTAAGATAATCGAAAATGAATCTTGATGTGAATGGAAGGGGAGAGGGAGTGGGAAAGGAGAGGGTTGTGGGTGGGAGGGACGGTATGGGGGGAAGCCATTGTAATCCATAAATCGTACTTTGGAAATTTATATTCATTAAATAAAAGTTAAAAAAAAAAGAAAGACAAGTTTAAAGTTTTAATATGGCTAAGAAGCCATAAACAAAGTTAAACACCAAAAAAATGTTTAAAATGATGAAATTTTAAAATCTGTTATAAAGAGTTCACAAAAATAAAGACATTTGTGCAGACTGTTCATTTGCAGATGAAACTCTAAATGGAATACACATGTGAAAAGACAGCTTCACAAATAGTCAAGGAACTGAAAATTAAAATAAGAATTTGCAAAAATTAGCGGTGAGGTTGGGAGGAAGGGCAAAGGTGCTTTAATGCACTGCTGGTGAGATGCGGGTTATTGCAGATTTTTTGGAAGGCGCTCTGATGAAATGTATTCATCTTTAAATATTTATTGTCTTTGATGCAGCAATCCTATTCCAAAAAGTCCAACTGACAGCAATGAAAGCTCTGATTAGTACAGTCCAGGAGTGCAACACGGCTTCCACGGGCAAAAATGCAGGCATGGAGGTTAACGTTCATCAACAGGGACATCACTGAATAAATTCTGATACAGTCATGTCATGGAACTATGCAAGCATTAGAAAGTATTATTAGAATGACAAAAATGTTCAAAATATTTTTTTAAATTTTTTTGACAGGCAGAGTTAGACAGTGAGAGAGAGAGAGAGACAGAGAGAAAGGTCTTCCTTTTTCCATTGGTTCACACCCCCGCCCCCAAGTGTCTGCTATGGCGGGTGCGTTGCGGCCGGCGCGCTGCGCTGATCCGAAGCCAGGAGCCAAGTGCTTCCTCTTGGTCTCCCATGGGGTGCAGGGCCCAAGGACTCCCGGGGCCACAGCAGAGAGCTGGACAGGAAGAACAGCAACCGGGACAGAATCTAGCGCCCCGACCGGGACTAGAACCCGGGGTGCCAGTGCCGCAGGCAGAGGATTAGCCTAGTGAGCCACGGCGCTGACCCAGAATATTTATTTTTTTATTTTTTTTATTTATCTATATGAAAGACAGGGTTAATTACTGAGAGGCAAAGAGGGAGCTCCTCCACCAGCTTGTTCACTCCCCAAATGGCCCCAACAGCTGGGGCTGGGCCAGGCCAAAGTTAGGAGCCTGGAACTCTATCCAGATCTCCCATGTGGATGGCAGGGACCCAAGCAGTTGGGCCATCTTCCATTGTTTTCCCAGGTGCATTGGCCAAGAGCTGGATGGGAAGTAGAGCAACCAGAACTTGGATCAGCACCCATATGGGATGCCAGCATCCTAGGTGGCAGCTTAACCTGCTGAGCCACAACACCATCCCCAAGTAACTAAAATTTAGTAGACTGATCACACCAAGGTGATGATGGAGAGATAGGGATTAGATATGAAATGGTGCAGTCATTTTGGAAAACAGTTGATCAGTATTTTTAAAAGTAAACCTACACCTACTGTACAATGCAGCCATTCAGCTCCTAGGTATATTCCCAAAAGAGAGAACCGAAAGTGTGTGTCCATAAAAGACCTGTACCTGAGTGTTCCCGGAAGCTTTACCTATCCTAGCCAATCATTAGGAGCAATCCAAAGTCTGTGAACAGGTGAGAAGATAAGCAAGCTAAGGTATATCCACACCATGGAATATCGCTCTTCACTAAAAAGAAATGACTTACTGATACAACATGGATGGATGAAAAAAGTAACAAGCCAGCAAGTACACATTGTATAATTGCACTTACATAAACCTCTGGAAAATGCACACCAGTCTATAGTGACAACAGCAAGACAGTGGCTGCCTGAGAAGAGGGGCTGAGGGACAGTAGAGGGACTGAGGACATTTTGGGGATGAGGGTGATGGATAGATATCAAAACTTGACAAGTTGTATGTGCAGTTTATTTTGTGTCAATTATACTACAACAAAGATATGCATACAGATAGTAGGGAGGGCATAATTAAATGAGTACAAAGACAGCTTTGAGTTGCCATAAATATGGATCTGTAAGTGAGGTTATGTCTTTCCTACCTCTTGTGTTTTCACACTGCAAGTTGAGGTCTTCCATATCTCTGTGTAATAACTCTCTGTTCATCCTTTCCTGCCTACTGCTTTCTCTGCTCTCTTCCACACCTTCCTATCAGTGGGTGTCCAATCTCCTGGATTGTCCTCTTTAGCTACTACCTCTTCTCTCATTTTTATGCCTCTTTCTCATGTTCATTCTTTTTTCCAGCTTCTGTTTGGAATTTTAACTTCAGCAATTATATTTTTAACCTCTAAGTAACTTGTCATCTGATTGTCCCTAAAGACAGCAGGTCCTTATTGTTTACAGTTGTGATATTGTGATGCACAGTAGTACCAGGGCCTTCAGAAAGGGTCACTGAGGGTGGGCAGTTAAGAGGCTGCCACCTGAGGCCGGCCAGTGCCGGCATCCCATAAGGGTGTCGGGACTCAAACCGGCTGCTCCACTCCTGATCCAGCTCCCTGCTATTGTGCCTGGGAAAGCAGCAAATGATGTCCCAAGAACTTGGGCCCCTGCACCCACATGGGAGACCTGGAAGAAGCTCCTGGCTCCAGGCTTCAGATAATCCCAGCTCCAGCCATTGCAGCCATTTGGGAAGTGAACCAGCAGATAGAAGACTCTCTCTCTCTCTCTCTCTCTCTCTCTCTCTCTCTCTCTCTCTCTCTTCCTCTTTCTGCTTTTCTAATTAATTAATTAACTTTTAAAAGGTTGTGGAAAATGGAATTAAAGGTAAGTTTATTCTGGTGCAAGAAGTTTTTGAAATTCATGCATGAGTTTGGTTTGGTTTGGTTTGGTTTTTGCAGTACTCACTTTCCATGAACTTTGTGAAGACCCCTTGAATAGTCTCAATCTCATTGAATGCGCTGTGTGGCTTTTCTCAACTCCTGCTTCTGCGTGCTCTGTTTTCCTATCAGCCCATATAGTTTTCTTCTGTCCTCATTTGCTTACTGTTCTCACACACGGAGGAGAAAACGCGGTAGTGCAGCCCAGGCTCTCTTGTGTGACTTTTCCCGGGGATGTCTCCCAGGCTGGGGCAGTCCGAGAACTCTGTCCAGCAGTGGATCGCAACAGCCGAAATGTCCAAAACAGGGGGACTTTTCTCTGCAGGGTCGCAGCCCAGCTGAGGACCGCCGGGTTGTTCTAGAGAGGGGGATCTTCTGACCCGGCCTGACCACGCCCTGCCTTCTCTTCGTTTCTCTGATCTTCCGGAGAATGTCGTGGTGTTGTCTTGTTTTCACGTAAAACGATCAAAGCAGATCGTTTAGTGGCAAAGCCAGAAAGGTGTTGGTTTTGGATGATAGGAAAGATCTAGAGAAAGTTTTCTTCAATTAAAAAAAAATATGATCTAATTTACCTTTTTGATCATAGAAAACTTAAAACATACACATAGATATATAATGGAACCCCCCCCATTTCCTATATGCTCAATTCCCCTGTTAGGCTACACACGTCTTTGTAACCCAAAGCAGCTAATAAGGGAGTGGAAAATTATGGGAAGGATGCTGGTGTCGCGTGGAAGTCGCACTGGTGTAGGTGCACCCCCCCCACCCCACAGCTATCAGATGCTTTATCCCAAGAAACCACAGACACTAAGCGCACTCTTCAGCTCTTACCAGTAGGTGGCGTGCTATGACTAGACCTGGTGCCCAGTCTCTTTTTCGTGGCTCAAGTCTGCCTTGGAAGGGCATTTTCACGATGCATTTTTCACTTGTCCCCACAACCTTGTAGACTCCTCTCATCCTTATGGCACTGCCCATCAAGCTGAAATCACCTTTTATAAAAGCAGAAGTACTTGCTTTCACTATAGTGTTGCAATATTCACAAGAAATTTAACTTGTCTTTTTCACTGTAATATTTTTATTCAGATAGTGATTTTGCTCTTGTCAATGCTCTTCAAAGGTAACAGATTTTTTTTGACCGCTGCCACGGCTCACTGGGCTAATCCTCCTCCTGCAGCACCGGCATCCCTGGTTCTATTCCCAGTTTGGGCACTAGATTCTGTCCCGGTTGCTCCTCTTCCAGTCCAGCTTTCTGCTGTGGCCCGGGAGGGCAGTGAAGGATGGCCCAAGTGCTTGGGCTCTGCACCCACATGGGAGACCAGGAGGGGACACCTGGTTCCTGGTTTTGGATCTGCACAGCGCACCGGCCATAGCGACCACTTGGGGGGGTGAACCAACAGAAGGAAGACCTTTCTTCTCTCTCTCTCTCTCTCACTGTCTAACTCTGCCTGTCAAAAAAAAAAAAAAAACAGATTTTTTCCTTTATAATATTTAATGTTTATTTATTTGAAAAAGTAACACAGAGAGAGGATGAGAGAGAGAGAAACCTCCATCTGCTGGTCCACTCCCCAAATGGCCACAACAGCCAGGTCTGAGCCAGGCTGAAGCCAGGAGCCCGGAACTCCATTCAGGCCTCCTGTGGGAGTGGCAGGGGCCCAAGTACTTGGGCCATCTTCTGTTGCCTTCCCAGGTGCATTAGCAGAGAGCTGGTTAGGAAGCAGAGTAGGCAGCACTCTGATGTTGGATGCTAGCATAACAAGCAGTGGCTGAACCTGCTGCACCACAATGCAACTCCCAGATAAATAGATTTTTTTAAAGGTTTATTTGTATTTATTTGAAAGGCAGAGATACAAAGAGAGATAGAGACAGAGAGAGATCTTCTATCCGCTGGTTCACTTCCTAAATGGCCACAACAGCCAGGGTTCTGCTAGGCCAAAACCAAGAACCTTGAGCTTCTTTCGGGTCTCCCACATGGATGCCAGGGCCCAAACACGTGAGCCATCTTCTGCTGCCTTTCCAGGCATATTAGCAGAGAGCTGGATCAGAAGTGGAGCAGCTGGGACTCAAACCGGTGCCCATACGGGATGATGGCATCACAGATAGCGGCTTTACACAGATTTTCTCTTTTTTTCTTTAAGGATTTATTTATTTATTCAAAAGTCAGAGTTACACAGAGAGAGGAGAGGCAGAGAGAGAGAGAGGTCTTCCATCCGATGGTTCACTCCCCAATTAGCCGCAACAGCCAGAGCTGCGCCAATCCAAAGCCAGGAGCCAGGAGCCAGGAGCTTCTTCTGGATCTCCCACATGGGTGCAGGGGCCCAAGGACTTGGGCCATCTTCTACTGCTTTCCCAGGCCATAGTAGAGAGCTGAATCAGAAGTGGAGCAGCTGGGACTCGAACCTGCATCCCATAGGGTTGCCAATTCTGCAGGCAATGGCTTTATCCACAATGCCACAGCGCCAGCCCCTACACAGATATTCAATGATGTTCTCCAGCCATGATTTTCTCATAACCATGTTATATTAATGTGAGATTTTGAGGAACACAGAACTTTCAGCAGAGCACATATGTGAAAGCAGCATTTCTATACTGCTCTCCACTCCTACCCTCACTTTTAAAATTAAGAATGCACACTGCACAAGCTGTGCACTCCGACAAGATAAGCACATAAACAGCATCTTCAGTCTTTGTGTAGCTGCAGAGCACAGGTGTAGAGAAGGGAGAGAGTCAGAGCACAGACTGAGTTCCGCTTCTCTAGCACTGACATTCTGGCAAATCCCGAGGCTTCAGACCTCACAGGTACTGCTGTTCCACCTGGATTTTGTCTAGAGTCAATTCTGTAAGACACTTACATAAACATTTTATATGTTCTTGAAAAACTTGAATTGACATACAGATTTCTTTAAGGAACAGAACCCTTGTATTTTTTTTGTTATTTATTTGAAAGGTACAATTGAGGGAGGAGAGAAAAATATAGAGAGAGAGTTCTCCCAATTGCTGCTTCACTCCCATCACAATGGCCAGGGCTGGGCCACACTGAAGCCATGAGCCAAAAACTTCATCCAGGTCCCTGCTGCTTTCCCAGGCACTTTAGCAGGGAGCTGGGTCAGATGTGGAGCAGCTGGGATTTAAACCAGCACCCAAATGGGATGTCAGCATTGCAGGCAGCAGTTTTACACTCTACACAGCACCGGCCCTGGGAACCCTTGTTAACATGCATTTCCCCCAAGTGTCAGAATCCATCCTACTTACCTGTCTCAAGCTACATGTTATTTCCTCATTATCCAGGCTAGCAGGTGCATCTGAAGTCACCCCAGAAACAAATCCATTCAGGAGGCCATGAGAGCAGCCTCTTAGGATCTGGGACCTAGAGACTCCAGGGGAAGCAACTTAGATGCCAGTTAGTGTGCCCTACTCTCAGCCTAGTAAATATGACTCTTTCAACTTCAAACACCTAAAGCAAAAGATGATCAAGTACTCAATCAAAAGTTAATCCGGGGACTGGCATTGTGGAATAGCAGATTAACCTGCCTCCTGCAACATCAGCATCCCATATGGCTGCCAGTTCAAGTCCCAGTGCTCCACTTCTGATGCAGCTCCCTGCTAATACACCAGGGAAAGCAGCAAAAGATGGCCAAATACTTGGGTCCCTGAAGCTCCAGGGTCCTGGCTTCAGCCTGGCACAGCCCCAGCCATTGTGACCATGTGGGGAGTGAACCAGCATATGGAAGATCTCTGTCTCTTCCTCTCTCTGTGTAATTCTGTCTTTCAAATAAGTAAAAAAATAAATCTTAAACATATATATATATATATATATATATATATATATATGGCTTCAGGTATTGCTAAACTCAGGGCTCCAGCAGTATCATCAGGACTGGTCTTAGATGCCCACTTCTCAGGTCTGACTTCAACAAGTTGTCTTCATTCTTAAGCTCCTGGGTTGGATTCTGGCAATTCTAGGGGAGCTTCTCGTGGGGGCAAAATGGCTGTAGCAGCTCTGGCTTCACATCCTTCCAGGTTCAAATTTAGCAGAAAAAAAGCAAGAACCTTTCCTGGTAGCATAACTCAGGAGACCTGGTTTTACTCTGCTGTCACCACCTTGGTCTATGTGCCCACTACTGAAACACCTGCCATGGCCCAGGGGAAACCACGTGTGGTTGTGCTATGATTGGATCATGTGCTTTATCTCCAAAACTAGGGACACAGCCTGACAACAGGAAAAACAGAAACATGGGGTTCTTTTTAGAAAAAAAGCGTGGATGTCAGGGCTGTCTGTCTTGAAAGTCTATACTAACAAGAACTTGATGATTCCCAAAAAAATTACATTATTTCTCCCTACCACAAGTTTTAACCAACAGTGGGGTAACAAGAAATCCCTGGATGATTTAGTTAAATATCCTGGTAGGAAGATGGTTCTAACCCACACTGAGAGTCACTGCCCTCCTCAATCCCACCCAAATATGTCCCGTTGATCTCAGTATCAACCATTAGTATGAGTGGCTCCAATAAACTCCACCCACAGCTGGAAAAATAATCATCAATGGCATTCATTGATTCCAACAAATATTTAGAAGCAATCCACCAAATTTTCTCTAATATCACTCTTGCCCATACAAGGCAGGAGGGTTTGTTTGCGACTGTAATCCATTGTTGACTTCTACATTTGTATTTACAGGCTACAAATGTAAATTTAACTTAGCCCTGAGCTGCCTCTGTACCATAGCATACTGTAACCCAATTTAATATGTCAACAAACGGCAAGCAAACTTGAGAGTATATTCTTGTTTTTTTTTTTTTTTGTTTTTTTGGGTTTTTTTTTTTTTTTTTTTTTTTTTTTTGAAGAGACCGGTTTTCAAGGTTTTATTTAAACACAAATAAAATGCGCACCCGAGCCGCCTACTCATTTTCTTCACTGCGCAGCCTGGCGTTGGGGTTGGTGACCCTGATGGCCAGCTGGGCCGCTCTCTCCACAATGGCTTTGTGGTTCTTGGAGGAGACGTTGTGAGCAATCTCTGCACAGCAGGATTTGTTGCACATCAGCAGCACCTCCTCCAGCTCCTTGACGACGTTGTGGACCAGGAACTTCCGGAAGCCGCTGGGCAGCATGTGCTTGGTCTTCTTGTTGCTCCCGTAGCCAGTGTTGGGCATCAAGATCTGGCCCTTGAATCTTCTCCGCACCCTGCTGTCAATACCTCTGGGTTTCTGCCGGTTACGCTTAATCTTGACATAGCGGTCCGACTGGTGGCGGATGAACTTCTTGGTCCTCTTTTTGACGATCTTGGGCTTCACCAGGGGTCTGAGGGCGGCTATGGTGCCAAGGAGAAGGCAGCCACCTCCGGAGGCAGCGCCGAGGAAGAGAAGGGCGAGAGTATATTCTTGTAACAAGAAGCCAAGTCTTGACCAAACATAGAAGCTAAGCTTCCAGCCAGTTGCAGGTTGCAAAATGCCAAAAAGTGTCTATGGAAGGCAAACATCAAGCTTAATCAATCAGGCTATTTGAATGTCACTTTTTTCTGTCCCTACGAAATGCCTGCCCCCATTGCTGGATGGAAATCTCTGATCTTTTACTGATTTAGGGTACTGCCTGATTCATGAATTATTTGTGCAAATAAATTCACCAGATTTGTCTAAAGCTTTTCTTTTAAAGAGAACAAATGCTCCTAAATTCCAAGCTAGTATATTATTTATATATATAAATAAAAAGCTTTTATTTACTAAATATAAATTTCATAAATACAACTTTTGGATCATAACAGTTCTTCCCCCCATAACCACTCTCCCACCCCAAAACCATCCCATTTCCTACTCCCTCTCCCATCCCATTCTTCATTAAGATTCATTTTCAATTATCTTTATATACAGAAGATCAACTCTATACTAAGTAAAGATTTCAACATTTGCACCCACACAGACACACAAAGTATAAAGTACTGTTTGAAGACAAGTTTTACCATTAATTCACATAGTACAACACATTAAAGACAGAGATCCTACATGGGGAGCAAGTGCACAGTGACTCCTGTTGTTGATTTAACAGTTGACACTCTTAATTTATTTATTCAGTGATCATCCGAGGCTCTTGTCATGAGCTGCCAAGGCTACAGAAGCCTCTTGAGTCCACAAACTCCAACCTTATTTAGACAAGGCCATTATCAAAGTCGAAGTTCTCTCCTCCCTTCAGAGAAAGGTTCTCCTTCTCTGATGGTCTCTCCTTTCCCCAGGATCTCACTCACAGAGATCTTTCATTTAGGTCATTTTTTATCACAGTGTCTTGGCTTCCCATGCCTGAAATGCTCTCATGGGCTTTTTAGCCATTAAGGGCTAATTAAGGGCATTAAGGGTTGATTCTGAGGCCAGAGTCCAAGCAAGTATATTCAATTGCCTTCTCAACATCTCAACTCAATCTTTACTAAGACTGTCAAATTTTTTTATGCCCTTAGTCGGCACCGTGGCTCAATAGGCTAATCCTCTGCCTTGCGGCGTTGGCACGCCAGGTTCTAGTCCCGGTCGGGGCGCCAGATTCTGTCCCAGTTGCTCCTCTTCCAGGCCAGCTCTCTGCTATGGGCCGGGAGTGCAGTGGAGGATGGCCCAAGTGCTTGGGCCCTGCACCCCATGGGAGACCAGGAGAAGCACCTGGCTCCTGGCTTCGGATCAGCCACGGTGGCCATTGGAGGGTGAACCACCAGCAAAGGAAGACCTTTCTCTCTCACTGTCCACTCTGTCAAAAAAAAAAATTTTCTTATGCCCAAGCCAGTGCCATGGCTCACTAGGCTAATCCTCCGCCTGTGGCGCCGGCACCCCAGGTTCTAGTCCCGGTCAGGGCGCCGGATTCTATCCCGGTTGCTCCTCTTCCAGTCCAGCTCTCTGCTGTGGCCTGGGAAGGCAGTGGAGGATGGCCCAAGTGCTTGGGCCCTGCACCTGCATGGGAGACCAGGAGGAAGCACCTGGCTCCTGGCTTCAGATCGGCACAGCACCAGACATAGCATCTGGGGAGTGAACCAATGAAAGGAAGACCTTTCTCTCTGTCTCTCTCTCACTGTCTAACTCTGTCAAATAAAAAAATTTTTTTTAATAAAAAATAAAGTGAGGCCAGCACTGTGGCATAGCAGGAAAAGCCACTGCCTATGGGCTCCTGCACCAGCATAGGAGACCAGAAAGAAGCTCCTGGCTCCTGGTTTCAGATAGGCGCAGCTCCGGCCGTGGGGGCCATTTGGGGGGGTGAACCAACGGAAGAAAGGCCTTTCTCTTTGTCTCTCTCTCTCACTGCCTATAACTCTACCTGTCAAAAAAAAAAAAAAAAAAGATTCAATGCAATCATTATCAAAATCCCAATAATCCTTTTTGCAGAAATGGAAAAATCTATCCAAAAATATACATAGAATATATGGAATATGATTAGTTCATTTTGCACTGCTATAACAGAATACTGCAGGCTGGTTAATTTACAATGAATAGGAATTTACTGACTAGTGACTCTGGAGGCTAGGAAGTCCAAGATTGAGGGGGTGGCCTCTGGCAAGGGCCTTCCTGCTGCTTCACCCCATGGCAGATGGGCAAAGAAGGAAGAAAGGGAGAGAGGGGGTGGGCGGGAGAGGAGAGAAGAGGCACAAGGAGGCCAAACTCCTCTTGTAAAGAACTCACTCCTGCAATCCTGTCCTTAAGGTATTCATGAGGACAGAGCCCCCATGGCCTAATAACCACTTAACACTCCCACCTCTTAATACTGTTACAATGGTAAATGGATTTCAGTGTGAGTTTGAGAGGCAATAAAAGTTAAGTATCAAGAGACTTCAAATAAATACAACAATCCTGAAAAAGAATAAAGGATGCACACATCCTAATGTCAAAACTTACTACAAAGCTGCAATAATCAAAAGAGTATTATACTGACATAAAGACTTGCATGATGTTCAAGGGGACAGAATAGGGAGCACGGACTCAAACCCTTAGACATGTTGACCAATGACCTTGACGGGGTACCAAGATAACTCCATGGGGAAAGGACAGTCTTCTCAACAAGTGATGCTGGGAAAGCTGGATATTCCCATGCGAGAAAAAACGAACGTGGAGCCTTTCCCAACATCATATACAATGTTAACTCAAAATGAATGAAAGGCCTAAACAGAGGAGCTAAAACTATAAAACTCTTGGAGAAGCACAGGCTTTTGGCGCCACAGTTGACACCACTAGGAATACCTGCATCCCATATTTTCAGTGCCTCAGTTTGAATCCCAATGTTGCACCCGATCCAGATTCCTAATAATGTGCACCCTAAGAAGTAGCAGGTGATGGATCAAGTACTTGGGTCTCTGCCACCCATGTGGGAAATGGGGACTGAGTTCCAGGCTCCTGGTTTCAGCCTGGCCCAGCTCAACCCTGGCTGTTGTGGGCATTTAAGGAGTGATCCAGCAGTTGGAAGATATCTTTGTGCAACTGTGTCTTGTCTCTGTCTTTCAACTACATTTTTAACCAACTGTTGTGGGATGCACAGATTAAAAACACAGTGAGACTTTTGGGGCCATATTAGGAGTTTTCATTAGCCAGCTGGCGACTGCGCTCTCACAGAGCAAGTCTGGAGAATTCAGCCCCCAATGGCAGTGGTGGGGGCTTTTTAAAGGCAAAACCTACTTTTCATCAGACATTTTATTATGTGTGTGGGCTTGCACAAGCAGAAAGCAGGCATACAGAAGCAAGAAGCAGTTAGCCAATCAGCCAGTTTTTCTGTGTAACCTTATTGAAAAATGTAACAATTCAGTTATTCCCGTTGGGGTCGAGCATGGCGTCACTGACCTTGGGGCCACCTGGGTTATCCTGTGGCTGCAGCCAGGAGTAGACAGGAGAATCTGGTGGCCTTGGCCGTTATCAAGCAAGCAGAAGCACAGAAGCTAGAAATGGGCCAGTTACAAACTAACATATATTTTTATGAAGAACAGGCCTTGTTTTTAAACAATCAAGCAAAGTAACCTCTTGTCTATAACCATACAGGTGTGCTATACTATGTACACAGTTTAAACTTGTGAGTCACTTGTCACAAAACATTTAAAAAACACAGACACTCTGAGGAAAATATAGGGCACTGGGCAAGCATTTGGCCTGGCAGTTAAGATACCGACTGCGACACCACATTCCATATTGAAATATCTGAGTTCCAGTCCCAGGTCCTCTTTTCCAAAGTGTATACCCTGAGAAGCAGCAGGTGATGCCTCAAGTACTTGGGTCCCTGCCACCCATGTAGGAGACAGGCACTGAGTTCCCTGCTCCCAGCTCCGGATGGGCCCAGCCGCAGGCATTGTGAGCACTTGTGCATTACAAGTTAAAAAGAAAGAGAGAGAATATAGGACAAAACCTGGATAATACTGTATTTAGCAATGACCTGGGGGGAAGAGTTATGAAACCAAAAGTGCGGATAACCAATGGAAAAAAATAGATAAATTGAATTTTTTCAAAATGTTAAAGTCTTAAGCATCAAAAGACTATGTTAGAGTGAAAAGTCAGTCCACAGAATCAGAGAAAATATCTGCAAACCGTGTGTGTGTGTGTATGTGTGTGTGTATACATAGATCTTATAATTCAACAACAAAAATTTTAAAATAGTCAAAGGACTTGGATAAACATTTCCCAAAAAAGATATACAGAGGCCGGCGCCGCGGCTCACTAGGCTAATCCTCCGCCTAGCGGCGCCGGCACACCGGGTTCTAGTCCCGGTTAGGGCGCCGGATTCTGTCCCGGTTGCCCCTCTTCCAGGCCAGCTCTCTGCTGTGGCCAGGGAGTGCAGTGGAGGACGGCCCAGGTGCTTGGGCCCTGCACCCCATGGGAGACCAGGAAAAGCACCTGGCTCCTGGCTCCTGCCATCAGATCAGCGCGGTGCGCCGGCCGCAGCGCGCCGGCCGCGGCGGCCATTGCAGGGTGAACCAACGGCAAAGGAAGACCTTTCTCTCTGTCTCTCTCTCTCACTGTCCACTCTGCCTGTCCAAAAAAAAAAAAAAAAAGATATACAGATTGCTAACAAGCATATGAGAGTTGCCCAACATTATTTATCTAGAGAAATACAAATCAAAACTATAGAGATACCACTTCACACACATTAGGCTGACTGTTAAGAACAAAGACACAAGTGCCAGCACCATGGTGAAGTGGGCTAAGCCTCCGCCTGCGACACTGGCATCCCAGATTGGCAATGGTTCATATCCTGGTTGCTCCTCTTCTGATCCAGCTCTCTGTTTATGGCTTGGGAAGGCATGGAGAATGGCCCAAGTGCTTGGGCCCCTACACCCATGTAAGGGACCTGGAAGAAGCTCCTGGCTCCTGGCTTCAGATAGGCCAAGCTCTGGCTGTTGTGGCCATTTGGGGAGTGAACCAGCAGATGGAAGGCCTCTCTCTCTCTCTCTGTCTCCCCCTTTCTCTGTCCATAACTCTACCTCTCAAATAAATAAATCTAAAAAAAAAAAAAGACATAAACAAAAAAAGCAAAATCAGAAAATAATGGCCAGGATGCAGAGTTATTTGAACACTTGTGCCTTGTGGGGGCAGGTGACATAAAATGACACAGCTGCTAAGATACATCCGGACTATATATGCTTTTGTTCATTATGAAGTCACCAGTCTGTGTTATTCTGTTTTAGCAGCACAGAATGAACTAACAATAGTACATATTTTAGGATGTCCTCAATGAGACATGGAACCACCATATGGTCCAGCAATTCTACTTCTGAGCATGTACACAAAAGAATTGAGAGCAGGGAGCCAAACAGATATTTTTATACCAGTAGTTCACAATATTGACTATTATAATTTTATATTATTATAATAAATTATTTATAATTATTATAATATTATAAATTGGGCTATTATAAATAATAGCCAAAGGGAGAAACAACCCAATTGTCCATTAACAGAAGAATGGATAAATAAAATGTGGTATGTATATATAATGGAATATTATTCAGACTTAAAAAGAAATTAAAAAAAAAGAAAGAAAGAAAAAAGAAATTCTACAACATGGATAAACCTTGAAGATATTAATCAAAGTGAAATATTAAAAGGATAAATATTATATAAGGATTATTATTATTATATAAGGATTAAATATTATATAATTCCACTTATCTAAGCTACCTACAGTAGTTAAATTCAAGAGCAAAACATTAAAAAATGACTATCCAAGGGCTGGAAAGAGGGAAAATGAGAATTTGATGTTTAATGAGTACAGTTAATCTGTGAACAAGATTTTGCTGAACAAAATCTTGCTTGAACAAGATTTACCTCCCAAACTCATGCAGATGTTTAAACCCAAAGTCCTGGGTCAACAGTTAAGGGATTATTGTTAATGGCTGATGGGTTGGGGGTGGAGAGAATCTACTTACGGTATCTGGAAGGTGGACCTACTGGGAAGTCTTTAGGTCACTCGGGGCCTGCCCTCAGAAATTACTTGTTGAGAAAGGGTTGGTTGTGTGTGTCCCCCGGGTGTGCATCCTATCTCCTTCCACTTCTTGCCTCGTGGTGAGATCCTCCCTCTGGATGCACTCTGCCATGGTCACTTTCCAGCCACACTAGCTGCCCAAACCAAGGGGGCTGCCTAAACTTGTACTGTGAACCTCCAAAACTGTAAACCAAACCAGTGAACCAGCAGATGGAAAACCTATCTCTGTCTCTACCTCTACCTCTCTGTAACTCTGCCTTTCAAGTAAGTAAATAAATTTTTTAAAAAATAAAAATATAAATAAAGTTAAGAAATAGGAAGCTAGAGTGAGAGGGGCTAAGGTGCCTAATCTGAATTTCAAGATGAGATATTAGACTGGATGCAGGAATGGATTTATTCAAAGGGTAATTTCAAGAATCTGACAGAACGGAAAAGAAAACGTATGAATTCTGAGACTAAGAATTCTGTAACATTATTTCTCAGCAAGAATTTTCAAGAGAAAATAAATCTAAACACACCTACACATTTTGAAGTAAATCTTCAAAACACCAAAGACAGGGAAATGATCCCAAAAGCAACCAGCGAAGATAGATTTTCTGTAAAAGAAGTCAGAAGGCAGCTAATAGCTGTATTCACAGAAAACACTGTCAAACTAAAATTGTCTATTCAATGAAAATATCTTGAGCCAGATACAATAAATAATATACTAATTTAAAAAACAGGTTTACCATTCGAAGACTTAACTTTCTCTACTTGTTTCATTTTGAAAACCACAGCAAGAGAGAGTTCTTCTATCCACTGGTTCACTCCCCAAATGCCCCCAGAGCAGCCAGGAGCCAGGAACTGCAACAAGGGCTCCCCCGACCCTCACCCAGCACCTGTGCCATCATGAGCTGCCTTCCTGGGTGCACATTAGCAGGAAGCACTAGCACCAGCACTAGCACCGCAATAAGAGTCGGGCTGTTCCCAGCGGCAGCCGAGTTGCTGGCGGAACCCCTGCTCCAAGACTTTAGAAAGAAATCTATGAAAGATGCACCTTAAGCAAAAAAGAAATCTTATCAAAAAGAAGGTTTAAACTACAAAAAGAACATTTTTGTCTTAATACAAGCATAGGTAAATCTCAACGAACATTAATCTAACTTACGGGATTAAAATTGATCAAAATAGAACTAAACTTCAAGACCAAAAAGTTATATAACAAGGAACATTATAACATTATTGTGTTTTTTAGGTAAAGAAGATATTAATTACCTACGGAATCTGTTTAATTAAATGCACGTGTGTTTTTAAATAAAGGCTTTAAGGGAAATCATGAAAAAATAAATAAAAATAACAGAAATCCTCCTAAATGAGGGGGAGGGGAAGGAGGAGAGGGAGGAATAAATTAACCGTGAGAGGACGCGGCAGCGCGGGTGCAGAGCCCCGGCCCGAGCACGCCCAGCGCCTGGTGGACGCCCGGGGGTCGCGGTCAAGACGGCCGCAAGCCCGTCGCGGGAAGGCGTGTTACCCTGCAGCTCCTTTTTCCCGCAAACTCAGACTTTCCCTTAGAATAGCTTCTTCCCACTTGAGAAGCACTCGGCCTTGAGCAGCGGACGGCTTTCCTCAAACTCAATGGCAGCTTCGCGCGCGAGCACGTCCGCGGGTCGGCGGCGCCAGGTTGTCCCCGGGGGCTGTGAATACTCACGCAGACCCCACGGGCTGCCCGGGCAAGCCGCCCACGCACGCCCCGCCGCGGACCCCCGCACGGTGCTTAGAAATCCGCCGCCTCCGACCCCGCGCGGGCCGCACCGCGTCCGAGGTGGCCGCGGACGCCGGAGGCGATCGCCACCCTGCGGACCCTGCGGACGCCGCGCTCCTGAGGAAAATGGCGAGCCGTAGGCGGACCGTGAGGAGGTGGGGAGGAGATGGAGATGAGGAGGCTGCGGCAAGCTTCGGGCAACGGGCAGCTGACCAGACCCCACCAGCAGAAAGCTATGAGGGCCGCTGGGCTGCAAACAGGAAAAGCGAACAAAGAGGCCGCCGCGCCTCTCCGCCCCCTCCTCGGGGCTCGCGTTCTGAGGGCCGCGACCTTGGCGCCCGGAGGCCGCCGGCCGCCTCGGCAGCGCCACCTGCCGACGCCCGCGCTCTCCATCCCCAAACGGAACCTCAACGCGACGGGCAACCGGGGAGGAAAAAAGAACCAAACTTCCACGAATTGTTAGGGGTCAACCATTTTTAGTGATCTCGGGATGCCAGGAATCAGCCTTCAGAGCGTTTTCTGCCGGGATCAGTGCTCTGGTATAGCCACTTCCTGCAGTGCCGGCATCCCATATGGGTCCCAGCTGCTCCACTTCCAATCCAGCTCTCTGCTATGGCCTGGGAAAGCTAGTAGAAGGTGGCCCAAGTCCTTGGGCCCCTGCACCCATGTGGGAGACCTGAAAGAAGCTCCTGGCTCCTGGCTTCAGATCCGCACAGCTCTGGCTGTTGTGGCCATTTGGGGAGTGAACCAGCAGATGGAAGACCTCGCTTTCTCTCTGCCTCTGCCTCTCTGTAACTCTGCCTTTCAAATAAATAAATAAATCTTAAAAAAAAAAAAAAAAAAAACTGTTTTCGACCCTGCTTCTGCCACTTCTGACCTTACTTGTGGTGTGATCATGTTCATTACAATCTCAAAGGAGGAAAAAACCGTGGGAGAACAAAAAAGGCAGAACACAGTCTTATTCTGAGCATTCCAGTAACTTTTATGTATGTACTGAGCTGTACTATAAGTAGCTGGCTTGTATGAGATGGTTAAAAAGGCCAAAGGTCTTTTTGTCTATAAAGTTGCCATTTATTTATTTGCCCTGTTTCATGTACATGTGAAATAATGGTGTCCAACAATGAATCGGAATGTTATTTTGCTCAGTTCTAACAACAGCAACAAAAGACATTCTGGCACCTTGCAGGGGTGAGAGAAGGTAAATATATATATATATTTGTATATATTATATTATTGTAAATATATATTTATAATATATAATTTATATATAAATTATATATAATTATAATTATATGTAATTATATATATTTTTATATATCTAAACTGTAGGAAAGCCTTCTCTTTTCTTGTGTCTCATGTTTCTCTCCTTTTCCTGGCAGATTTCTTGACTGATCCAGGTAGCTAACGTAGCAGAGGGCAGAGAACTTCCTAGTTGCCTCCAAGATTAAACAACAGACTCAGAGGGAGTGGGCATTTGGCTTAGCTGCTAAGATGCCTACAACCCTCATTGGTGTGTCTGCGTTCCATTCCTGGTACTGGCTCCTGACTTCAGCTTCCCAACAATGCAGGCCTTGGGAGACAACAGTGATAATGGCTCAAGTAGCTGAGTTTCTTTCACCCACAGGAGACACCTGGATTGAGTTCCCGGGCCATGGCTTTAACCTGATCCAACTTTGGCTAGGTTATTGTGGTCATTTGGGCAGTGCTCAAGCAGATGGGATTCGTTCTATGTCTCTTCCTCTCAAATAAATAAAATATCTTTAAGAAGAATAGATACTCCCACCACCCACATCATGTAAGCAAAACAAAGGTCACACATCAGCTGGATCTCAGCTGAGCCTAGAAAGCAGAGACAGCTGTTCCCTCTGTGCCCTCCTGCAGCCAGCTGCTGAAGGAAACCCTGCCTGTCCCTCATTCCTATCCCACTGGGAATGGAGAAGAAAGAATACAGAGAGAAGAATATAAGGCAGTGGAGGAGTCTCAACTCCAGACCACGTGTTCCTTCCCCAGTCACTCCCAGTCCAAGTAGTCTGGCTGTACTCTGGGAGCAGGACCAAGCTCTGATGATCGCCATTTGTGAATCCGACGGGCCTAGAACACCGAATGGAAGACAATTTTAACGACCAAGTTGTAGAACCTGGAATCTTATCCTGATATTAAAGGACTCAAGATCTAACGAAGAAAGGGCGAGCTGAAAATCAGCTAAGAGCATTGAGTTTGATGAGAGAGTCATGTCCTGTTTATACTCTGAATGGCTTTAAATCCTTCAATGAATGTGCTGCACATAAATAGGCTTGAGGTTGTTTGCATGCCTCCCTGTCTGGGCCCTGAAGTCGCTTCCTTGTATATGTGCAGCTTCACCACTAAGCCTGGGTTGTGCAAATAAATAGCCATTGGCTCTTCCAACTAAACAAAAGTGGGGGTGGGCTGTGACAGCTGGTTTTCTGCAGAAAGGGAGAAGATTCAGAAACTTCTAATACCGTTCACAGGGATGCAGGGCAGGGCAGAGGGAAATCAGAAGGGAAGAAAGGTCACAGAGAAGGCAGACCACCTTAACACAGGAAGTCGGGAAATTTCAGGGGAAATGAAAACGGAAGTGGACAGACTGACAGAGGCCAGTTCATGTGACGATCACCAAAGAAAACCAATTTGACCTTCATTTAGCAGAGTGAAAATGGAGAATTCTATCCAATCTGGCCGTGAAATGACTGACACACAGAAGTTACTACCAGGGCAGGCGTTTGCCCCAAGGGTTAAATGTCATTCAGCATCCCTGCATCTCAAACTGGAGGGACAGTTTTGAGTCCTGCGCCTCCACTTCCGACCCAGCTGCCGGCTGAAGTGCACCTGGGGGGCAGCAGGTGATGGCTCAAGTACTTAAGTCCCTGCCACACATGTGAAGACCCAGATGGAGTTCCTGGCTCCTGGCTTCAGCTGTTGCAGGCATTTGGGGAATAAATCAATGAATGGAAGATCTTTCTCTCTCTCTCTCTCCCCCCCCTCCTCTTTTCTCCCCCCACCCAACTCTTGCTTTTCAAATAAAAAATGAAAATAAATTAATTTTTTAGAAAGAAGTTACTACCATCTGAATATAAGGCAGAAAGCGAGGATGTCCCTTTTGACTGGAGTCTTTGGCTCAGCCTGTCTTATTTCTTTATATTAAAATTCCTTTTTAAAATTCCAAGGTTGACAAGTTCATAAAGAGAAATTAAATTAATCTGAATTCTCCCAGGGAAGCCACCTAGATTTGCTATCTGTACCAGAGCTTTCCAACACTTACTGAGTGCACGAAGCACCTGGGATCTTGTGCAATGCAAGCTGATTCATCAGACCTGGGGCGGAGAGACATTCCGGCTCCCAGTGTTACCCATGCTGCAGACCAATGACTCATACTTTGGGCAACAAGAATTTAGCCATCTATTGACTGTAAAAAGTTTTCTTCTACAAAATACAGAAATGAAACCTAAATTAGTTTATTCCTTAGTCTCCAAAAGAAATTCACTTTTTGATTTTTTTATGGATTTGAGAGGCAGACATAGACAAAGAGAAAGAGACAGAGAGGTAGAGAGAGCTCCCATCTGCTGGTTCACTCACCAAATGCCTGCAACAGTTAGGAATGGACCAGAACAAGGCCAGAACTCTACCCAGGTCTTTCATATGGGTGGGGCAGGAACCCAATCACCTGAACTATCTACCTCCCAGGATCTACATTAGCAGGAAGCTGGAGTCAGGACCCAGAACTAAATATCTCTGAATCCAGGTTCTCTGAAATGAGATACAGTTGTCTTGACCTGCCTCTTAGCCACTAGCCTTTATGCCTGTCCCTCATTTGTTGATTGAACAAATATTTATTAATACCTCCTATAAGGCTGGGCATGAGACAAATGTAGCCCAGCCTTCCACCAACCCATGGAGAAGAAGAGGATTATGAGCCAAGAGGCCCAGGTCAAGTGTGCACCATTCCACCCACTCTGCTATGCCAGCAGATCAACACTGTGTCAGCCTGGGATGGGTACAATCTACACAGAGAGTCCTGTCCTCTGTCCCAAAGCCTTCATGATTACAGAAGGCAGAGTGTGCTTTCTACCATGTCTTTGCCCTCCCTGACCACAATTTCTCCCTCCTTCACCTCCTCCGCTCCAGAGACACACCCCAGAGAACAGTTATGCCCGGTCTGAGATAGAGCGGTTCCCACAAAGCCCCAGTAAAAATACCAATCATCTACCCTACTTGGAAACAAAAAGGAGAGAGCCTTGGAACACAGACACAGGTTCTGCTCCCAGAGAAAGACACTCAGAAGAATGGGAACCTCTGCACCCCAAGATCAGTGTGCTAGGATAAACTGAGATGTAATTGGTTCCTGCTTTCCAAGTATTTCTGTCCCTTCTTTCTGGCCACATAGCTGGACCCTTGATGGAAAGGTATCTCCGAAGCATGTCTTGGCTTCTGACAATTTTGGCTAAAATCTAAAGCTGAAAGCTGCTCCTCTTACCTTGTTAGAATCTGCTAAGAGATTTTCCTAGAAGTGCCTGAGATTTACTAGAATTTATACTAGAAGAGATTGTGCTAGAACTGCCTGTGATTAAAGAGACTGTACTAGAAAAGATCACACAGCACCAGCCTGTGAGGATGAGAGGTCGGGGGAGCCTCCTACAGCAGTATTTGGAGGGTGGGAGAATTCCTGGAGACCATGGAGTTCAGAGGGAGAAGAGGAGGACATGGCAATGGGATCAGGTAATGATGTGACAGCATTCTGAGAGCAGACAGCTGTTTGGGACACCCAATGACACCAGTCCTGGAGGTTACAACTCTTAGTGGTGGCAAAGGCAGGTGTGGCCCCCAAGCCAGCAGAGGCACCCTTTGAGGGGAGCCTAGGGATGCACAGGAGCTTCTCAACAGGAAACAGAGACTGGAATCAAAGACCCAGCTCAAAAGGGTCCTGCTCTATCAGTTACAAGTGGGGCTCTCCCAGCCAATGAAGACCAGCTTAGAGTGAGCCCTCGAGGTGCTCTGGATTCAAGCGAGTATGCATGGGGTAAGTTGGCACCAGGAGAGTGGGTTAGAGGTAAAAGTCTGGAATGTGCTCCAGTTAGAGGCTTCCCAGGCTAGAACACGGCATAAGATCCTGAGGACTACATGGTTCGAGACAGACTGTTTCTGTCCAGTTCCACCTGGGTCTAGAGCACCCCAGAGAACCCCACCATTCATTATCCTCCTATTGGATTGGACACACCTGGGGAGGGAGGGCAAGTTCCCAAGGCATGTTTCACTGTTGCCAAAGATCCTAACACAGGTGCTTGTCCTCTTGCCAACAGGACTTCGACATACACAGAACGAAGCCTTTAACCTGGAACAACAATTCCTCCTCCCTGAGAAGCCAAGGAGACCAGAGCATGCCCAGAGCCTGAATGCTGGAACCCTTTCAGAAGTGAGGGGTTCAACGATGAGGAAGATCTGGCTCTAAAACTACCCTCAAATCAGAACTTGCCTGTGAGGGCTTCCACATACAGCTTGTTCTCCCTAACCCACAAAACACACCCCAAGTCCCAGACCATGGAGACAGCCTTGGCCATTGTCTCCTGTCTGCTTACCAATCAACTTTGTAATAAAGTCTTTTCTCAAAAGCCATGGGACCAGTGAAATGGCCCAGCAAGTTAAGCCACTGCCTGCAACACCAGCATCCCATATGAGCCCCGGTTCGAGTCCCGGCTGCTCCACTTCCAATCCAGCTCCCTGCTAATGCACCTGAGAAGACAGTCCCAGGGGCCGGCACCATGCCTCACTTGGTTAATCTTCCGCCTGCGGCACCAGCATCCCATATGGATGTCTGGTTCTAGTCCAGCTCTCTGCTGTGGCCCGGGGGGGGCAGTGGAGGATGGCCCAAGTGCTTGGGCCCCTGCACCGCATGGGAGACCAGGAGAAAGCACCTGGCTTCTGGCTTCGGACTGGCGCAGCACCGGCCGTAGCGGCCATTTGGGGAGTGAACCAACGAAAGAAAGACCTTTCTCTATCTCTCTCTCTCACTGTTTATAACTCTACCTGTCAAATAAATTTAAAAAAAAAAAAGAAAAAGAAAAAAAGATGGTTCCAGCCATTGTGGCCATTTGAGAAGTGAACCAGTGAATGGAAGATCTCTGTCTCTCTCTCTCTGTCTCTCTCTCTCTCTCTCACTGTCTCTCTCTCTCTCCCTCCCTCCCTCTCTCTCTCTGTAACTCCTTCAAATAAATAAATAAATCATGAAAAAAAAAAATAGGTCCATAGCATAGTAAGTCCATTGCTCAGTAAGAGGGACTTTGATGAGAAGGGAATCTTAGAAGGCACAATATTCTAAGCACGTGAAAGTTACTTTCATTTTACCTAGAGGGAAATCATAAAAAGGAGTTTTGCCCTGGGGATATTGGACAGGATACTTTAAATTTCATTGTACCAGGATATTTTTCCATGTGATAAATACTGACTCTCATATCAGTACAAAGGAAGGCCTTTCCCAGAACACGAGTGCTTAAACCAAAGGCGGCCATGTCTTTTCTGTGCAAATTGTTTTCCTGGTTGTTTCTATTTTTAGTAAGTACGAGGAACAGTACAAAATGCCTGTCCATTGAGCTGAGGACAGTGGGTTGGGCATGGTAGGTGAGGATAGTGGGAAGAGAAGGAAACAGAGGGGTTGGACAAGGGAGAAGCAAGTCTGAGGGCTCTGGGGAGAGTGTTCTGTCCTCCCCTTGGGCACTGGGCTGCTCAGGACACGACACGATGAACTTCAAGCAAGGCCTTTGGCAGCTCACAGGATAATGATAGCCAGGGTCTTCTCTTTGAATGGGGAGGGAGGCACTAAATTCTCCCCCAGTAGCTTCTTCTCAGACCCTTCTTTATCCTAAAAAGAGAGAGAAATGGGGGAAAAAATCAAACACTGAGAGAGAAAACATGGGGGCAGAGTTACGTTACAGAATTTGAAAACAAGAAAGAGAAAAAAAGGAGGGAAAGAAAGCAGCAACGGGAAGCTGGGATCGAGCAGGAAAGACCAGGTGGCAGAGGAAAGGGAATCTGACAAATACCCAGATACAACCCAAGAGAGAGGGGGGAAGCTGTGGAGACGCACAGGGCAGACAGAAGTTAGCACAGGACACAGTAATGGGTTCACATTCTCCAGACAGCGAAAGGAAGGGTCAAGAGAGGAGGAAAACTGAAAGATGGGCATGGCCTCAGATAAGGGGGCTCCTGGCCCTGATGCACCTCACTGTTCTCAAAGCCCCCCACACACACACACACTGGCCAGCAGCCCCTCCCTGACAACTCACCAAAGGTTGGAAGCTCTGGCTGTACAAGCTTTGAAGACTCATTCGCAGGGAAACCAAGGACACAAGGACCTCCAGGATACAGACAGCCAGGAGCAGGGCACAGAATCCTAGGAACAAATCCTGACGATAATGGAAAAAGGCAGAGAGAACCAAGAGTCACCTCCTCTAATTCTGTTCAAACCACTTCATCACAGTCTGTCCCACAAGGTGGCTTCCCCTCTAAGCAGATGGTATTTTCCAAGGATGGAGCAGCCACAGCTTCCATGCCACCTGCTGATCTGCAGTGTGACCTTGCCACTCCCTAATGAGAAACGGAGTCTATTTTTCCACCCCCTAGAATCTGGAAGAGTGCATGATTGTTTCAGCCAAATAGCATAGAGATAACACAATGCCAGTGGCCATGGGACCCCTTAACTGGCTGGCAGCTTTAATTTCCCAACTCTCAAAACACATAATATTCCCCACCAGAACCTGGTTTCTGGGCTAAGGGACACTCAAGCCACATAGAGGAGCTATTGTAGCTGCCTGATTGACAGCCCAGCTGAGCTCCCAGCCAAGAGTCAGGATCAATTGCCAGTCATGTGAGTGTGCCGTCTTGGACATCCAACCTAACGGAGCCCTGGGATGACCACCTCCACCTGACATCTGATCACAACTGCATGAGAAAAATCAAGTTGAGAACTGCCAGGGCCACCACTGTGGCATAGTGAGTTAAGCTGCCACCTGTGATGCCAGCATCTCATAGGGGCACCCAGTCATGTCCTGGCTGCTACACTTCCAATATAGCTCCCTGCTATTATACCTGGGAAAGCAGCAGAAAATGGGTGCACCCATATGGGAGACCTGGATGAAGTTCATGGCTCTTGGCTTCAGTCTTGCCCAACCCTGACCATCTAGGGTGTGAACCAACGAATGGAAGATCTCTCTCTCTCTCTCTCTCTCCCTTTCAAATAAATAAACAAATCTGAAAAAAAAAAAAAAAAAGAAGAAGAAGAACTGCCCATTTGAGCTGAGCCAACCCAGAGAACTGTGGAAACAATCAATTGTATTTTTAAGCCACTATGTTTAGGTGTGCCCTGTTATGTGGCAATAGATAGCCAGGACAGCCACACACCCAAACAAACATAAGGGTGCCTGATACTCTCCTCCATTCCATGTCTAGTCTCTGATCTTCATCCCCTTTTTTTTTCAGTGAATCTTCATGAGGGTCTAAGAAATGTCTCCAGCTTAAGTTAAAAACTCCACCACCAAAGCTCAAGGAACCTACAGCTCTGCCCTTCAGTGCCTAATTTCTTGAGAGCAGTGGGTTGTGACTGGTCCCTGGAAGCCCAGACTCTGATCCTCACCATCACATTTGCATAGATGATCTGCACTCATTCTTCCTCCAGTCTATGACATCGTAAGTCTGGTAACGTCTTCCCGGGACCCATGGATACCCAATGGTTGTGGTGACACGATGTGGGTGATCACACACAGACTGGATCTCCATGTAGAAGCGATCATTTTGCTGAATCAAGCTGTTCACACAGAGGACAACAGCAGCTGTAGCTGTAGCAATGCCAGCCAGGGTGAACAGCCCAAAGACAGAACCCTAGAAGAGAGAAGTTCAAGATGCAGGCCCCATGGTACAGCCATAGAAGTGCTAGCCTCAAACCTTTCCCAGCTCCTGTCCCAGGAAACCCTCCCCTCCCCTCCAGGAAACACATCAGGATATTGGGAACCAAAAGGTAGAAGATAGAAAATTGAAAACTAGACTCAAGAGGGAGTAGATAGACAATGTGGAGGAGAAAGAATGCCCAAGACTCACTGAATGTCTGCCCTGATACTTCTCGTGGGCAGTGGCTCCAGCTCCTGCTGCAGCAGCCTGGGAAGAGAAGACATTAGAGAAAGACCTCCAGTTTACTCCCCTGATCTCTCATCATCCTACCTCCAGTAGTTCCCAGAACTGCCAAATAGAATGAAAATCCAAAAGACAAGCAAGGAAACCTAACATACAGGCGAGACTCCAGCTACAGCTGCTGCTCTACCCTTGCTAACATGGAAATGAGAAGGTTTACCTAGCCCCTACGGCAACTCCCTCATGGCAAAAGGCATTTAGACTTTGGGTCATTGGAAGCATTCCCAAATCTCCAGTCTAGATCCAAAGGAACTTTCTCCTTGTCCATCACTGCTTGCCTCCCACTGAGCTCTGGCCTTGTCCTTACTCACCACAGACCCTACCCAGAAGGCACATCCAGAGCCACAAAGCTCAGTCCAGGGCCCAAAGTAGAGACATACTCCAAGAGCACAGCTCACAACCCCCAGCAATAGCTGGGTCACCTGTAAGACAGGATGAAAAGTCAGGCCCCCTTCCCATGCACCATGCTCCCAGGGTGGGTTTCCTCTCCTTGTTCTCTACCTTGATCTCTCTGCAACTCTGGTTCTGGATGGTTCTGTGTCTGCACTGGCCTGGATCTTTCCTGGTGTCTTTTACAAAATTGACTGGTTATCCTTCATTGTCTTCTCCCAGCTTCAACACTGTCAATCCCACCCACTGAGTTCCACTTTTTTTCTCCTCACTCTCCCTAGGGAATCTCATCACCCCATCTAAATCCTCCACCTGACCTCACATTCTGGCACCAACCTATTTCTTCTGATCCGAGCTCTTAATTTTAAAAATTATAAAGAGGGTGCCAGCATTGTGGCACAGTGGGTAAATCCACTGCTTGCAATGCTGTCATCCTATGTGGGCACCAGTTTCTGTCCCAAAGGCTCCACTTCTGGTCAGTTCCCTGCTAATGGCCTAGAAAAAGCAGCAGAAGGCCCAAGTGCTTGGGTCCTTGCCACCCACATGGGAGATCCAGATCAAGTTCCTGACTCCTGACTTCAGCCTGGCCCAGCCGTGGCCGTTAAAGCCATCTGGAAGTGAACCAGCTGATGGAAGCCCTCTCTCTCTCTCTCTCTCTCTCTATCTCTTTCTCTCTAACACTGACTTTCAAATAAATAAATCTGTAAAACATGAAAATCAATAATGAATAAATTACAAAGATATGCCACTATATAAGCCGCTCAAGAAAAGAGGTATGGTTGCTGATAGCCTACAGTTGTCAGTTCCTTCAAGGTTCCCCCCCATCTCTTGAGCTGAGAACACACTCTTTGGGGATGGCCCCCAGCCCATGATTAAGCAAGGCACAGCTCAAGAGCCATTCCCACCCAATGAGGAACTCTTGTAACGGACAGGGTTTTTAGGGAGCTCCCCATCAGGCTGGCAGAGACCTTGACAGGTCTTGACTCAGACACAGGCTTCTGCCTCTTGCCTCTTACACCACCCGGTCTACCATTGGTTCCAGTCACTTGTGTAGCATCCCCTTTGGTGGAGGCTGCACACTTTAGGTGTTGCCTAGAGATTCTGTCAGTAGTTTCCGTGATGTGCCTAGCATGTCGCCTTGCACCTGCAGCCCTCAGTCCCATGGGTCCAATGAACTTGAATTAACAACCCCCAGAGAATCTTCTACCTGTTTTCCCTCTTCCAGCTGGCACTGACCCTCTGCACCAGAGAAAAAGTGGATCATTCTTTCCCAGCCAAAAAAGGACACTTCCCAAACCTTCTCCCAGACAAAATGCAATATAACTAGTGAGTTCTCATGTCCCTCCTCATAGGAATTTGACTCATTTTCCTCTGCTGCATGCCATTGAAAAGGTCAGTTGCAATCCTTGTGTTACCTCTTTAACCCACCACCTATGCCCCCCAGTCTTACCCCTACAGCCAGCTGCTCATAGTTTATCCTGGCCTTGGAAGGGCCAGTGTCCCAAGGGCAAGAAGGAAATTGCTTCAGGAGTTGTGTCAAAACTGACTCCTGGTGGATGCGGATGTGGACGTCGGTCTGCAGGGACAATGCAGAGGCCACGTGGACTCCATTCACCGTCACTGTGTTTTGGGTCATCTTGCCTGCCAGAGAGAAGCACGGCAGTCAAGGCTGAGAATTAAGCAAGGTAAAAAGCAGTGGTTGGGCCAGCGCCGTGGCTCACTAGGCTAATCCTCTGCCTGACCTTAGAACTAAACCCTCTTTGAGGTTGGTCCAAATAAGTGCTTAAAGATGAAGGAGGCTGACATTCTGTGCCCTGCTCCCTACCATTCAGATTTAAGAAAGTGAATGTTTGGCAACTTAAAAATTAGATTTTTTTTCACTTTAAGTAGCACTCTGACCTCAGACTCAGCCCTTAAGACAGAGGACCAACTCTATACTAAGTAAAGATTTCAACAATTTGCATGTGTGCACGCACACGTGCGTACACACACACACACACACAACAACTGAGAACAAGTTTTACAGTTAACTCTCATAATACAAATCACTGAGGACAGAGGTCTGGCTGAAAAGCCCATGAGAGCATTTCAGATATGGAAAGCCAAGACACTGTTTTACGTGAAAATCTCTGTGAGTGAGATCTCAGAGGAAAGAAGTGGTCATCAAAGAAGGATGTACTTTTCTCTGAAGGGAGGAGAGAACTTCCACTTTGCTTATGGCCTTGTCTAAATACTGAAGGAGTTTGTGGATCCAAAAGGCTTCCATAACCTAGGCAGCTCATGTCAAAGCCTTGAGTGGTCACTGACATTATACATAAGAGCGTTAATTGTTAAGTTAACAAAGGAGTCACTGTGCCCTAACTTTCCAAGCAGAACCTCTGTCCTCAGTGATTTGTATTATGAGAGTTAACTGTAAAACTTGTTCTCAGTTGTGTGTGTGTGTACGCACGCGTGTGTGCATGCATGCAAATTGTTGAAATCCTTACTTAGTATAGAGTTGGTCCTCTGTGTATGAAGTTAATTGAAAATGAATCTTAATAGAGAATGGGACTGGGAAGGGGAGAGGGAGGAGAAGGAGAGGTGGAAGTGGGATTGGGAGGGTGGGTATGGTGAGAAGAATCACTGTATTCCTAAAGTTGTACTTAGGAAATTTGTACTTATTAAATAAAAGGTTTCTTTGGGAAAAAAATTAGATTTTTATTTTATTCTTTAAAGAGTTTTATTTTATTTATTTGAAAGGCAGAATGACAGAGAGAGGGAGGGACAGAGAGAGAGTATGAAGGAGAGAGAGAAGAGAGAGAAAGAGAATCTTCTATCCACTGATTCACACCCCAAATGGCCGCAACAACCAAAGCTGGGCGAGGATGAAGTTAGGAGCCCAGAACTCCATCTGGATCTCTCACATGGGTGGCAGGGCCCTAAGTACTTGGGCCATGAACAACTGCCTTCCCAAGCACATTAGCAGAGAGCTGGATCTGAAGCAGAGCAGCAGGACTCGAACCAGTGCTCTGATATGAACTGCTGGCCTAGCAGGCATTGGCTTAACCTAGTGCACCACAACGCCAGCCCCAGATTTTTTTGTTTGTTTTGAATGCTTGGAAATATTAAAAAGTAGATAACATAACACTGTAAATCACTTATTTAAGATAGGTCATCCAACAAATAGTGAAATAAATTTAAAAATTGTCCCATGAAAAATATATAAAGCTGCCTGATAAAATGTGAATCATGTACCTTTTGGACTCATGAATATAAACTTTTGAAAGAAAAATCAGGGAAACTTTCAAGGACCACAATAGAAGTAGAAGTGTCACTTCAGACAGCTGAGTCTTGAAGCCAGTGTCTGCCTAGAACACCCTCACACTCAACACTTCACTGATGACTCTCGAGCTTCAGCATGTACCTCTACTCAAGGTCAAGTCTTATGAGCACAAGAGAAATAAGAAGCCTCTAGGGCCATTCCACCCAACTCCAAGCCAATCTAGAGAAAGGAGCATCCACACCCTAATCACAAAAGACCCCCTACTGCCTGCCAGATGCCCTGAGTAGCCCAGTGTGACCGTTGGTGATCTTCCTGGCATGCAGCAGTGAGCAACACTTCCATTGTGAGCACTGGCTCTGCAAGGAAAACACCAACACCTGTGGGAAGTGTGCAGAGGGGGAACTAGACACCTCCACCACCACCGAGAACCCCTCTCAGCTCTCCTCGTGGAGCCTGTCATTACACAACTAAAATACTTGAGAGACAGGCACTGCTTCACGAAGGGAGATTTATTTTAGCTCACGGTTTTGGAGGCTCCCAGTCAGCTTAGGTAGCCCTGTGGGTCCAGCCTCTGATGAGGGCAGTGGATGGCAACATGTGCAGAGGGAGGATCACATGGTGACCTAGGAAGCAGAGACAAGCATCACACTCACACTCCGTGTGGTTGGTTCTTAGAAAGTCACCACAATTCAATCACGGGACTCACCCCTAGCAACCACATCCAGTCACTTCCCAGAGACCCTGCCTTCAACACCATAATCGGATCAAGCACTCACCCTTAGTACCATCAGTCCATGACTTTTAGACTTTAACATTTGCACTGTGGTATAACAGGTAAAGCTTTCACCTGCAGTGCCGGCATCCCATATGGGCGCCAGTTCAAGTCCTGGCTGCTGCACTTCCAATCCAGCTTTCCCTGCTGTGGCCTGGGAAAGCAGTGGAAGATGGTCCAAGTCCTTGGGCCCCTGCACCCACATGGAAGCCTGGAAGAAGCTCCTGGCTCCTGGCTTTGGATATGCCAAGCTCCTGCCATCACGGCCATTAGGGAGTGAACTAGCAGATGGAAGATCTCTCTACTTCTGCCTCTGCCTCTCTGTAACTCTGCCTTTTTAAATAAATAAATAAATCTTTTAAAAAAAAGACTTAAACATTTGCATGAGTTGGAAAGCCAAATCATGTCCAAACTATAGCATCTTGTTCATAGGTGGGAGAACTCAGCCTAGTAAAGATGGTATCTCCTTCCAAATTGATGCATAAATTCAATAAATTGCAATAAAAATTGCAATAAAATCTTAAATTCGGCTAATTCTCAAGTTAATATATAAGGTTAAAAAAATCAGAAACAGGGGCTGGCGCTGTGACATAGCAGATAAAGCTGCCACCTACAGTGCCGGCATCCCATATGGGCATCAGTTCAAGTCCTGGCCGCCCTATTTCTGATGCAGCTCCCAGCTAATGCGCCTGGAAAGCAGCAGAAGTGTCTGGGCCCCTGCAACCACATGGGAGACCCAAAAGAAGCACATGTGGCTTCTGGTTTCCGTCTGGCCCAGCCCTGTCCATTACAACCATCTGTAGAGTAAAACAGCGGATGAAAGACTTCTCTCTCTCTCTCTCTCTCTCTCTCACTGTGCCTTTCAAATAAATAAATAAATCTTTTAAAAAAAAAGTCAAAAGCAGCAAAGACAATTCTGATGTACCATGAACCCCAAATGAAGAGCTAGGCAAGGCAACCAAGCCAGGCTGCCCCAGCCGGATCTTGGGCCAGTTACAAAAGCCTCTTGAGCAACAGGCTTTGCATCTGTAAATGCGGATGTAGATAATTATATCTAAAACCCAGGCTAGTGTGAGGATTGAGTGATAAGGATAAGTATAGCAATGTGTAAAACCTGGGCACTCCACAGTATAGATCAATCAAATAAATAGAATAATTGACAATAAAAATTTGGAAAAGGGGCTGGCATGTGGCACAGCAGATTAAGCCAACACCTGCAGGTCTGGTATCCTATATCGGAGTGCTAGTTTGAGTCCCAGCTTTTCTGCTTCTGATCCAGCTCCCTGCTAACACACCTAGGAAAGCGACAGATGGTGGCCCAAGTCCATGTGGGAGACCCAGACAGAGTTCTGGGGTCCTGGACCAGCCCAGTGATTGAAACGGTTTGGGGAGTTAACCAGCAGATAAAAGATTCTCTCCCTCCCCATCTCCCTCTCCCCTCCCCCTTCCTCTCCCTTTCAAACAAATAAATAAATCTTTTTAAAATGTGAGAGAACAGAGAGTATTCACCAATCCTCAAATCTTGTCTTCTCACCTCAAATTAATTAGAACAGAGCCCCCACATGGGACTATTAACTCCCTCCTTCAAACTTCTGGAACAGGCATTAGGCAAACCAGAGATATATAAACCACTCAGTGGGGCTGACCTGCACAGACACCACAGAAGCTACAGTCTTCAATTCGTAAGAATAACTATGAAGGGGCCTTCGGCAGGGACTGATATTTTTCCCAAGCTTCATTCTTTCTTCCTTCGTTTCTTGTGATAGATCCCCTGGATATTACCTGAGCACATAACTTAGAGATTGCCCAGCTTCCCTCGGTGACTTGATTCTAAGCAATGACAATTCAGAGGCCATAGTGTGTGCACCTCCCCAGAGCGTCTTTAGGGCAGAGGCTGTACTTCTGGGCTCTTGGGCCCCTGGACCCTCTTGTCTGGTACTTGGATTACAGGTGTGGTGCCAGGACTTAGAGGAAGCTGTCTTGGGCCATGAGGCGATTTGAGAACGCAGTTCATGCACTGGGGAGAAATAAGACAGAAAAGCTGCCTGCTCACATGTGTATAAGAGAAAGAAACTTGGGTCAGTTTACATATTCTGTCACAGCCAGAAATAATTCTAATTAATTAATTAATACATTTTCACCTCCAAAGGGAGAGCTAAGCTTGACCTGTCAGAACGCTGTGGATAAAAGCTGTCATTTGGAGAAGGAAAAGTCTCAGAGCAGAAGCTGGGAAACACAGCGTGATGACAGTTCATTGAAATTCGGTTATGCATCTTTAAAATAATGTCAATAGAAGGAACATTGTTTGGGGGAGGGGAGCAACAGGTATAAAATGAAGGCCAGGAGAGAAAAATAAGGGTGTTATCAACTATCACTGGACCCAAAAGAGGATGGCCAGGTTCTTATTTTACTTGAACTGCCTCGACCATGTGCAAGTCCTTCCATACCCTATCACCTGGAAATGCTGGGGACACTCATTCAGACCCCCCATACACACACAAGTTCTCCTCTGGTCTTTTCTAGTCGGTCCTGGTGACTCAAAACCAAGAAGAAAACAAAAGCATGAATTACACCAGCCCGAGCCAGGATGGTCATTTCCTCATGGCAGGGGTAAGTGAGGAAGGGAGAAGTGTCCTCGGGAGTCTGCATATTCTCTTTCTTCACTTGGGTGGTGAAGGCACATCATCATCATCACCACCACCACCACCACCATCATCATCATCGTTAAAACTGCCCCTACACATTTTAGACCCTCTTATTAATCTTATTATTATCTTATTAATGATATTATCACAATAAAAATTACACATTTGGACTCCTTGTGCTTGAGGTAACTTCAAAATTAAAAGCTAATAACTCATGTGAACGCTACGCAATGTATCCGGAATAATCAAATGGATGTTGTCCACTTTCTCATAGGAATAAAACTGCAAACTTGCACATAGTAGTGAAGGCCAACCACTATGCTGGCTCCTTCCAGCAGCATTAGATAACTTTTGTTAACGTAATTTCTTTTTTTTTTTTTTTTTTTTTTTTTTTTTTTTTTTTTTTTGACAGGCAGAGTGGACAGTGAGAGAGAGAGACAGAGAGAAAGGTCTTCCTTTGCCGTTGGTTCACCCTCCAATGGCTGCCGCAGCCGGTGCGCTGCAGCCGGCACACTGCGCTGATCCGATGGCAGGAGCCAGGTACTTCTCCTGGTCTCCCATGGGGTGCAGGGCCCAAGCACCTGGGCCATCCTCCACTGCACTCCCTGGCCACAGCAGAGAGCTGGTCTGGAAGAGGGGCAACCGGGACAGAATCCGGTGCCCTGACTGGGACTAGAATCCGGTGTGCCAGCACCGCAAGATGGAGGATTAGCCTAGTGAGCCACGGTGCCGGCCTGTTAAAGTAATTTCTGACAACTACTCCTACAACACGAAAACCACTACGAAGTTTATACTTGAGTTGATTATGATTTTCTATAAAAGGGAAGATGGGAAATAAAAAATGTACACTGTCTTGGGAACTTAGGCTTCAAATACAAAGGAGTTTCCAGAGCTTAGTCCTTACGGTCTGTCTCTTAAGATCTATTTATATGAAAGACAGCATTACAGAAAGGGAGGGAGAGACAGAGAAAGATATTTCATCGGCTGATTCACTCCCCAGATGGCTACAGTAGCTGGGGCTGCACCAGGCCAAAACCAGGAGGCAGGAACTCCATCCAAGTCTCCCACATGGGTGGTGGGGGCCCATGTTCTGCTTCCTTCCCAGGCACATTAGCAGGGAGCAGGACCTGAAGCAGAGCAGCAGAGATGAGAACCAGCGCTCATACAGGATGCTAGAGTGGCAGGCAGCAGCTTAACCCACTGTGCCAGCACATCAGTCCTTGTATGTATCTCTTAAAGAAACAACTAAGAAAAAAGCCCTTCAGGCTTTGCAGCAGCAGAAAGAGATGTGTGCACCTTCTTAGTGTGAAGCCCTCTCTCCATGCCAATTTACTGCAAGACCTGACTTTGTCCAGAAGAGTTACTTTCTGATGGTTACTCAGCAGGTGGAGGAGTTCGACCACTTCCTGGGGGGCCCTCTGCAGGAGCAAGAGGAAGCTGAAGCCAGAGAAATGATCAGAAACTCACAGACCCAGAAAACCAAGGAGAGACAGGCTCCTGGCTGCAGCTTGGCAGTGGTGGGGATGAGAGTTAGGATAAGGCTAATCATGGGCCTCCAAGACCGACTCTACCTGTGAGGGTCCAAGCACGCTCAAAGCGGTATTTGTAGAGTATCACGTAAAGGAGCTGTTTGAAAAGATGTCAGCAAAGCGTAGCAAAGTGTGACAGTGTCACCCGGGATTAGTAACTGCAATGAGTCAGGCCTAAAGGAAGAGGAGAGAGTACTACCGAGTTTCAGTCAGAGACAGAGAAAGTTCACAGAGAGGATGTTTGATTTGAGCTGTCAGAACCCCAGACAGACACAGTCAGCCTGGGGTGACCTTGAGGTAGGGGATCTTGGGAAATATATACCCAACACTACCTCTCTCTGGTCTCCTGCTGTTTCCCATTGGGCAAAGCCAAGAGGCAGTCACAGGACATGAAAGCCAAGTGCTGTGACCCATACAAGACACCCACGGAGGGTACAAAGAAGGCTACAGATAGATGGAAAATATATCTAGGCCGGCGCTGCGGCTCAATAGGCTAATCCTCCACCTGTGGCGCTGGCACTCCAGGCTCTAGTCCTGATTGGGGCGCCGGATTCTGTCCCAGTTGCTCTTCTTCCTGTCCAGCTCTCTGCTGTGGCCGGGGAGTGCAGTGAAGGATGGCCCAAGTCCTTGGGTCCTGCACCTGCATGGGAGGCCAGGAGAAGCACCTGGCTCCTGGCTTTGGATCAGCGCAGTGCACTGGCCGCAGCAACCATCGTGGGGTGAACCAACGGAAAAGGAAGACCTTTCTCTCTGTCTCTCTGTCTCACTGTCCACTCTGCCTGTCGAGAGAAAGGAAGAAAGAAAAGAAGGAAGGAAGGAAGGAAGGAAGGAAGGAAGGAAGGAAGGAAGGAAGGAAGGAAGGAAGGAAGGAAGGAGAAAGAAAGGAAGGAAGGAAGGAAGGAAGGAAGGAAGGAAGGAAGGAAGGAAGGAAGGAAGGAAGGAAGGAAGGAAATATATCTAAAGAGATATCCAGAACAATTATATACACCTTTTGTGTGCCAAGCAATAATGGTTGGAAATATTCCAAATTGGGTAAAAAGACAAACCTACAGACTCAAGAAATTCAGTGAGCACTAAGCATAAGAAACTCAATGACACATAAGCCTAGACATATAATCAAACTGCTGAGAACAGCCCAACAAAATGACCCGTTACCTATAGAGAAGACTTACCTGATTACCGTAGACTTCCCGCCAGAAATCATGGCAGCCAGAGGAAGTGCTGAGAGAAAAAACCATTAGAGATCAATACCCAGTAAAATATCTTTTCTTGGGAATGAAGGAAGAGCAATATGATATGTATCTGCATATTTACTATACTTATCCTCTTAAGTTCTTTAAAATATGCTTGACAGTTTAAAGTAAATATTTTAAAAGTTGTCTGGCAGGCTTTCCAATATATGTAGATATAATATGTAAATCAAGTATAATATAAATGAAGGAAGGTAAGAGATTTATATGGTGGTAAGGTTTCTACCTTCTACTTGAAGTCATAAAACATTGATTCTAAGTACTACAGACTGTGAAGTTAGGTATGTATATTGCAAACCCTATAGCAAGGACTATAAAAATCTACTGTATGAAGAGATATAGTAAAAAAATACAATACACAAATTAAAATGGCGTACTACAAATGTTCAATGACCTAAAAGATTGCAAAAAAGAGGAAACATAGAGCTAACAGAAAACCATAAAATACAAATTAAAAATACACATATCAATAATTATAGTAAGTAAATACCAATCAAAAGAAAGTTGGAATGGCTATTTTAATACCACTCTAAGTAGACTTCAAAGCAAAGAAAATCACCAGGGATTAACAATCATTACATAGTAACATAAGGGTTGATTTGCCAATACAGAACAATCCTAAATCTGTTTGCAATAACAAGAGACCTTCAAAATACATGACACAAGGACACATAAATAGAAGGGAGAAATTGTCAAATCCGCAATTACTGTGGAAGACTTTCCAACACTACTGTTTCAGTGGATTTAGTAGGCAGAAATTAGCAAGGATATAGAAGAACTGAATCATCCCATCAACAAGAGGAGCTGGTTGGGTGTATAGTGCATTCCACAACAGAACACACAATCTTTTCAAGAGCTCATGGAACATTCGCCAATACAGACCATATCCAGGGTCGCAAAACAAAACTCAGCAAAGTTAAAAGAGCCAAAATCATACATAGTGTGTTCTCTGAGCTGTAAGAGAATCAAACTAGAAATCAACAGACAATGGGGAAATCGCCAAACACTTGGAAATTAAACAACATTTTTTTTTTTTGACAGGCAGAGTGGACAGTGAGAGAGAGAGAGAGACAGAGAGAGAAAGGTCTTCCTTTTCCTTTGGTTCACTGCCCCCCCCCAATGGCCGCTGCAGCTGGCGCTCTGTGCTGATCTGAAGGCAGGAGCCAGGTGCTTCTCCTGGTCTCCCATGCGGGTGCAGGGCCCAAGACTTGGGCCATCCTCCACTGCACTCCCGGGTCACAGCAGAGAGCTGGACTGGAAGAGTGGCAACCAGGACAGAATCTGGCGCCCCAACCAGGACTAGAACCCGGTGTGCCAGCGCCACAGGCGGAGGATTATCAATTTTATTGATCTTTTCTTTAAAAAAAAAAAAAAGATTTATTTATTTATTCAAAAGTCAGAGAGAGAGAGAGAGGTCTTCCATCTGATGGTTCACTCCCCAGATGGCTGCGACGGCCGGAGCCGTCAAGACGCTGGCCAACATATTTCTAAAATAATTCATGGATCAAAGAAGACATCCCAAAAGAATCAGAAAAATATTTTTAACAGCCAAAAATGAAAATTCTACCTATCAAAATTTGTGAGATACAGTTAAAGAAGTACTTAGAGGGAAGATGCATAGCATTTAATTCTTGCATGAAAAAAGAAGAAAATTCTCAAATCCATAACCCCAAATTCCTTCTTAAGAAAGTAGAAAAAATGATCAAAATAAACAAAGCAAGCAGAATAAAGAACATAATAAGAAAGAGAAATTGATCAAGCAGAAAAAAATCAAAGGAAAAAAATCAGTGAAATCTAAAGTTGATTTATTGAAAAGATCTATAAAATTTGGGGCCGGTGCTTTGACACAGTGGGTTAACGCCCTGCCCTGAAGTGCCGGCATCCCATACGGACACCGGTTTGAGACCCACTGCTCCACTTCCCCTCCAACTCTCTGCTATGGCCTGGGAAAGCAGTGGAGGATGGCCCAGGTCCCTGGGCCCCTGCACCCATGTGGGATACCTAGAAGAAGCTCCTGGCTCCTGGCTTCGGATCGGCACAGCTCCAACCGTCGCAGCCATCTGGGGAGTGAACCATCGGATGGCAGACCTCTCTCTCTCTCTCTTTCTCTCTCTCTCTCTCTCTGGCTTTTGAATAAATAAATAAATCTTATTTAAAAAAAAAGAAAAGATCAATAAAATTGATAAACCTCCAGCAAGGATGTAGAAGAAAATAAGAAAAATTACACAAAAATCTAACATCTGGAATGAAACAAGGGTATCACTGTAAGTCCTACAGACATTAAGAGGGTAATACGGGAAGATTATAGACAATTCTATACATAGAAATTCAAATAATTAGATAGATAAAATCCTTCCTCAAAAACCACAACCAACAGTCATCCAATATGAATGTGATAACATTAAAGAAATTTAATGGCCGGCGCCGCGGCTCAATAGGCTAATCCTCCACCTAGCGGCGCCAGCACACCGGGTTCTAGTCCCAGTCAGGGCACCGGATTCTGTCCCGGTTGCCCCTCTTCCAGGCCAGCTCTCTGCTGTGGCCAGGGAGTGCAGTGGAGGATGACCCAAGTGCTTGGGCCCTGCACCCCATGGGAGACCAGGAGAAGTACCTGGCTCCTGCCATCGGATCAGCGTGGTGCGCCGGCCACAGCGCGCCAGCCGTGGCGGCCATTGGAGGGTGAACCAACGGCAAAAGGAAGACCTTTCTCTCTGTCTCTCTCTCTCACTGTCCACTCTGCCTGTCAAAAAAAAAAAAAAAAAAAGAAAGAAATTTAATCCGTAGTTTAAGCCATTTAATCCAAAAGTTGTGCTTTCGAAATTTGTATTTATTAAATGTTTTCTTTTAAAAAATGGTATCCACTGAAATCATTATTATACATTGTGTGTGTCATAAAAGGAAAACAAATCTCCTTGCCCAGATTATTCCACTGGCTAATTTTATCAAATCATTAAAGAAGAAATAACACCACTTCTATACAATCTCCTTCAGAATATAGAAAAGGTAAGAATGCTTCCAAACTTATCTTATGAACCCAACATTATACTGATACTAAAATTAGTACAACAAATGAAAACTATAGACTAACTAACATCCCCCATGATAATCTATCAATTAGTGCAGAAAAATCATTTGACAGGGCAGGCATTCAGCTTAGCAGTGAAGATACCACTGGGGATACCTGCTGGGTTCAAATCCCAACTCCATTCCTAATTCCAGCTTTCTGCTAATGTGCACCCTGGGAGGCAGCAAGTGATGACTGAAGTACTTGAGTCCCTGCCATACATAGAGGAGACCCAAGTTGAATTCCAGGCTCCTGGCTATAACCTGGCCCAGCCCCAGCTGTTGTAAGCATTTGGAGAGTAAATTAGTCAGTGGGAGTCCCTCTCCCTCTCCCTCTCCCTCTAACTCTCTCCCTCTCTCCCTCTCTTCCTCTCTTCTCCATGCCTGCCCTCTGCTTTCCAAATACATAAAATAAATTTTTTTAAAAAAATTGCATGACCAAAAAAAAAATCACTTCCAACAACCTAGACATAAAGGAAAACATCTTCCAACTGACAAAGGCATCCACCAAAACCCTACAGCTGCCAGCATATTTGTGGTACTTACGGTGAAAGGCTGAATGCTTTGGTCCTAAAATAGAGAACAAGAAAAACTGTTTCCTCCCACTACTGCTATTCAGCATCACACTAGAAGTCCTACCCAGTACAGTAAAGCAGGAAAAAGAAAAAGAAAGGGTATACAGGTTGGTAAGGACAAAGAAAAACAGTCCCTATTTTTAGATGACAATAATTGCACACACACACCCCAATACACATAATTTTAGAGCTAAGAAGTGACTTTATGCAGGTCACAGGATACATGTCAACAATCACATTTCATTATTCCAACAATGTAAGATGGCAAGTGAAATTAAATACCATTTACAATAGCTCCAGAAAATGAAATGCTTCCATATAAATCTAACAAAATATTTGCAGGGTCTGCATGCTGAAAACTACAAATTACTGATGGAAGCTATCAAAGACCATACTTAACAGAGTGTTCATGGAGGGATATACACATAAACCAATGGAAATCAATAGACAGGACAGAAAGTCCTGGAATAGTCACACAAAAATGGTCAAGTCGTTTTTTAAAATAAAGGTACCAAGGCAATTCAATGAAAAGGCAGCCTTTTCATACAATGGTGTTGAAACAACTAGGCATCTGCGTGCAAAAAAAAAAAAAAAAAAAAAAAAAGTGAGCTTCAACAAAAACCTCACAACTTAGAGAAAACTTAATGAGTCCGATGTTATGGTGTAGCAGGTAAAGCCACTGCCTGCAACACCAGCATCCCACGTGGATACCCGTTCCAGTCCCAGGTGCTCCACTTCCCTCTCTCTCTCTCTCTCTCTCTCTCTCTCTCTCTGCCTTTCAAATAAATAAAAATAAATCTTTTTTAAAAAAGAAAAATTAGGGGCCAGCACTGTGGCACAGCAGGTAAAGCCACCACCTGCAGTGCCAGCATCCCATATGGGCACCAGTTAAGAGAGCCAGCTGCTCCACTTCCGATCCAGCTCTCTGCTATGGCCTGGAAAAGCAGTGGAAGGTGACCCATCAAAGAAGGATGTACTTTTCTCTGAAGGGAGGAGAGAACTCCCACTTTGCTTATGGCCTTGTCTAAATACTGTCAAAAGGCTTCCGTGTCAAGAACCTCAAGAGGCCACTGACATGATAAATAAGAGTGTCAATTGTTAAATCAACAACAGGAGTCACTGTGTACTTAACCCTCAAGTAGGACCTCTGCCCTTAATGAGTTGTACTATGAGAATTAACTGCAAAACTTGTTCTCAGACAGTACTTTATACTTTGGGGGGGGGGGGTGCGAATTGTTGAAATCTTTGCTTAGTATAGAGTTTGTCTTCTGTATATAAAGTTAATTAAAAATTAATCTTAATGAAGAATGGGATGAGAGAGGGAGTAGGAGGTGGGACAGGAGTGCAGGTGGGAGGGCGGGTATGGGGGGAAGAACCACTATATTCCTAAAGCTGTACTTATGAAATATGTATTCATTAAATGAAAGCTTTCTTTAAAAAAAAAAAAAGAAAACAAGATGGCCCAAGTGCTTGGGCCCCTGCACCTGCATGGAAGACTCAGAAGAAGCTCCTGGCTCTTAGCTTCAGATTGGCCCAGCTCCCAGCTCAAGCTGTTGCAGTCATTTGGGGAGTGAACAAGCAGATGGAATATTCCTTCTCTTTCTCTCTCTCCTCTCTCTCTCTCTCCCTCTTTTTGCCTCTGCCTTTCAAATAAATAAATGAATCTTTAAAAATAAGAAGAAAAAAATAGAAGGTATAATCAATCTAAATATAAAGCATAAATCTATAAAACTTTTAGAAGAAAACACAGGGGAAAGTCTTCATGACTTAAGGTTAGACAAAAGTCCTAAGACTTGACACTAAAAATACAGTCCACAGACAAAAAAACAACACATGAACTTGATTTCATCAAAACAACTTTTAGTCTGCAAAAGACTGTTAAAAGACAAGCTACATGCTACCAAAAAATATTGCAAGCCATGTATCTGGCAAAGAGCATGTATTCAGAATATATAAAGAACTCAAAACACAATGGAAAGAAAACAAACAGCCCAAAGTTTATACATGAGCAAAAGACATGAATAGACCTGTCACCAAAAAGGATTTACAGATGGCAAAAAATGTATGAAAAGATGCTCAATGTTGATTGATATTAGGTAAATACAAATATAAACCATAATCAGATACCATTGCACACCAATTATACTAGGGAAAATATCTCTACGGACAATACCAGATGTTGCTGGGCAGCAAAATAAATACAGGCAGCCTTTAAAACAAAGTGGCAGCTTCTTACAAGTTTAAGCCTACAGCATACAGTTGAGTGATCTCATTTCTAGGCATGTGTCCTAAAAAATTAAAATTCATATTTATACAAAACTCTGTGAGTATTTACAGCCATGATTGCCAAACCCTGCAAACAACCCAAATATCTTCCATGAGTGAATGGACAGACAAACTGTAGAAACATCCATACACTGGAGCATGCAATAAAAATCAAACTACTGATATAAAAAATTAAATCTCAACGTCATCACGTTGAAGGGAAGAAGCCAGTCTCAAAAGGTTACATATTACATGATTCCACTTATATGAGATTCTCAACAATCAAGAATTGTAATGATAGGGAGAAAATCAACAGTTTGCTGAGATGAAGGGTGGAAGGAAGGTCTTGTGGGGAGCAACCCGGACTAGACTAAGTTACTGGAATTAAGACTTATTCTATGCATCTGCTCTCCCACAATATGGCGCTGGGAGAGGAGAAAACAGCTTCTACGCAGCTGCCTCTTGCCAACTTGAGTGATGACCTCCAGGAGCTGATCCTGCTCCTGATTGGAGGAGAGCAGCGTACTCGGCGTGTGGGCAGCCGAGTTGGGATTGGTGGAAGAGGACTATAAAGGAGGAGAGAGACAGCATGCACCAGGAACATATAAGGGAAACATCTATCTGAAGGAACACCTGTGCAGCCCCCGAGAGAGCCGGCCGGCGGTGTGCCGCTCCCCTGCGGAAGTGGGGAAAGTGGCCAGGGGGAACCGCCCTTCCACGGAGGTGGAAGGGACGGCAGCCAACCCGGGAAGAACCAGCAGCAAACCCGGGGAGGGCCAAGCAGACGAAAGAACAGCGCAGGGTCCTGTGTCGTTCCTCCACGAAGACGGGGAGCGACAGGTCTGACTTAAAAAAGGACAACACAGAAGGGAGATGGGACTGTTCTTTATCCTGACTGTGAATTTTGTAATATGTCCTAACGTCCCACAAGGAAGTGGGACTACTGTAGCTCACAATGATGATTAGACTGATTATACCTTTGTGTATACTATACAAAGAACTGCAAGAGGGGAGCTGGTGGATTCCAAACATAAAGGAAAATAAGGCAATGGAAATGCTGTATACCTGTGTTGAAATGCTGCACTGTGTCCCTTAAAATGTACAAATATTACATGCTAATCAAAAAATTTAAAAGAAAAATTCACAGAACTATAGATAGAAAAAAGTCAATTTTATTATAATGATAAATAACAATGATAACCATACAATGATCAGGATATAAGTTTCGGATTATTGGCCTGTCTCTGCCTAAATACCCCAGTTATTTCTAGATGTATATATTCAATTTTCTCTAGTTTTTTCCAAAATAAATAACTCAGTTCCTCAGTCTATAGGAAGAATTTATTTTTTACTTCAAGAACAGGAAGGCCAAATATATCAACAACTTTAAAAACTCAACAACAACAACAAAAAAATCAATCCATTCAAGAAATTGGCAATGGGAATAATTGGATCCCAGGATGGCAAAGGCCAAGTGGTACACTCAGTCATCAAAGGTAAGGTGGACATGGTTACCATAATGGAAAAAGCAATGATCAGACAAAGTAATGACCAAGGCAAAGCAATGATCAGAATAGTCTGACTTGTATAGACCTATGACCCTGGCTAGTTAATCATGGTACTCTTAGAAATCAAATAGGGGGCCAGCACCATGGCGCAGTAGGTTAATCCTCCATCTGGGGCACCAGCATCCCATATGGGCGCTGGTTCTAGTCCTAGCTGCTCCTCTTCCAATTCAGCTCTCTACTATGGCCTGGGAAAGCAGTAGAAGATGGCCCAAGTGCTTTGGCCCCTGCACCCATGTGAGAGACCAGGAAGAAACTCCCGGGTCCTGGCTTCAGAATGGCACAGCTCCAGCTGTTGTGGCCATTTGGGGAGTGAACTAACGGAAGGAAGACCTTTCTCTCTGTCTCTTCTTCTCACTGTCTGTAACTCTACCTCTCAAATAAATAAATAAATAAATATTTAAAAAAATAAAAAATCTTTAAAAAAAAAGAAGTGAAATAGATAGGAAGTCTATCTGATCTCCATAAGCAGAAAAATTTCAGAGCAAGTGAACAAAAGTATAACTCATATCATAAAAAGTGGAGAATTGTGGCCTCTCAGTCAACCCCCAGATGACCCAGGTTATAGACCCAGAACTCCTTGAATTAAGAGGAGACCAGATCTCCAAGAAGGACTCCAATATACTACTAAAAGTTGATACTGCTAAACTTTCTCCCAAAGGTACCTAGGGCCTTTAGGCATTTTACCAGGGTAGTTGTACTTGGGAGAAGGAAATAATCAGACCTTTTGGGAGGTGTTGGACACTGGATCTTAACTGACATTGATTCCAGGAGACCCAAAACATCACAATGGCCTTCCCATCAGAGCAGGGACTTATGACGGTCAGATGATCAATGCAGTCTTAGCTCAGGTTGACTCACAGTGGGCCCATCCTGTGGTCAGATCCCCACTTCCAGAATGCATAATTGGAATAAACATACTTAGCAGCTGGCAGAGGCCCCACATTGGTTTCTAACCTGTGAGGTAAGAGCTATTATGGTAGAAAAGTCTAAATGGAAGCTACTAGAACTGCTTCTACCTAAAAAAATAAATAAATAAAAACTGAAGACAAAATTGCATCCCTGGAGGGATTGCAAAGATTGGTATCATCATCACAAATTTAAAAGATGCAGTTGATGTAGGCAGGCAGATAGGATAAATTGGGTTAGATTTATGAGCCGGAAGACCACGCCCCCTGTGTGATCTCATGCTCCTACCTGACCCCACCTATATACCTACCTGCCAATCAGACTACGTAACCACTCCCCTTTGGAAGTGATGAAAATGGCCCCTCCCTTGTTTCCCTTGTTGCCCTGCACCTTTGGGCTGCCTGTTCTCTGCCTTCCTGCCTGTTCTCTGCCTTCCTGCCTGCATGCTTGCTCTGGGTGTGCTCTCTGCTTGGTAGGACTCAACTTAGCTTCTAGACTTTTCTTTCTCCCCTAAATAAAGCCCTCACTTCCCTGCACATTTCTTTCACTGAATAAAATCCTTGAAAACTTAGCATGTTGTCTGGTCTATTTGAGCCAGTATTCAGAATTCTTCTCTGAATAGGTGGCAAGAGCCTACAGGCTTATTAATATTGAAAATTATTAATAAACAGTCCAATATCTCAGTGGTAGAGATTCCTACCCCTTATTCATTTTCCTCTTTGGCCTGTGCAGAATGGACAGTAAGAATGACAGGGGGTAATTGTAAGCTTACAAGTGGTGACCCCAGTTGCAGCTGCTATACCAGATATGATTTAATTGTTTGAGGAAAATTAATACAGCTTCTCCATGGGAACTGGCAGGCAGCTCCTGATACAGTAAATGCCTTTTTCTCTATACTTGAACATAAAGCCCATCAGAAGCAATTTACTTTCAGCTGGCAAGGTCAACAATACAGCTTCCTTGTCCTACCTCAAGGGTATATCAGCTCTCCAGAACCACATCACCTTTCCCTTCAACAATATATCACATTGGTCCATTACAATGACTACTCTAAATATCTAAATGTTTTATTGGTAAGACATTTGTGTGCCAGAACAAGAGAGATAAATTCAACTAAAATTCATGTACCTTCTACAGGAGTGAAATTTCTGGAGTTGCAGTGGTACGGGGCATGGCGAGATATCCTTTCTCAGGGGAAGGTTAAGTGGTTGGACTTGGCTCCTCCTACACCAAAAAAGAGTCATAGCACTTAATAGGCTTATTTGGAGTTTGGAGGCAACACATTCCTTATTTGAATAAGGTGTTTCTCCAGCCCATCTGCCAAGTGACCCAAAAGGCTGCTAATTTTGGGTGGGGCACAGAATAGAAAGCTCTGCAACAGTTACAGGCCATTGTGTGATCTGCTCGGCCAATGGGGCCATGAGATCCAGCAGGTCACTGAGGTGTCATTGGCAGACAAGAGGCTTTTTGAAACCTTTGGCAGGCCCTATAGGTATATCATAGTAGAAGTCCCTTAGGATTCTTGGAGCAAGACCCTGTCGTCATCTATAGATAACTACTCTCTTTTGAGAGACAAATCTTGACCTGCCTTAGTAGATACTGAACATTGGTCCACAGGCCACAAACTTGCCATACAGCCTGAGCTGACAACTATGAAGGCATGTTTCTTTTTCCTTTTTTTTTAATGAAGATCTATTTTGTTTATTTGAAAGACAGAGTTACAGAGAGTGGTAGAGACAGACAGAGAGAGAGGTTTTCCATCCACTGGTTCACTACCCAGTGGCCACAATGGCCAGAGCTGAGCCAATTTTAAGCCAGGAGCCAGGAGCTTCCTCCAGGTCTCCCATGTTGGTACAGGGGCCCAAGCACTTGGGCCAACTTCCACTGCTTTCCCAGGCCATGGCAGGGAGCTGGATCAGAAGTGGAACAGCCAGGACTCAGACCGGTGCCCATATGGGATGCTGGCTCTGCAGATGATGGCTTTAACTTGCTGCACCACAGTGTCAGCCTGAAGGAGTGTCTAGGTGTACACAGCAGCATTAATCATCAAATGGAAGTGACATATGTATGATCAAACCTGAGAAGGTCCTAAGGGCATGTGTAAGCTAAATGAATATGTTGACCAAATGCCCATAGTTTTTGTGCCTTCTTACACCGCCTTCCATCTCCCAGCCTGCATTTATGGACTCGCGAAAGTACCTTTCACTTGCCATGGAACCCCAAATTCCACTAAGCTGTGTGGTAAAAATTCCATCTTAAGTGTTACCATACTAAGTGTTAAAGTGATCATATAGATAGTATTAAGTGATAAAAGATCTTGTTAAAATAAGATCAAGTGTCTGGTAATAATAATAGACAGAATTAAAAAGGAAAGAATGTTCCAACATGGGAAGCACTCCACACAGCAGACTCATAGAATGACAATCACTTCAAGTAGCACTCTGACCTCAGAATCAGCTCTTGAGGCATCCTGGTCTGGCTGAAAAGCCCATGAGAGCATTTTAGGCATGGAAAGCCAAGACACTGTGGCAAAAAATATTCCACATGAAAGATCTCTGTGAGTGAGCCCCCAGTGGATAGAAGTGGCCATCAAAGAAGGATGTACTTTTCTCTGAAGGGAGGAGAGAACTTCCACATTGCTTGCTTATTACTGATAGAGACTGTGGATTCAAAAGGTTTCCATAGCCTAGGCAGCTCGTGCCATGAGCCTCAGATGGTCAATGATATCATGCATAAGAGTATTAATTGTTAAATTAATGACTAGAGTCACTGTACACTTACTTCCCATGCAGGACTTCTATCTTCAATGAGTTGAATTACAAGAATTAAATGTAAACTGTTCTCAAATAGTTTTGTGTGTGTGTATGCAAATTGTTGAAATCTTTTCTTAGTATAGAGTTGGTTGTCTGTGTATAAATTTAATTGAAATTGAATCTCAATGGAGAATGGGACTGGGAATGGGAGAGGGAGAAGTAGGTGGGGTGGGAGGGAAGGTATGGTAGGAAGAATCACTATATTCCTGAAGTTGTATTTATGAAGTTTGCACTCATTAAATGAAAGGTTTTCTTTGGGAAAAAGAAAGAAAATACCCTTCAGGGGCTGGTGCTGTTATGTAGCAGGGTAAAGCTGCCAGCCACCTGCCACACTAGCATCCCATATAGGCACCGGTTTGAGTCCTGGTTGCTTCACTTCCAATCTAGCTCCTTGTTAATAAGCCTGGGAAAGCAGCAGAAGATGACACAAATCCTTGGGCCCCTGTACTCACATGGGAGACCTGGAGGAAGCTCCTTGCTCCTAGCTTTGGTCTGGTCCAGCCCTGTCTATTGTGGCCACTTGGGGAGTAAACCAGTGAATGGAACATTTTCTCTCTCTCTCTTTCTCTCTCTCTCTCTATCTCTATCTCTATCTCTATCTCTATCTCTCTCTTCCTCAGCTTCTACCTTTCCCTGTATGTAACTTTGCCTTTCAAATAAATAAATAAATATTTAAAAAAATAAAAGAAATATGCTACAAGCATTTGGCCAAGGAAGACTAGAATCTGATTTACAGATGGTTTTGCACAATGCATAGGCACCACCTATACTGAATAGCTGTGGCATTACAGACCCTTTCTGACACATTCGCTGAAAGACAGTGTTAAAGGGAAATTTTGGGGCAAATTTTAGCTGTGCACCTGATTGTATGCTTTGCTTTGAAGCAGAAATGGCCAGATGATGTGTTTATATTCCAATACATGGGCTACACCATGACTTGGCTGGGAAGCCAGGGGTTTGTAAGGAACATGGTTGGAAAATAGATGGCAATGAAACATGGGAAAAAGGCATGAGGGTAGACCTGACTAACTTAGCAAACAATGTGAAGATATTGGTGTCCCATGTGAATGATCACCAAGTCATAACTGTAGCAGAAGACAACTTTAATAATCAGAGGCATAAAATGACCCATTCTGTAGATGCCAGTGAACTTCTTTTCCCAGCAACCCTTGTCATTAAGCCAATGGGCTCATGGGCAAAATGGCCATAGTGGCAGGGATAGAGGTTATGCATGGGCTCAGTAACATGAACTTCCATCCACCAAGGCCAACCTGGCTATGGCCACCACTGAGTGCCCAATCTGCTGGCAGCAGACACCAGCACTCAGTCCCTAATGTGGCACCAATCCCCAGTGTGATCAGCCAGCTACCTGGTGACAAATTGATTACATTGGCCCACTTCTATCATGAATAGGGCAGCATCTCATCCTTACTAGAATAGATACTCCGGATATGAATTTGTCTTCCATGCACATAATACTGCTGCCAAAACTACAATTATAGATTCACAGAATGGCTTATCCACCGTTACAGTTCTCAATACAACATTGTTTTTGATCAAGGAACTCACTTCACAGCAGATGAAGAGTAGCACTGAGTCTGTGTTCTTACCACAGTCCCCATCATACTGATGCAGCTGATTTGATGGAATGGTGGAATGGCCTTCTAAAGTCACAATTGTAGTGCCAACTAGGTGACAAAACATTTCAGGGCTACACATACTCTGAATCAGCTTCCAAGATACAGTACTGTTTCTGTTTCTCCCAAATCGAGGATTCACAGGTCCGGGAATCAATGAGTCAAAATGTGAACTGCATTGCTCATCACTATCCTTAGTGACCTATCAAGGACATTTTATTCTTGTTCTTACGACTTAATGCTCTGCTAGCCTAGAATTCTTGGTTCCAGAAGGCAGAATGCTTCCTCCGAGAGACACCTGATCCTACTGGACTGGAAATTAACACTGCCACTCAGCCACTTGAGTCCACAGGCTAACAAAAGAGTTATAGAAAACAGTGTTGGCTGGGGACACTGTCTGGACTACCAAGGGGAAATTGGACCCCTACTTCATGATAGAAGGAAGGAAGAATATGACTCAAATACAGGAGGTCCCTTAGGGCATCTCTCCGTTCAGCCATTCCTTGTGATTAAGCTCAATGGAAAATTACACCAACACAACCCAGACAAGATCACAAATGGCCTGGACTCTTCAGACTTGAAGGTTTGGGTCACCTCACCAGGTAAAGAACCAAGGCCAGTTGAGGTACTTACTGAAGGAAAGGGGACTATATGCAAACATATACATAAATAGTAGAACAAAATACTTATAAATACCAGCTAAGACCACAGGGTCAGATATAGAAGTGAAGACTATAATTTTCATGTGCATTTTCTATTTTGCTAAGAATGCATTTATGTGTAAATACGAACTACATTAAGCAAATATATTTATTTTTGTTCCTTTCACTCATTTACCCTGTAATGTAAGACTTACTGACCTTGTGTTAGTATTTATCATTGTTCATTTTACATCTAAGTATTTAGGTTATAGGACATCAGGAGAAGAGTAAACATCACCAAGCTCTTTACCTCCCCTCCTGGGAAAGGAATTAGTGCATTTTAGGCTGTGTGCAGGATAGTTGCATCCTGTTAGGTGGAACTGTTACCTTGATATTTATTTGGAGAGTAAGCATGGTTTAAGCAGATGCACAGGGGTGGATTTGTGGATTTCTGATGGTTACTGTTAGATGTGACCCTGGCTGCATTAAGAATCCCCTAGAAAACTGGTAAAGGGTAATTTCTGGGTATGTCCGGGAGGGTGTTTGCAGAGGAGATGGGCTTCTGAGGCAGTGGACTCAGGGCTACACTCGGTGTGGGTGGGCACCATCCAATCAGTGGGGGCCCAGGTAGAATAAGAAGGTGGAAATACATTTTATTCCTGCCCTTGAAAACCAGAACCAGGGCCGGCGCCGCGGCTCACTAGGCTAATCCTCCGCCTTGCAGCGCCGGCACACCGGGTTCTAGTCCCGGTCAGGGCGCCGGATTCTATCCCGGTTGTTGCTCTTCCAGGCCAGCTCTCTGCTGTGGCCAGGGAGTGCAGTGGAGGATGGCCCAAGTGCTTGGGCCCTGCACCCCATGGGAGACCAGGAGAAGCACCTGGCTCCTGGCTTCGGATCAGCGCGGTGCGCCGGCCGCAGCACGCTGGCCGTGGCGGCCATTGGAGGGTGAACCAATGGCAAAGGAAGACCTTTCTCTCTGTCTCTCACTGTCCACTCTGCCTGTCAAAAAAAAAGAAAAGAAAAGAAAATCAGAACCGGAGGCTATCAGCCTTGGGACTCCAGGACTTAGACCAGTAGCCCCTGAGACTTCCAGGCCTTCAGCCTCACACTGAGAGCTCGCCATCAGCTTCCCTGGTTCTGAGATGTCCAGACTTTAACTGAGCCACACTACCATCATTGCAGCACATCCAACCTGCAGGCAGCCTGCGGTGGGACCTCTTAGCTATCATAATCACCTGAGCCTACTTTCTTAGTAAATCCCCTCTTGTAGATCTGTACCTCCATATCTGTCCTGTCTCTCTTGACCAGCAGCAAACATATGCGCCTAACTCCACAGACAGTGAATTGTGATCCAAAGCCCAGACATGGGCCTGGCCAACGTGATAACGAGCAACAGAGATCAGAGTGAGATCCACCTGCTCCTGCTTCCTTCCCCCAGGCTCCCTGTCAGGCTCCTTCATCTAAGTCTTGATTCCATGTGACGGTAGCAGCTGCCTCTTTGGCTGGTCCTTGTATCCATTTGGTCAGGCTGCCACTACAATGGACCACAGACTGAGGGGCTAAACAACTCATGCTTATGTCTCATGGTCCTGGAGCCTGGACATCTGAGGTCAAACACTGACAGGATTGGTTTCTCCTGAAGCCTCTGCCCTTGACTCACAGGGGCTGCCCCTCCCTGGGTCCCCACATGCCCTTCCCTCTGGGCACCTGCATCCCTGGTGTCTGTGTCCCAACATCCTTTTCTTGTAAGTTCACCAGTCATATTGGGTTAGGACTCACCTTAGTGATCTCAGTTTGATTTAACTGCTTGTCTCCTAATACAGCCACATTCTGAGGTGGTGGACGTTAGGATGTCAACCTAAGAACAGGGTGGGAGGGAAGCGATTCAGCACACGTCCCAGGATCCTCCTCATCATATGTAGAAAGCGGAGATTTCAGTCTCTCTCTCTCTCTCTCTCTCTCTTTTTTTTTTTTTTTTTTTTTTTTTTTTTTTTTTTGACAGGCAGAGTGGACAGCGAGAGAGAGAGACAGAGAGAAAGGTCTTCCTTTGCCGTTGGTTCACCCTCCAATGGCCGCCGCAGCCAGCGTGCTGCGGCCGGCGCACTGCGCTGATCCGAAGCCAGGAGCCAGGTGCTTCTCCTGGTCTCCCATGGGGTGCAGGGCCCAAGCACTTGGGCCATCCTCCACTGCACTCCCTGGCCACAGCAGAGAGCTGGCCTGGAAGAGCAGCAACCGGGACAGAATCCAGCGCCCTGACCGGGACTAGAACCCAGTGTGCAGGTGCTGCAGGCAGAGGATTAGCCTAGTGAGCAGTGGTGCCAGCCAATCTCAGTCTCTTAGTATCAAGTATTTGCAGACTCGAGACTTGGGCATCATGAAAATCTGCTGTCTGACTTTCTTAAAACAAAGCAGATTTCTCTGAGTACAATTACAGTGCCTGGGGGAAGTTCTCTACAGCTAGAGAGCTCCCATGAATGGTTATCAATCTCTTCTGCCCCTAAGAATCACCCAAGAAGCTTTCTTTTTAAGATTTTATGTATTTATTTGAGAGGCAGAGTTACAGACAGAGAGAGATCTTCCATCCACTTGCCTCACTCTCCAAATAGCTGCAACGGCCGGAGCTGCGCCGATCTGAAGCCAGGAGCCAGGAGCTTCTTCTGGGTCGCTCACGTGGGTGCAGGGACCCAAGGAGTTGGGCCATTTTCCACTGCTTTCCCAGGCCACAGCAGAGAGCTAGATCAGAAGAGGAGCAGCAGGGACTAGAACCTACATCCATATGGGACACCAGAGGCAGAGGCTTAGCCTACTGGGCAGCAGCACTGCCCCCAAGGAGCTTTTAAAACCTGGAAAGCCCAAGCAGCTCTAGACCAACTCAATCAGAATTTAGGATGAAACCCCCACGGTATCAACACTTAGGAAGACTCAAGGTGATTCCAAAGTGCAGCCAGCTGGGAAGCACAGCTCACAGTGCTCCAGGGCAGGAAGCTTTGGGTGTTAGGATCTGCATAGCCCCCTGCAGTCACCAGCTCCCAGTCAGTGACATCCAGACGGAGACTTCCAGGCTGTGACTGCCTCTCTTAGAAGCCAAAGAACACAGAGAGGGCTCTCTGAACAAAGTAAGCAGCTGGATGGGCTGACATGAGTCTCAGGAGCATCATGGAGTTCCCACTGCTGGGGCGGGAAGGCGCTCTGGACATCCTATACCCAGGTCAGTAATACATAGTCTGAGGGACAGACCCAAGAAGAAACCAGGAGAAGCAGGACCAGTCCCTGAACACCAGAAAAACCCAATGGTGAGAGAAACTCATGGATATGTACCAAATGGGATTAGCCAGCCTGATAACCAGGAGACTGGGCCTACCAAGACCTTGCGGAGCATCAGGGCCCCACAGAAGAGAGCCTTTTCTATACAAATCTCAAAAACCTTGAAGACCTCTCAAAGTCATCAGCACATTGCCTTCCTGTATAATTCTAGAGAAGCACTAATTATGTTCAAAGCAGAGGTAACCTGCTAAGGCACTTGACCACCCACAATGGACAAAGGCCCTGTGAAGTCCCTCGGGGGACCTGGTGGAAGTCCAGCAGACCAGGAACCATCTCAGTGTCCAAGACTACCAGGCATTCCTTCTGGAGTCCCATTAACCCTGGTGGATGAGGACCACCACCACCCCCGCCCTTGCTGGGCACTCAGCAAGGATCAGATACAGCAGCAGCAGCTCTACTGCCCCACATCCCTACCCACGAGAGTGAAATAAAGCATCTGCCTTCCTAAGTTAGCAGTGAAGCCTGCTGTCCTCAGGTAGCTCGAGCTCATCTTGGCCATGTATCCTGGGGATACTGAATAACTACTTAGTAATAGACCAGAGCAAGGGCTTACTTCAGATGTCTACACTGATAGGTGTAAAAAGTGGGGTTCTCAGGGTCAGCATTGTGGCATAATGGGTTAAGCCACTGTCTGCACCGCTGGCAATCTCATATGAGTGCTGGTTTGAGTCCTGGCTGCTCCACTTCCAATCCAGCTCCCTGCTAATGTGCCTCAGACAGCATTGGAAGATGGCCCAAGTCCTTGGGCCTCTGCACCCATGTGGGAGACCCAGATGAAGCTGCTGGCTTCTGGCTCCAGCCTGCTCCAGCCCTGGCTGTTGTGGCCATTTGGAGATTGAACCAGCAGATGGAAGATCTTTCTCTGTGTCTTTCCTCCTCTGTATCTATAACTCTGCCTTTCAAATAAATGAAAATAAATCTTAAAAATAAAGTGGGGTTCTCCCAGGGACTGGCCATGACAGGGAAGAATCAGATGTGTCGGGGCAGGTTTCCTTATCTGGGAAATAGGACTGTACTAGTGCCTTTCAGGAGGAGTTGTTGGGAAATAGGAATGAGATAACACACACAGAGCTGGGTCAGCTCTGAGACTGGTGCAGTGTGTGTTAGCCATGGAGTCATCATCACACCATAATCAGTAGCATCATCTTGATTTTCCTCTCTGTGGCCACTGAAGCCTTCTTAGGGTAGGCCTGGGCCTCCTCTCCACCACAAAAAATCTCCTGGATCTTCTCCTGGTGCTCATCAAACCCACCACCCGCTGGAGCCACTGGGCAGGGAAAAAGGTCTGAGCTTTAGGAAGACACTACCAGCACAGGGAATTTGATACTTAAAATAAGAGATTATATAACTATTTGGGTACAAAATATTTCTGATCCCTATAAAAAGCTAATTTTTCAAACCTGAGCCCTTCCTTCTAGAATAAGCTACGTCATTGAAGTAGCAATATACATATACAAATATTTGAGATCTAATATTTGTTTGAAGTTTTTTTTTAAAAGATTTATTTATTATTTGAAAGACAGAGTTACAGAGAGGCAGAGAGAGACAGACAGAGATCTTCCATCCGCTGGTTCACTCCCCAAATGTTTGCAATGGCCAGAGACGGGCTGATCCGAAGCCAGGAGCCAGGAGCTTCTTCCAGGTCCCCCATGCAGGTGCAGGAGTCCAGGGACTTGGGCTGTCTTCTATGGCTTTCCCAGGCCATAACAAAGAACTAGATTGGAAGTGGAGCAACCAGGACTCAAACTGGCACCCGTATGGGATGCTGGCACTGCTTTACTCGCCTCACCACAGCGCCAGCCCCATGAAGTTTCTTAAAATAGGTAGAAATACTTACATGAGCATACTTGTAAATGTGACATATTTACTAGTACAGTGGGTCTTTCTTTCTCAAGTATCCATCCTCGCATAGACAAAACCCCCCTCTCTAGAACCATGTTTGGAAGGGCTGTCTATACAATACAGAAGACAGAAGCTTCTTCAGGACATGACTCATTTATACTGGTATTATGGAACACCCCTAGAACTGGTTGGAAGTATTGCTAGGGGACCCAAAATCTAGGTCCATTCACCTGATACACAACAAGTCAATTATTGACATCAGGATCGTGGAAGAAAATAGGTATCTATCGCAAAGCACAGAGCAAGGAGCTGGGAGGCTATTGCTTAATTTCTGGGTTCATTGAGGGATGAGGGTAAAGGTTATTATAGATTTAAATTGGGGTTGAGATGCACACGTGCAGCTCATGTACAAGTTCCAGGTTGGTCTGCAGTGCTCATGATCATTCTCAACTGGTCAGCAATACTGTGTCCTTCAGGGAATTCTGATAATGACATAGTAGACTACAGTCATTCTAGGGACTCTGTGCAGGTCTATTTATTTTTTGCTCAGAGGTTGGGGTTTCTGGGAAAGAAATCCCTCAAGTTGCTATTCTTAGAGGAAATATCTGACCTCATGAGTCCTGTGTTCAGGAGGGATCCTACAGGGCCGGCTGTACCACTCTCTCAATTCGGTGAGCTAATTTTAATATGAGATTGATTTGCAATCATAAAAGCAAGGCAAGGAAACTTCAAGCTAAGATAAGGCATCTGGGAGACTGCCGGTGGTTAGAACCTGATGATATCTAGCATGTACATCCATGGCAATATGTAGGGGTTCAGTTTCAAAACCCCACTTCCTGTTTCTCCTCAGTCCTGAAGGAGTAGAGGTACCAATCATTCTGACTACTTCTTGCTGTTAAGGAGAGAAGTAGGGTTTTTCAGAATTGGAGAAGAAGGAGCTGTAGGCATTCTTTTCAAAAAGTTCCTGGTGCCAGGTTTAACCAAGGAGATTTTCTGCATCATGATAGGGTTTCACCCAGTAAGTCTCACACAACTTCACTCTGCAGATGTGTCGCCATTCTGCAGCAATAAGAACAACAACAACATAACAATATTCTTATACCTTTAACACAAACCAGAAATACTGATAGTTTCTTCTACCAGGGACTTCCAGTCCCAAACCAGGAGTAGAGCATTGGTTAAAACTTAGTATGAAGCCAGACATAGTGTAAATTTTGGTATGTGACACTGTTGTTTCAAGTACATTGAGTATAATTTTTCAGTGTTTAAATGCACAAAGTCACATTTTCTAGTTCTAACTCTCAAACAAAGATGGAGAGCAAGTGATCATGGAGAGTAAGCAACCAATGAAGACAGGTCTGGTCTATCCATGAAGCAGGTTTGGGAAATTTCCCAGCTTTTATATGTTTTTTCCCCATTTTCCTAGAACCCAAGAGAGGCCCAAAATATGTCTCCCTATCTGTCCCAGAGAAAACCAAGCCACCAACATTATTTTTTCACTTGGTTAGAATCAGTGCAAATGTTAACTCTAACTCTTCTAAGGCATGAAGAATAGGTAAGGGTTATGGGTTCAGTCTTTTGCATGCAGAAACATGGTAGCAATTCTTCTGCTTCCAGTGTTTCCTGGAGAGTTACTATTGTACACTCCAGCTTTTGATTTTTCTGGTCCATTAAGCCTTTTCTATCCATAAGGAGTTATCAGATCTGGAATCTCTAAGGGCACACTAGTCAGGCCCAGCCTGCTAGAATACACATGTTTAATAGCCTGTAAACAGTCATGTACAGGTTCCCCAGAGGGGTCTGGAGGCAGGGTGGCTGGATTTAAAGATGTTATAGTTTTGGAGTAGATTTAAGTTATCAAATCATAGGGCATGGTATTCTCCCTTGTGACAAAAGTGAGCCAGTAACCTCTCTTATGTTCCAGAAGTGGTTGCACACAGTGAGCTGTCTGCACTGTGATGGGCTTCCCAGGAATGAACTAGTCTGTCTCCTGCAGTGCATCATGGGAGGCTATTATTGCTCTCAAACACTTCGGCCAGCCTTGGGCAACAAAGTCCAGATTTTTCCTTTTAAATAAGCCATCAGTCATTTCATTCTTCCCAAATTTTGAGTTAATTTTCCAAGTCCTCATCCTTGTTTCTCATATGCAAAGAGGTCGAAGAGCTTCCTTAGCCAGTGCTGTGGCCCAGCGGGTTAACACCCAGCTGCTCCACTTCCAATCCAGCTCTCTGCTATGGCCTGGGAAAGCAGAAGATGGCTCAAGTCCTTGGGGCCATCCTCATGGGAGATCCGGAAGAAGCTCCTGGCTCCTGGTTTCGGATCAGCGCAGTCCTGGCCATTGTGGCCAATTGGGGAGTGAACCAGCAGATGGAAGACCTCTCTTTCTCTGCCTCTCCTTCTCTCTCTGTTCCTCAAGAGTATACAATAATCAAATTTCAAAATGTCAATTTCACTCATATATGTTACATTTTTCTGCACTGTTTATTAACTGACATAAATCAGGGAAAATATAAGCTATTTATCTTTCTGGGACTAGTTTATTTCACTAAGCATAATGGTTTCCAGTTTCATCCATTTTTTTGCAAAAGACAGGATTTCATTCTTTTTTGTGGCTGAGTAGTATTCCATGGTGTGTACATACCACATTTTCCCTCCATTTCCAGTCATCCACTGATGGGCATTTGGGCTGATTCCGTATTTATTTTTTTTAAAGATGTGTGTATTTATTTAAAAGTCAGAGTTAGACAGAGAGAGGAGGAGAGGCAGAGAGAGAGAGAGGTCTTCCACTCCCCAGCTGCGCTGATCTGAAGCCAGGAACCAGGAGCTTCTTTGGGGTCTCCCACACTGGCACAGGGGCCCTAGGACCTGGGCCACCTTCTACTGCTTTCCCAGGCCATAGAAGAAAGCTGGATCAGAAGTGGAGCAGCCAGGACTAGAACCGGCACCCATATGGGATGCTGGCACTGCAGGTGTCGGCTTTACCTGCTAAGCCCATATTTTAGCTATTGTGAATTGAGTTGCAAAAAACATGTGGGTACAGATAAGTGTTTCATATGTTGATTTCACTCCTTCAGGTAAATTCCCAGGAATGGGATGGCTGGATCACATGGGAGATCTATTTTCATATTTCTGAAGAATTTCCACACTGCCTTTTTTTCTCTCATATATTTATTTTTATTTTATTTAAGGCATACAAATTTCATGTATTTCATATATATAGATTTATGAACATAATAATACTTCCCAACTTAACCTCTTTCCTGCTCACACTCCCACCCGTATTTCCTCTCTTATTCCCTATCTTGATTTTTATAATGATTGACTTTCAGTTTACTTTATACTCATAAGATTAATCCTGGGACTGGCGCTGTGGCTTAGAAGGCTAAGCCTCCACCTGCAGAGCTGGTATCCCATATGGATGCCAGTTTGAATCCCAGCCACTCCTCTTCCAATCCAGTTTTCTGCTTATGGCCTGGGAAAGCAGTAAAAGATTACCCAGGTGCTTGGACCCCTGCACTCATGTGGAATATCCAGAAGAAGCTCCTGGCTCCTGGCTTCAGATCATCCCAGCTCTGGCCATTGTGGCCATTTGGGGAGTGAAGCAGTGGATGGAAGACCCCTCTGTGTCTCTCCCTCACCTATTCAGAGGAAATACTTAACAAAGTTAAGATAAAACTAACAGAATGGGAGAAAATATTTGCAAACTATACAACTGATAAAGGACTTATATCCAGAATTTATAAAGAGCTCAAGAAACTCAACAACAACAAAACAAACAATCCAGTCAAGAAATGGGCAAAGGACATGAACAGGCATTTTTCAAAGGGTGAAATTTAAATTGCCAACAGACACATTAAAAATGCTCAGGATCACTAGCCATCAGAGAAATGAAAATAAAAACCATGGTGATGTTTCACTTCACTCCAGTTAGAATAGCTAACATCTTTGTAGCTCTTGACATTGCATGGCCACAGGGAAGTCATGTCCTTCAAGCAATAGTGGAAGAATTGGAAAGCAGAGAGACACAGGTTCAAATCCTAGTTCTGCCACTTACTAGCTCATATCCTCAGATATGAGGATGCCTACTGCAGAGTTATCTCTAGAAATAAACTAGTTCATAAGCACAAGTTCTCAACACAATGGTAGTGTTAGGTAGAAAGTCAGTTATGAGCTTATGTGTGTGTGACATAAAGGCCTAAAGAGAAGACATCTATGTCCACCATATGCATCTAACAATGTTTCAGGGGCAGCCCGATATTCACATTCTGCCCTACCCCCTTCTACCTGATAACCTGCCAGGTGGAGATCCCCGCCCCTTCTACCTGACAAATCTTCCACAGTCTCTCAGATGTAGCCCAGTATCTGCATTTCAAACACCCTGCTCCGGATCCCCATTCTCTAGGGGGTCCTGCTCACCCTTCCTCTGAACCCAGGATGGCACCATCTAGGCTTCCTCCTGTCTGATACCTTCAAGGGAAAACTCAGATAGGAGCGTCTTAATATTTACAGCCATAAAATCCTTTGTTTCAGGAGGAAATGTGTGAAGACAAAGACCCATCTCCTTAAACACACACACACACACACACACACCCCGGCCTCAACCAGACTGTGCGCTCAGCCCTCTGCCTCTCTGCTGAGCCGCTCACCCGCTTGGTCTGGCCAGGTGTAATCTCTCCACTCAACCTCCACCCCCTCCCCAGTCTCTCAGGCTCTGTCTGGAGGGGTGCCCATCCATCCTTATGGATGCCCCTTCCCTAATAAACCTTGCTACTTTACCTCCCACTACTCTCTGTCTCACGCCTGAATTCTTTCTTGCGCAAAGACAAGAACCCTGCAATTTCTCTGGTAACAGTAGCAAGGCACCCATGAACAGTGTTGGTATTTGCTTATTTGTTGCTGAATTGATATTCAGTCTCTGCTCAGTCAAACCCAGAACTTCCCACAGTCATGTGAAAAGGAACCTATGAACTGTCAAGAAGAGCAGTCTGGATGCCTCTGTATGTCCCCCAAGGGTCACCTCCTTTAGGTTCCTTATGGACAGGGAGCAGGTACCCAGGACACAAGCCTTTACTTTCACTCCCCATAACACAGCTTACGTAGGTTGAAACTTTTAAAACATAAACTCTACTAAGTTAAAAAGAGAGCAAGGATGGAACCTGGCTTGCAGAGGATCAAAGTCTCACCTCACAATGTTCTCTAAGTCCAGCCTTTGCCTCACATTAAGATCCTATTTCAGGGCTGACTATTGATCTGAGCTACTTGTGTGGGCCTCATCCATCCCTCTCCTCTGGTAAATAATGTATGACCATATAGTTTTTCATTGTCTTTCTATTTATAAATTCCACCCCTAGAGCAGAAAAATTAGAAACTCTACTGCTCAGGATTATCTCTAGGATTAAACAAGCTCAAACCAAAGAAGGAGCCCTGGGGCACTTCAGTGGTGAGGAGCTCTCTTGCATTTGCTTAATATTGGTTGCAGACTGGAATGTGAATTTTCTGACAGCCTGAGGGCTTCCTGCCCAGCAGCTACCTCCAGAGACTCTAATAGGATGCAAATGTCAACCAGCCCCTGCAAGCTTGCTCCTTCAATCCTCAACTACTCTCCACACCCTGGTGCTGAATCCCTGCAAAGGAGCACTTTCTTTTAAAGAAAGAACACACTTATCCAGCATTCATTACTTCAGCAAATGGGGAAATATTTAAGAGGAATAGAGTTAAAATAGCAAATCATCAGATGAAAGAATTGGAGCCAGCAAGAGCCAATACCCAAGGATCTGAGACATCAGCCTCAATTACCTGTTCAATTTTTGCTGCTGCCACCAACATGCCTAAAGCCTCTCTTTCTGATACCTGCTCATACCTGACTTCCTGGTCCCTCCTCAAGTCAGCCTCAATGTGTCCATCTTATCAACCCCATTCATCTAATTTCATCCTCTACAAGCAGCCTTATCGCTCTCCATCCTGTCTTTGTCTCCCATCTCTCCTGGACCTACTAAACCCAAGCCAGAACCAGCTACATAAAATGTGGGGTCCAGTAGAGAATGAAAATAGTTCAAAAGTTAAGAATTGTAGGACAACAGCAGCATTAAAACAAGAGCAGGACCCTTCCAAGAATGGGGCATTGGGAGACCACACAGCCACAGGGACATAAGGCTGGTGCTGACTCAATCCACGCTGAGCTGTCCTTGCCCTAAGGGGCCCTGACAGTGTGCAAAGACTCTTCTCTTCAGCTGGCATCTTTTGAGGTCACCCTAAACCCTGTCCATGGCCATTTGCTATTGAAGGGAGCGGCCGAGAGCCGCCCTAAAGGTGGTCTTGATAAGATAGAAAAACAGGAACTTCGACCCAGTACTTTTCCACTGACTATACTTCCTCACCACTCAACGACCCCCTCCCCTTGTCCAAGCTTAACAAAGAAACCGCAAGGCACGTAGGGCACGTAGCCACCCGGTTCTCCTCCTCAACGACCCCCTCCCCTTGTAGTTGCCCAATGAACTCACGCCACCCTATGGTATGTTAATTTTGTGGTTTTGCCCCTTAAAAGCTGTGTGAGATAACTTCGGGGGGGGGGGCTCCTCTCTTTCTCACAGCTTGTGGAAGCCAGCAGAGGGCCCATTTGCACAAATGAAATAAAACTGCCTCTTGCTTTTTGCATCGCCTGGTCTGGAGTCTGTGTCTCTGGGGTCGTCACAAAAGGGCACCGCTTTTGGGGTCCTTCACTATAATTTAAATGTTCCTGAAAAAAACAGGTTGACATTTAATCCCCCTTGTGATTTGAAAGCTGGGATCCATTCATAAATTAATGGATTAACAAGTTTATGGGTTATCTAGAGTGGGTCTGCTGGAAAAGCCAGTTTGGGCTCTGTCTCTCACATGTGCCAAATGGTGAGATCACTATGTGATGTCTTATGTTGCATTGGGATTCTATAGGTCCTCACCAGGAAGAAAGACCTCATCAGAAGAGGTCCTCAACCTCACACTTCTCAGCCTCCAGGCCCATAAGCTGAATAAGCCTTGATTCCTTTTTTTTTTTTTTTTAATGTATTTATTTGAAAGGCAAAATTACAGAGAGGCAGAGAGAGAGGTCTTCCATCTGCTGGTTCACTCCCCAGATGGCCACAATGGCTAGAGCTGCACTGATCCAAAGCCAGGAGCCAGAAGGTTCTTCTGGGTCTCCCACATGGGTGCAGGGGCCCAAGATTTGGGCCATCTGCTACTGCTCTCCCAGATTAGAGCAGAGAGCTGAAGCAGCCAGGACTCCAACTATATGCCATGCTGTTACCGGTGAATGGCAGGGTTCGTGTCTTCGCGCAAGAAAGAATTCAGGTGTGAGACAGAGAGTAGTGGAAAGTAAAATAGCAAGGTTTATTAGGGAAGGGACATCCGTAAGAATGGATGGGCACCTCTCCAGCACTGTGGCATACTAGGCTAAGCCTCCACCCATGGTGCCAACATCCCATTTGGGCATGGGTTCAAGTACCAGCTGCTCCTCTTCCAATCCAGCTCTCTGCTTATGACCTGGGAAAGCAATAAAAGATGGCCCAAGTGCTTGGGCCCCTACACCTATGTGGGAGACCCAGAAGAAGCTCCTGGCTTCGGGCTTCAGATTGGTCCAACTCTGGCCATTGTGGCCATTTGGGGAGTGACCCCATGGATGGAACACCTTTCTCTGTCTCTCCTTCTCTATTTCTGTAACTCTACCTCTCAAATAAATAAAAATAAAATTAAAAATAAATTTTAAAAAATGAGTATCCACTATCTGCCACATGCTGTGTTGATCTCTATGTATCTGAATAAATTAAGGTACAGTCACAACCTTAAGGAAGCAATAGAAGAGAGAGACTTCTGAACAAAGCCACAATATGACACTCATGACAAGTGCAATAGGGAATGATTGACATGTGCCCTGGAACCAGAGAAGACAATGCAACTGCAAGGAGGAGGATGTAAAAAGAGTTGGAGGAGGCTGTGGTGCAGAGTCTAAAGGAAAGAGCAGGCTAGGTGGATATGTTAGGCAGGAAGTTAGGTATGAGCTTATGTGTGTGTGACAAAGGCCTCCGGAGAAGACTTCTATGTCCAGCATATGCATCCACATCTCAAAGTTACCCTGTTAATGCTTCAGGGACAGCCCAGTGTTCACATCCGGCCCTGCCCCCTTCCACCTGATAACCTGCCAGGGAAGATCCCTGCTCCTTCTGCCTGACAAATCTTCCACAGTCTCTCAGATGCAGCCCAGTATCTGCATTTCAAACACCCTGCTCCGGATCCCCATTCTCTAGGGGTCCTGCTCACCCTTCCTCTGAACCCAGGATGGTGCCAGCTAGGTTTCCTCCTGTCTGATACCTTCAAGGGAAAACTCAGATAGGAGCGTTTTAGTATTTACAGCCATAAAATCCTTTGTTTCAGGAGGAAATGTGTGAAGACAGAGACCCATCTCCTTAAAAACCCCTGGCCTCAACCAGACTGTGCGCTCAGCCCTCTGCCTCTCTGCTGAGCTGCCTGCCTGGCCTGGTCAGGTGTAATCTCTCTACTCAATCATGTAACCTCCCTCCCCCCCCCCCCCGCCCCCAGTCTCTCAGGCTCTGTCTGGAGGGGTGCCCATCCATCCTTATGGATGTTCCTTCCCTAATAAACCTTGCTATTTTACCTCCCACTACTCTCTGTCTCATGCCTGAATTCTTTCTTGCGCAAAGACAAGAACCCTGCAATTTCTCCGGTAACATTTTTGGCGACCCAGATGGGACTTTGAGAAGACATCGGAGGTCAGTATTCCTTCCCTCAAGCAGGACCGGATCTGTGGAAGTGACCGTTGAGTGTCCGGCACCCCACAGCTCTCCGAGAACCAGGAGTCCCCCAGCCACAGCTTAGCTACAGCCGAAACTCCAGAGGGATTGTAAGGAACGGGAGGGAAATTAGGAAGGGCAGTTGGCTGATAGCCTGGAGACCCCCTGAGCTCACTTTGGCTTCCTGGTGGCCCGACTGCAGCCCGAGGACCAGGTTTCTCTCTTGGAGGGACGCCTGCTCATGCTGCCTACTGCTACGCGAGCAGGGCTTAGCTTCGGTCGAGGCTAATATTGGCCCTCCAGGTAAACTCAGACAACTAGGTAGTGGGCAATCTTGAGCGATAGGAGATTTCAAACCCCACTCAGCCCCAGACATGAGGGCCTTTCCCTATGCTCTCTTCCAGCTGAGATTCGTAGGGGAAGGTGAGGGCAGTCGCTCACATCCTGTCCTCTGTTGCTTTTTGCCTTCCTCCTCCTCCCCCCCCACCCCGGGGGTCCCTCCCCACTCTTTTGCTCTCCTCGTCTGCATTCCTATACCACTGGCCAGGAGAAAGGGAGAGGGAAATTCCACAGGTCTCTCCACTTAAAGGAAAAAGCTGTTACCTGTTAACCCTTTCCAACCTGGTAGAAAGTTTTCCATCTTTGCAGCTTATGGTAGCTCTGGTGCGTCTTAAAGTTTTTGTGAACTATTACTGTAGCTAAGCTTTGATTGCCTGAGGACTGAATCTGGAAAGGAGCTAAAGTTAACTCTCTGTTTTAATTGACTGAGTGTTTGCAGTAGTCCTGATTGATCTGGCTTTGGTTGAATTATAGGAGGTTCCCAGCACTCGTGGTCAAACGGCGCACCTACCAACCCCACGGGGGTCCTGCCAGGCCCCGGTGTGCGCAGTCTTCTGTAAATGGGGGACCACAGCCTTTCTCTGCACTCTATTCCAGCCCACGTGGCCTGCCGCACCCAGGCAGGCAGAGCCAGATATCTCTAGGGAGAGCGCCCCCCCCCCCAGGGCTGCTTTTTTTCCTCGCTAGGAGGAATTTCCAATTCAATACTACTGCTGGCTTTACCTAAGGGAGGGAGAACCGTAACCCATTAACTCTTTCCAACCTGATAGGTTTTTCTCTTTGCAGTTAATGGAAACCTAAGCAATGGGTCCATATGCTGATGAGCAGCTCTTTTCTGTGCTGCTGTCCCTGACTTAGCTGATAAGAGTTTTCACGTGACTTGAAGGTTTCGTGTTTTTCTATTTGTAGTACTGAGACTACGTTATTTGTCTTTAATGTTTGAGTGATTACCCAACTGATCAGAAATATACTAATTTTGGCTAAATGGTTTGACTCTCTGACAGCTTAAATTCTATACCGAGTCTTCCAACTTTGGGCTTCCAGTTGGATCCCTGGAACTCTCAAAGGATGAGACTCTAAATTTGTTAAAGTAACGGCTGCTTGAGTCAATTCAGATTATGTGAAGTGTATTAAAATGTTGTAAATGGTGTCAGATCTATGCTGTATTCATGTTTTTGCTTTCCAGCTAGAGTGGTCATATGAAAATGAGAGTAAATTCTGTGTATACAAGCATTTATTTTGTTAACTAAAGTAAGCCAATACAGATTGGTTCAGAGAATTGAGTTAATGCAAACGCCCTTCGGTTTTGCTCGGTTTTGCTCGGTTTGCTGGGTGGCTGACTTGCTCAGTTTTACATGTCTTTGATATGCTTTAAACTTGTTTCTCTTAACGATGAAGATCTTTTCAAAGTTGTAAACATGCACTAGTGTCCCTGTTGCTGCTCAGGTGTTATCCTTATGTTACTTAAAAGCATGGGAAATGTAATTTTGACTTTTAATTCAGATAATGGTGTGGCATTCATTAATAACTGTTTTAAGTTATCTAGGCATCGGTGCTAAAACTTGGGAAAATGTATTATGTGTACTTTTAACATCTCAAATTTGATAAGAGAGACTGTTTGAGTTTGTTAGCATGTATTCTCATAGATTGTCTATACATGACAATTCAGGACTATGTAAAAGTAACTACAGAGTTGAGTGCTAATGCCAAAATTACACTGACCTAAAGTTGAAGTCTGATCTTCTGTTATAACAATGGGGTTTTTAAAAAATGTGCACTAATGTTAGTAAATATCTGGAAATGGTCTAAATCATAAATCTTGGAATCTGTTTTTGCAAAAACTGTAACGTCTCTTTTTAACAGTGTCTGCTTAATCGGTTACTCTGCCTGTCGCTCCCCGTCTTCGTGGAGGAACGACACAGGACCCTGCGCTGTTCTTTTATCTGCTCGGCCCTTCCCGGGTTTGCTGCTGGTTCTTCCCGGGTTGGCTACCGTCCCTTCCACCTCCGTGGAAGGGCGGTTCCCCCTGCCACTTTCCCCACTTCCGCGGGGGAGCGGCACACCGCCAGCCGGCTCTCTCGGGGGCTGCACAGGTGTTCCTTCAGGTAGATGTTCCTTGGTGCATGTTGTCTCTCTCCTCCTTTATAGTCCTCTTCACCAATCCCAACTCTGCTACCCACACGCCGAGTACGCTGCTCTCCTCCAATCAGGAGCAGGTCCTGCTGTTTATTGGTTGAACTGGAGGCAGCTGTGTAGAAGCTGTTTCCTCCTCTCCCAGCGCCATATTGTGGGAGAGCAGATGCATAGAATAAGTCTTAATTCCAGTAACTTAGTCTAGTCCGAGTTGCTCCCAGTTGCTCCCCACACTGCCATTTCTAAAGTTAGGTCCTTTTTGACTGTTAAACAATTCTGATTTATGTGATGATTTTGTGTGCTAACTCTAATGTTCAAGGTTTTTATTTCTGGTTTATTTGACAACAAGAGACATAGAATTCATGTTCTGCCAAAGTAATCTATTGTGTACTCTACTGTCTCTGTTATTAGATCTGGTCTAAAAGTGTTAAAATCACCCTAAATTAATGGCTATCATTTCAGGATGTTAAGGAATTCTATTTTGACCAGATACTCTAAGTTCTCTTGGCACCTTTAACAGACTTTCTGAAAATCAAAGTTCTAAATTCTCTGGACTTTTGGTATCTCCAGAGGGCCCCTGGAGATGTCAAAAGATATATCTCTCATCTTGCAGAAATAATAACCAATCGGGCTGTTTAGATTAAAAGTGGTGCCAAGATGTGAAATGATGCTAAACTTCAGTTATAAACATGTTTCTTTCTAGCTGCTCCAGTCTCTGGCTCAGAAGCCAGATCTTTTAAAGAGGGACTGACATAGTCTCCGTCCAGCTAACGCTGAATAACAGGCATTGCTAGTTCAAATGTACTGCTAGTTCAAATGTGGATCAAACGGGAGGTCTAGCCAAAAGGGAGAAAGTGTTCCAAAACAGACTTAGAGACGACGGGAGATGGTTATGCAGCAGATGCTAGAGAACTGGGTTCCAGGGGCCCAAGAAAGCTCTAGTGTCCACAGGCTACACGGTGAAAGCCCGGAAGCCCCAAAACCTAAACTTATGGGTTACATGGTAATACTAGTTAAACCCGGAAACCCAGGCCCATAACCCACTGGCTACATGGTAAATACCCGGAAGCCAAAGGATGGCAGAGGCGTCTGCCACAATTTCTCCTCTAAGTCAGGCCACGCAGTAAGCACTGGTCAAACGCCAGTTAAATCTGAAAGCCCAGGAAGTCAGGCTAGAGGCCCAACTTGCTGCCTCGCTTCTCCTCTTTTCTCTTCCAGAAGGGAAGTTACTACGGTTCTGCAGGACTCTCCACTGTGATGTACGGTTTGATCCCCAGACCTTATGTAAGGGATGACTGACCTTTCCTGTAATAATGCCTGGCCACAGTACAGAGGACCAAACAGCATAGCCAGAATAAGAGGTTAAAATGTGACAGCTAGATTGATTTTTCAGTGTACGCGGTAAATGGGCAGAACTTCCCTTTTAAACCAAACTGAGGGATAGATAGGAAATTGCACTGATGACCTCAAAGTATACAAAAGCAGGTCACCACAGTTGATCTTACCTAAAAGGTCATAGTTCTCCTCATGGGCACGGTTTTAAATCGCAGGAAAATACTAAGTGTCAGAATTTGCCCATGACCATAGTTTTCTAGCTCACCCTGATGATATTAAAAAAATCACCAAAAATCAGGGTTGGGTTGAGCACCCCCTTGACTGACATCATAGAGGCTGCCTCCTTGGTCTACTTTATTAGAGACCAGGAGAACGAGGAGCAAGCAAGCAGCAGAGGATGGGCAACAGGCCAATCAATGGCTGCTTTACACGGTGATCTGCTGTCAAGGAGACCCAGCAAGGCCAGTGCACCCCAAACAGCACCTGTTGCTGATATAAGGAGCCAGGGCATTGGGCAAGCAGCTGTCGCGACAGAAACTGCCTTCTGTCAGCTCTGCCAAGAGCATGGTCACTGGACACGGAACTGCCCTGGGTGTCGAAGGACTCCTGGTTCAGAACCACAGACCTCGTGGCACCAAGCTAAAAAAGCCTTTGGCTCTGCCCAGCCTCTGCCCAGCTTCCAGCTCCAGCCACTGCTATTGAGGGGATGGCCTAGGGTCAGTGAAACATAAGTTGCCTATCTCTATCAGCCTCCTATTCAGCTCTCCTCCTAGTCCAGCCATGTAATACAAGTCAACAGGGTGCCTCCCTTAAAGGAGATTTGCATCTCTTGCAATTCTCTTACAGCACCCCATGGATAGGTCTGGGCCTCACACACCCAGCCAGGCCTTAAAAGTCTATCCAATAACATTAAGCTTAGAAAGCCCTCCCTGCCAATTCCTAAAAACAGGGATTTTAGTAACAGCTAACTCAGATAGTCCTGCACCTATTTGGACAGGTCCTCACTGAGGACTTAAAGGGCCTATCTCTTGAGGGGGGTGCACAATAATCCATAATGTAGATGGTTAAATGCAAATGATTTGTTACTCTGCCTCCTTTCCCAGCCTGAGACTCTAGTCTTGTACATTGGCTTAACTTCCTAGCAAAACTAGCTACTAGGTATCCAGAGGAAAGCAAAGCATTGCTAGTCCATTAGAGTGTTAATTATTTAACCCTTATCCTCACCCCTAGGGAGAGAAAACCTGCCCCAGAGAGGATATGGGCCATTCAGCAAATTCCTACTTCTGCAAACTTCAGGCAGTCCCAGTTTTCTCTATCAGGTTCCTAGATACAGGAAACAGCACAGTTCCTAAACCAGGCTCTCGACAGGGAGCCAAAGCAGAGCCCCCTCCTTTGGGGGAAAGAGCAAACCACAGCCTTTGCTCAGCTAAAGGATGCTATGACTAAAGCCCTGTGCTAGGACTGCCAAATCCAGAGAGACCCTCCCAGCTGTACATCACTGGGAGGCAGGGAGTCACCTTAGGAGGGTTAGCTCAGGATCTAGGACCTGTTAAGCAACCTGTGGGCTACTTTTCTAAAACCTTAGACACGGTTGCACGAGGATGGTCTCACTGCCTAAAGACAATGTGGCAGCAGCTGCCTTGCTGGCAGAGGAGGTATCTAGAATTACAGTGGGACAAGACATCGCCCTTTATACCCTACATCAAATAAGTTCTCTATTAGAGCAAAAGGGCTCTCACTGGCTCACAGATAGTAGAATACTAAAATATCAAGTCCTCCTCCTAGAAAACCCTCAGGTAAAAATAAGGCATTGCTCTACTCTAACCCAGGGGGAAGGTGGTCCCCTCCACTCCTGTACTGAGACTATAGACTTGACCTATGCCAGCAGAAGGGACCTAAAAGACAGCTCCCTGACTAACACAGATGAAGTTTGGTTCACAGACGGAAGCAGCTTTGTCAAACGGGACCTGCTTCTCAGGGTATGCAACAGTTACGGCATGGCACGTTATTGAAGCGTGCTCTGCCCCCAGGATCAGTTAGCAGAACTGATGACTTAACTAGAGCTCTAGAACTAGGTAAGGACAAGAGAAAATAACTCCCAGGGGTCTATACAACAAAAGGGAACTTACCCCAAGGAAGGCTGGAAAACAGATTTTACACAGCCTCTGTCAATGGTTAGGTACCTACCTGCTTGTACTTATAGGCACCTTTACTGGATGGGTAAAAGCCTTCCCAACCAGAACTAAAAGAGCTCAGGAAGTGACCAAAACTCTCCTAAAGGAAGTTATCCCACGCTTTGGTCTTGCAAAATCTTTACAAAGCGACAATGGTTCTTCCCTCATCTTCCAGGTTACACAAGGGATTTGTAAGGTCCTAGGAATAACCTGGCACCTTCACTCTGCATGGAGACCTCAGTCTCCCAGTAAGGTAGAAAGAGCCAACCAGACTCTATGGAAAACACCACAAGTATAAAAATGTGTGCTTGGTAAGGAAGGTTAGAAAGGAAAGAGTGTTCTTGGTAATGAAGGTTAGAAGAAAAGAGTTTTTTAATAAGGAAAGGAAATGGTTTGTAAAAATGACTTTATCCTAATGGCTAGTTTACTCTAGACTGGAATGAAAATGATGAAATGTTTCAAGTAAGTTAAAGAGGGTGTGCGGAAGTCACAAAAGGCTATAAAAAAATATTGGACATGCTAACTGCTGCTCCAGGAGCTGTCTGTGCCATGTTCCAGGAAGAATGTCATCTCTGGGTCAATCAGACTGGACAGGTACAAACCCAAATTTGTGCTTTTCCTGGACAAAGTCAAACAGCTCCAGGACCAGGCCAAGCAGGGCTGGGATTTCTGGCCTGACATCTGGTCATGGAAATCCTGGCTATTTCCTCTCCTTGGCCCAATAACGTCTGTAATCTTGCTACTTCTCTTTGGACCGTGTGTTTTTAATGCCCTTGTTTGTTTTGTCTCTAACAGAATAAAAGCTGTCAAACTCCAAATGGTCGTCAGACAAGGCTTCCAGCCCATTCCACTGGACGACCTGAGCAGCCCTCTGGACCCAGCAGCACAGTCTTTCCAAGGCCACTGTTACACACCATAAGACAGGTAGCAAGAGGAAATACCCAAATCCCCCTCAACGCCCACATGCCAGCTTCGAAGAAGTTACAGAAAATGGAACTCCATCCATAATCCCAAAGAAGAATTTGGGGTATACCTCTTGAGGGGGGAATGTTAGGCAGGAAGTTAGGTATGAGCTTATGTGTGTGTGACAAAGGCCTCCGGAGAAGACTTCTATGTCCAGCATATGCATCCACATCTCAAAGTTACCCCGTTAATGCTTCAGGGACAGCCCAGTGTTCACATCCGGCCCTGCCCCCTTCTACCTGATAACCTGCCAGGTGGAGATCCCCACCCTTCTGCCTGACAAATCTTTCACAATCTCCCAGATGTAGCCCAGTATCTGCATTTCAAACACCCTGCTCCGGATCCCCATTCTCTAGGGGTCCTGCTCACCCTTCCTCTGAACCCAGGATGGCGCCATCTAGGCTTCCTCCTGTCTGATACCTTCAAGGGAAAACTCAGATAGGAGCTTCTTAGTATTTACAGCCATAAAATCCTTTGTTTCAGGAGGAAATGTGTGAAGACAGAGACCCATCTCCTTAAAAACCCCTGGCCTCAACCGGACTACACGCTCAGCCCTCTGCCTCTCTGCTGAGCTGCCTGCCTGGCCTGGTCAGGTGTAATCTCTCTACTCAATCATGTAACCTCCCTCCCCCCCCCCGCCCCCAGTCTCTCAGGCTCTGTCTGGAGGGGTGCCCATCCATCCTTATGGATGTTCCTTCCCTAATAAACCTTGCTATTTTACCTCCCACTACTCTCTGTCTCACACCTGAATTCTTTCTTGCACGAAGACAAGAACCCTGCAATTTCTCTGGTAACAGATACAGAGAAAGAGAGGTATTCAGGATGGATACAAGGCAGGAATCCACAAGGCCCCAGTGATCCAGGCAGGACCTGGAATGGTCAGAGCATGCAGTAGGAGAGCCTTAGGGTGCAGAGATGTACCAAGGACAAAAGGAAGATTGGGGCTGGATCTAAGAGGGATTTAATGCCCAATTAAATAGTTGACAACTCAAACCCACCAGAGGGAGAAGGGAACGTGGTCAGATCTGTGTTCTGGCACAAACAGTAAGGGCAGATTGGCAGGATGTCAAGATGTTACCAGAGAAATTGCAGGGTTCTTGTCTTTGCGCAAGAAAGAATTCAGGTGTGAGACAGCATAGTGGTAAGTAAGAGTAGCAAAGTTTATTAGGGAAGGGACATCCATAAGAACGGATGGGCACCTCTCCAGACAGGACCTGGGTGAGAGTGCAGTTGCTCGGACTGGGGGGGTGGGGAAGGAGCAAGGTTACATGGTTGAGTGGAGAGATTACACCTGGCCAGACCAGGGGGCCGACTCAGCAGAGAGGCAGAGGGCTGAGCGCCTCATCTGGTTGAGGGCTGGGGTGGGGGGGGGGGGGGGGGTGTTAAGGAGATGGGTCTTGCTTCCCCACCTCTGCTCCTCTTGGAACAAAGGACTTTTTGGATGTAAATAGAAAAACTTCTATCTGAGTTTTCCCCTGAAGGTATCAGGAGGAAGCCCAGCTGGGCCATCCTGGGTTCAGAGGAAGGGTGAGCAAGACCCCCTGGAGAATGGGGATCCAGGGAGCAGGGTGTTTGAAATGCAGATACTGGGCTGCATCTGGGAGATTGTGGAAGATTTGTCAGGCAGAAGGGTGGGGACCCCCACCTGGCAGGTTATCAGGTAGAAGGGGGCAGGGCAGGATGGGAAGGCCAGGCTGTCCCTGAAACATTGTCAGGATGACTCTGAGATGCAGATACATATGCTGGACATAGATGTCTTCTCTTTAGGCTTTATGTCACACACACATAAACTCATAACTGACTTCCTACCTAACAAAGATGAGGACAAGAAGACTGGAGGCCAGTGCAATTCCAGGCACAGATCATGAGGACTTAGACACAGACCAGCGGTTCTCAATGGAAGAGCAACTTTGCCTCCCAGAAAATGCACTGTCTGGAGACATTTCTGGTTGACAACCAGGGTGGTGGCCAGTACTGGTGTGTGATGGGCAGAGGCCAGGAGTGGATTCTACAATGCTCAGGCCAGTTACAACCTGCAACAGAGTTACCAGGTTCAAAATACCCACAGCGTTGAGGTTGAAAGCCCCTGATATACGGGATGATCAGAAAGATGTGTGACATGGGGAAGAAACCCAAAACTCCTCAGGAATTAGAACAGAAAAGCCTTTGTAGCCAGTCAGACCCCAGCAAGAGCTTAGGTGCTTTCCCTGGGTGAGACTGCGAGCTTTTTCTCTTTGGGGTTGGTTTCTTACCAGTGGTGTTGATATAGGCTAGGCCAGCAGCTAGTTTAGGATCTGCCAGCTGGAGGTACCTGTAGGCCATTATCTACCCCCACCCCACCCCATGTGTAATTCTCTCCTACTTGTCAATCAAAACACTCCCTTTCCCAAGATGCATCTGTTTCATCCAGGACCTGGAAAAAGGCACCATGAAAATATGCATATTAAGCTGCACGTGCAATTTATGGAGGCACCATAAAACTCCCAGTGCCTTCATGCCTGCAGAGGCACTCTCCCCAGCTCATAAAAGGAGGTGCTGTCTCCCTCGCTCACTCACTCGCTCTGATTCTCCTCCCCCACCCCTTTCTCCCTTTGAGCCTGTCACCAGAGGAAAGAGCTGCAGAAGCCGTGAAAGAAGTCTGTCTTCACCCAAGAAAGAATTCAGGTGTGAGACAGAGTGAAGTGATGTGGTTTTATTGGGGATAGGGCGTTCGTCAGAACAGTAGGGACAGATAGAGAGAGCCCAGTCCCTGGGACTGGGGGGGAGTGAGGTCACATGGTTGGATGGAGAGAATACACCTGGCAGGCCAGCAGAGAGCAGCGAGCTGAGCACACAGTTTTTGTTAGGGTTCCTGGTTTTTAAGGGAGTCTAACCAGTTCCCCCTCTCCTCCAGGACAAAGGGTGGGGAGTCCTGGTGGAAGGGTTTGTTGAGTGAAGATTAGCAAATTCCCCAGATTTGCTGGCACCTGTGCAGAGTAGGGGGGCTTCCCTTAGGGCATCTGTGAAGGTTTTGTTGCCCTGTGTTATTAGGACAGCTAACCCATCTGGTCCTGAGGAGAGAGAATTCTCCCGGGAGCTTTCCTTGGGGGAGGGGCTGGGACCACCTGGGGGGTGATCAGGGTCTGGGCAGGACTTTGAAGTGCAAGATGCTGGGCTTCTGGAGCTTCCTCAATAGGTGCTGGTCTTCAGGCCCTTCTCACACACAGACATGCTAATTTCTAACTTCCTGTCTAACAGGCCCACTTCCCACTCATGAAGGGAATTTCTCTGTGTGGGACAACCCATGCTCGTGTGTGTGTGTGTGTGTGTGTGTGTGTGTGTGCAATCTTTCTCACCTTTTAAATGTTATCACTTCTATACTTTATATGTGCCTGTACTTGGAATGCTTCTCTGGGTACAAGGCAAGAGCCTGGAAAAAAAATTAATAATCCACTCCCCCCACTTCGTATCTGTAGTCAATGACAGATGGAGAGGACACCTCACCAGTGAAGGCGGGTGGTGGGGTGCCAGCTCAGTGCGTGAGCCAGGCTCATCTCTCCAGAGCAAATGCAAGCCCAGGGCTGCCTGCAAAACCTGCTGGTTCTGGAATCCTCAATTCCCGAGACAAACAGCAGCTCACAGAGAGAGGAGCAAGAAGCCCTTGGAAAGAAAATTAAAAAACTGTTAAAGACAGAGGGGTGAATGAGAAGCCTTGCAAGGAAACTGTTTTGTTCATAAAATAGCTGTGATCTAAAAGGGCTCTCCAATCTTAGGGAGCAAGGCAAGGAGAAAAATCTAGAAGCACTGGCACACACTGACCACACCACAAGGTCACTCCACATTCACATCTGCCCAGCCAGGACCCCTAGCAGAAGTAACTATAATCATTGTCACCATCACAGCCAGCAGTGAAGTGCTATGCAGACCTGTGATCTCATTCGGTCCTCTCTACAACTTCATCACACACTTACCAGCTGCTCTTCCATTTTACAAATGAGAAAAACTGAGATTTAAAAAGCTAAGTGCTTTGTGGCCAGCATTGTAATGCAGCGAGTAAAAGCTGCCACTTGCAACTCTGGCATCCCTTATTGCTGCCAGTTCATGTCCCGGCTGTTCCACTTCCAATCCAGCTCCATGCTGATGCCCTGGGAAAAGCAGGAAAAGATGGCCAGAGTGTTTGGGCCCCTACCACCCATGTGGGAGACCGAGATGAAGTTCCTGGCTCCTGGATTTGGCCCAGCCCAGTTTGGGGAGTGAACAAGTGGACGCAAGATATCTCGCTTTCTCTCCCTCTCTTGCTATAACTCTGACTTTCAAATTAAATACATAAATCTTTTTTTTTTTTTTGACAGGCAGAGTGGACAGTGAGAGAGAGAGACAGAGAGAAAGGTCTTCCTTTGCCGTTGGTTCACCCTCCAATGGCCGCCGAGGCCAGCATGCTGCAGCCAGTGCACCGCGCTGATCCGATGGCAGGAGCCAGGTGCTTCCCCTGGTCTCCCATGGGGTGCAGGGCCCAAGCACTTGGGCCATCCTCCACTGCACTCCCTGGCCACAGCAGAGAGCTGGCCTGGAAGAGGGGCAACCGGGACAGAATCCGGCGCCCCGACTGGGACTAGAACCCGGTGTGCAGGCACCGCAAGGCAGAGGATTAGCCTAGTGAGCCACGGCGCCGGCCTTACATAAATCTTAAAAAAAAAAAAAAAAAAAAAAAATTTCAGGGCCTGTACTGTGACAAACTGGCTAAAGCCACCGCCTACAGCTCCGACATCTCATATGGGTGTCGATTTGAGTCCTGGCTGCTCCACTTCCCATCCAGCTCTCTGCTACGGCCTAGGAAAGCAGTGGGAGACAGTCCAAGTGCTTGGGCCCCTGTACCCGTGTGGGAGACCCGGAAGAAGCTCCTGGATCCTGGTTTTGGATCACTGTGGCTCCGGCCATTGCAACCATTTGGGTAGTGAACAGCAGATGAAGACTTTTCTCTTTCTGCCCCTGCCTCTGCCTCTCTATAACTCTGCCTTTCAAATAAATAAATAAATACTTTTTTAAAAAAGTTAACTGCTTTATCCATATTATACTACTACAAGAAGCTGAGGCTGGATTCAAACCCAGGACCAACTGGGGCCAGCACTGTGGCACAGCGGGTTAATGCCCTGGCCTGAAGCACCAGCATCCCATATGGGAACCGGTTCGAGACCTGGCTGCTCCTCTTCCAACCCAGCTCTCTTCTATGGCCTGGGTGTTAGGAAAATGACGCAGGTGCAGTCTTATCTGTGGCATGATCTGCACCTTGATTTACATTTTATACCCCAATTCCTGCCGCCATTACTGAAAGCCAGGCAGCCACATGGCCCAAACTACCTGTGTCAAGCTCCACCCCCAACCTAATGGGATTGGCTAACTTCTACCTCACTGCCCACCCCCTGGAAAAGGTATATTAGACCCCCTTCCCAGACACACAACCTTTTTTCTCCTCCCTTCACCACCCTACCCCTCTGGTCTGTTGCGTTTTCCCCAATAAACCCTTTTCTTTACTCTGGTGTTCGGTGTGCTTTGTGACGGCTAACACTGGGATAGCAGTAGATGATGGCCCAAGTCCTTGGGCCCCTGCACCCATGTGGGAGACCCGGAAGAAGCTCTTGGCTCCTGGCTTTGGATCAGTGCAGCTCTGGCCGTTGCTGCCAATTGGGGACTGAACCAGCAGGTGGAAGACCGACCTCTCTCTCTCTCTCTCTCTCTCTCTCTCTCTCCCTCCCTTTCAGGTCTCCCATGCGAGTGCAAGGGCTCAAGGATCTGAGCCATCCTCCACTGCTTTCCCAGACCACAGCAGAGAGCCCATTTGGGATGCCAGTACTGCAGGCAGCAGCTTTACCCACCACGCCACAGTGCCTGCCTCTCTCTCTGTCTCTGTGTCTGTCTGTCTCTCTCTCTCTCTCTCTCTCTCCCTCTCCCTCTCCTCTGTGTAACTCTGACTTTCAAATAAATAAATAAATCTTTAAAAACAAGCACATCCTGAGCCATACAAGGTCTCACATCCATCAACATGCATCCTATTCCCAAGATCAGCAAAAGACTTCAACTATTGCTTCCTGATTTTCTGGACTCTTGACTATTTTTCTTTGTTTTAAAAATCCAAGGGCTGACATCGTGGCATAGCAGGTTGAGCCACCTGCAAAGCTGGCATCCCATATAGGTGCCATTTCAAGTCCCAGTGCTATAGGCAGGCATATAAGATAAAATTGATCAGGTTTGTGAACTGGAAGACCATGCCTCACCATGCACCTGTGTGACCTCATGCCCCTACCTGGCCACACTTATGTGCCCACCTGCCAATCAGGTTAATTAACCACTCCCCTTTGGAAGTGGATTAAAGGCCTGGAACATGGTGGGCCCAGCCCTTTTCTTTGGCCTTTTGCCATTGTAGACCCTTGGTGCCCTGTGCCTCCAGGGTGCGTGGCCTTCGGGCCACCCACCCCGTGCTTCCTGGCCTATATGCTCCTCCACATGGCTGCCTCCTGGTACTCGGTATGAATCCAGACTTCCTCTCTCTTTCAGACAGGGCCCTCACTCTCCTATGCATTTCTCCCACTGAATAAGAAGCTTAAAAACATATCATGTTGCCTCATTCATTTATGCCGGTATTCAGAATTCTTCTCTTCCCACACAGGCTCATTAATATTGGGAATTTATTAATAAGCACACGGTGATAACATATGACTGGCACCCCATATTCCAATATCACCAGCTGCTCCATTTCTGATTCAGCTCCCTGCTAATGGCCTGGAAAAGCAGCTGAAAATGGCCCAGGTGCTTGGGCCCCCCTCCCCACATGGGAGACCTGGAAGAAGCCTCTGGCTCTTGTTTCAGCCTGTCTTGGTGTTGGCCTTTGTGACCATCTGGAGCTAGAACCAGCTGACAGATGATCTCTGTGTTTCTCCCTCTATCTCTGTAACCCTCCTTCCAAATAAATAAAATCTTTTTGAAAAAATCCAATGCACATTTTACAAGGTAGCTACTGAAGAAAAGTCTGGGAAAGGAAGAACTCATCTGAGACTCACGTCCTCGTCTGCTAGGCCGTGAGCCACCAGACACAGCCATGGGGAGGGCGGTCAGCATAAGGCGAGAGAGAAGCTGCAGTGCTGGCCCTGACTTCTGAAAGCTGTGACCAGCCGGGGAAGGTTCCCAGCCTCCCTCTGCTCTCGCCCCTCACGTGCCTTGGGATTCGGCATCCAAGTCCAGAAGCGGGAGCAGCCGATGGCCAGCAGCGCCTGCTCAACAGAACCCCCTCACTCAGAGACCACTCCTCGCGTGCATGGGCTCTGCCCCTTTAAGAAAAGCTGGCAGTCAAGAATTTAAAGGACACAGTCTTTGCCCGGTGTTATCTGTAACTGCCACCAATCATTAACCCTCAGAGGAGGAACTGCCTCTCAGAGACCGAAGTCACCTACTATTGGAAGAGATTAACAGCACAGTCAGCCAGCCAGGGACAAGACAGGATAGCAAGGCAATGGGGCCTGGATTCTGGCATTTTATATCATGGCCACAACCTGCACAAAACATGAGACAGAAATGGTGCCCCACCCCCCACCCCCTGCAAAGCTTCTCTGACCAAGGGGCCCTCTGTTTTCTTGGGGCCTCTCTTAAATGCTTCTCTTTCTCATTGGTCTCCACTGCATTCTCTCAAGCCCCCTTACCCACCGTGTCTATTAAATTGTGTAGGCAGTTCCTTTGGCCCAATCCTAGAGCACAGGGCTCAGCATTCACTCACCCGCCCTGGGCCAGGCTCTCCGCAATGCAGCACGGGAGCAGAGTGTGTTGGGGTGCACTGTGTGCCCCAGAATTCATGAACTTCCCAAAGCCTCAGACAGTGACTGTCTTTGGAAAGACGACAGCTGCCTCATCAGTTAAATGAGGTTGCTCGGGAGTAGAGTGAGCCCTTACTTGAATGACTGCTGTTTTCAATATTTTTTTCTGAAAGATTCTATTTATTTGTTTGCAAGGTAGAGTTAGAGAGAGAGAGAGAGAGAGCGAGAGAGAGCGCTTCCATCTGTTACGTAGGAAGGACGAGGATGTTGGAAATTAGCCTATGTGTGTGTGAGAGAGGCCTGAGGAAACCAGCACCTGCAAAATCCCAACCAGACCCTGATAACCTTCCAGGTGGTCCCAGCCCTTCCTCCTCAGCACCAAATGGGTTACCTGGCCTGATAACACAGAGCAATAAAACCATTACATCTGACCTCCAAGGCAAACACCACAGGGGGAAGCCCCTCTGCCCAGCCAGCACACCTGGGGAAGAATTTCTCAATTTACACTTAGCAAACCCTTTGTCCTGGGGGTGGGGGAGGGAGGAGAAACCAGGACCCCTTTTCCCTATAAGTCCCAGTCTAAACAAAGACTGCATGCTTGGCTCTCTCAGCTCTCCACCAAGCCGTCCACCTGGCCTGCTAGGTGTTTTCTCTCCATTCAACCACGTAACCTCACTTTCCCCCAGTCCGAGTGGCACTCCCCCTCTCTCTCTGTCCCTTCTGTTCTCATGGATGCCCTGTCCCTAGTAAAACCTTGCTACTTTGCCCTCTGTCTCACGCCCAGATTCTTTCTTGCATGAAAACAAGAGCTCTACGACTTCTCTCTGGTAACACATCCACTAGTTCACTCCCCAGATGGCTGCAATCACCAGGGCTAGGCCAGGTCAAAGCCAGGTCAGAGCCAGGAATTTCCTCTGGATCTCCCACATGGGTGGCAGGGACCTAAACATTTGAGCCATCTTCTGCTTTCCAGGTACGGAGCAGTCAGGACTTGAACCAGTGCTCACATGGGATGTGTCTACTGTCTGTAAGAGACACGGGGAAGGATGCTATGTGAGGCCAGAGACACAGACAACAACAGTGCTGCGCCCATAAGCCAAGCAACTAGGGAGCTCCAAGGGCTGCTGACAACACCCAAAACTGGGCGAGAAGAGGAAGAAGCCTTCCCCGAGCCCTCAGAGGTAGCAGGGCCCTGCTAACACCTGGATTTTGGACACTGGCCCCAGAACCATGAGAGAATCCACTTCTGTTGTTTGAAGTCCCCTGGTTTGTGGTACTTCCCCAAGGAGGCCAACTCAGAGGGGACAGAGTCCCAGGACCTGGGAGGATTGGGTCTGGAGGAGCCCCTCCTGCCAAAGCCCTGTGGGTCAGGCCCTCAGCTGTCACTCATGTTGCTCCAGTTCTATGCTGCTTTTTAACGGTCATCTTCCCATGTGTGTCTTGTATACTCCTTCAAGTAAAGCATGAAATCTCCCTACTGTGCCCCAGCCCGCAACTTGCATGCAAAGCTACACACTGCCCTCAACCTCCCTCATCCCACAGGTGGGACATCCTCGTGCTTCTGCTCCCACAGCCGCCTCGACCCCGGGGTGCTGACCTGCACACCACTCAGCCTGTCTTTCCAGCCTTCCTTTTTTGATATGTTGGCCTCTGCCTCAGTGAATGGACTCACCGTCCCACCCATACGAGGCCTCTCTCTTGTCTTTCTTGTGGGTACATGTGTGTGTGTGGACATATGTGTGTGTATGCTGTGTAAATGAGGAGACTTCAGAAAGTTCATGGAAAACAGAATCAAAAGGTAAGTCTTGGTGCAAAAGATTTTGAAAGACATGGATATGACTTCCTCCAAACATTCATGGACAATGTATATTATGAAAAAACTAAGGCAAGGATTTCATTTTTATACCAAAACAAATTTCTCTTTATATTTCACTTTACAGCAAGCTTATTGAAGTAGCCGTGTGTGTGTGTGTGTGTGTGTATGAAGACCACTGTTCTAACAGGTTACCTGTGTCAGCACTTAAAATGTGTCAGGTAGTTTTACATGAACATATTTTATTATTTTTGGAAGATTTATTTATTTATTTGAAAGACAAAGTGACAGAGAGACAGGGATGTGCAGAGAGAAACAGATCTTGTGGGGAAATTAGGCACACGAGGCAATTCAAAGATGGCGCCCAAAGGAAGTAAGGTGGGTGGAATACAAAGTTGTTTACCACCGAAGCTAATTGGTCACGCAACATCAGGGGAAGTGACGACAACTGATGACGAGTGTACAGACACATGGCTAGTCCTATAAAAATCACCCCGTTAAATGACCTTTTAAGTAATTGGTTGGTCCTTATGCCCTTCCCCAATGACTTTGCAGTTTTGCGCTTTAAAAGACTTTGCTATGCATGCAATAACGAGTTCTTGCCTGACTTGACTCTCCACTGGGTCTAATTGTCTCCAGAATCAAGGGAGGCTGGGAAACGGGCGATCGGTGTACTTACCTTTCCTTAGACTCAGTCCATCCTCGTTCAGGTGGACTAAGACCCTGCAAGATCTTCCATCCATTGGTTCACTTCCCAAATGGCCTGGGACAGAGCCAAGACAAAGCCAGGAGCCCAGAACTCCATCTGGGTCTCTCATACTTAGGCCATCTTCCACTGCCTTCCCAGGTGTGTTAGCAAGGAGTTGGATCAGAAGCAGAGCAGCTGGAATTCAAACCAGCACTCCAATGTGGGACACTGACAACACCTGCAGCGGCTTGCCCTGTGCCACAACATCAGCCCCATGCAAGTGTTTTAATTTGCATGATGGCACCTTGCTCTTCCAACCCTTCTGCTTCTTCCCAGGATCTTAAGATCCATTTTCTTTTTTAAAAAAGATTTATTTATTTATTTGAAAGTCAGAGTTACACAGAGAAAGGAGAGGCAGAGAGAAAGAGAGAGAGGTCTTCCATCCAATGGTTCACTCCCCAATTGGCCACAACAGCTGGAGCTCCACCAATCCGAAGCCAGGAGCCAGCAGCTTCTTCCAGGTCTCCCACGTGGGTGCAGGGGCCCAAGGACTTGCGCCATCTTCTACTGCTTTCCCAGGCCATTGCAGAGAGCTGGATCGGAAGTGGAGCAGCCAGGTCTCAAACCATGCCCATATGGGATGTCAGCCCTTCAGGCCAGGGTATTAACCCACGGCACCACAGCGCCGACCTCTTATGATCCATTTTCAAGAGTTTCATCCACAGTTGCACACTGCCCTAGAGTGTACACTGACTTCTCTCTCTGTGAGGGCCCCACCAGTGGGCACTAACTCCCTGTCTCCACAACAGCTCATGTCCACGTCCCACCTCCGAGCCTGGGTGAGACTCTCTCTGGCATCTGGTGGCAGAATTTCTGAGTCCATAGGGTGAGATGCTATCTCATGTGTCCACGCCCTGTGAATTGTGCTCCAGAATGGCTGTTTACCATCTATACCCCCTCCCTACAAGCCATGCAAGACTTCCTCATTCCCCAACACTTGGCATCCAGCTTTCTCACTTCTGCCGGGAATGCATAGAAAATGACGTCTTGTTGTTAAATACTTTGCATTTTTAAAATTTTTCTGTCTACTTGATGTCAGAGACAGAGACAAACAGACAGCTCCCCTCCCCAGGCTCATACCTCAGAAGCCCATGTCAGCAGGGGCTTAGCTGACGCCAAAGCCCCAAGAAGATGTTACCACCCAAGGTGGGCAGCAGGAAATCCATCACACAAACCATCCCTTCTACTTCCCAGGTTCCATATTAGCAGATTCATTCCTCAAATGACTACAATGGTGAGGGCAGGGGCAGGAACAGGCTGAAACCAGGAGTCTGGAACTCCATCTGGGTCTCCAGCGTGGGTGCAGGAGCCCAAGGACTTGAGCCATTTTCTGCTGCCCATTAGCAAGGAGCTGGATCAGAAGTGGAGCAGCCAGGACTTGACCCAGCAATCAAATGAACTGCTGGCGTCATGGCAGCACCACGACACTGGTCCCACAAATACATTTCTAATCCAAACCTGGATATTTCATGTGAGTGGGATCATATCCTATGGCAGTTTTGTGTGGGCTTCTTTCATTGAACACACAGTTTGAAGGTTCATCCGTGTTATGTTGTAGCATGTGTCAGTTGTCTGTTCCCATGACTGAGTGATATTCCTTTGTTTGGGTCTGCCATATTTTGTGTACCCACTTATCAGTTGATAAACATCTACATTGTTTCCACCTTTTGGTCATTGTGAAAATGCTGCTATAACAATCATGTAGAGCTTTCTGTGCAGACACAGGTTTTCATTTGTTTGGGGTGTTTACCTAGCAGTGAAATTACCGGGTCATATGGTAATTCTGTCTAGCCATTTGAAGAACTGCAGCTTTCCAAAGTGCCCAGGTCACTTTACATCAGCACCAGCAGTGTGTGAGGATTCCGACGCCTCCACATCTGGGCAACACTCGTCATTGCATCGCTTTTTCATTCTGGTCCTCCAGGTGGGTGTGAAGCGACATCTCATTGCTACTTTGATTTGCATTTCCCTGGTCACTAATGATGCTGAACATCTTCCCATGTGCTTATCGGCCACTTGTCTGTCTGCCTCAGAGGAATGGCAGTTCAGACCCTTTGCCCATTTTTTAATTGGACAATTTCTCCTTCTGCTATTGAGTTGTTAGAGTTTTTTAATATATTATAGATACAATTACTTTATCAGATATCGGATTTTCACCGCTTCTGTGGGTTGCCTCTTTACTTTCTTGACAAAGTCTTTTGAAGTACAAAAGTCTCTAGTACTAACTATGTTCAGTTTATCTATTTTTCCTTTGGTTATTTGTGCTTTTGACTCGCAACTAAGAAGCCTTTGCTAAATATGAGGTCAAGAAGATGTATTTCTAGGTTTTCTCCTAAAAGTTACATAGTTTTAGCTCTTACATTTAGGTCTTCGATCTCTTTTGAGTTCATGTTTGTGTATGGTGTGAGGTAAGGGTCCAACTTCATTCTTTTGCATAGGCAGAGAGGGGCAGGGCACTCCCATTGCTGGTTCACTCCCTAGAAGCCTGCAAATGCTGGGACTGGGCTAGGGCCAAAGCCCAGAACTAGAAATGCAATCCAGGTCTCCCACCTGTGTGGCAAAAACCTAATTACTTGAGACATCCATCACCTGTTGCCTCCTGGTGTCTGCACTGGCAGTAAGATGCGGTCAGGAGCCAGAGCCAGGAGTCAAATCCAGATACTCTGACACAGGGCACAGGCATCCTATCTGGTGTCTTCACCACTAGATCAAACACCATCCCCTCCCTTTTGTGTTTAGTTGTCCCAAGTATCTTCTCCCAATCTGTCATCACTCCGTTCACTTTGTCATGGCGTCCTTGGTGGAGCAGACACAGATTACAGGACTACGTCTCAGTTAGGTAGCTCCTGGAACTCTCTTCTCACCCAAACCCCCTCAGCTCTCTATGGAGTTTGCAAGCTCATAACTGAGAACATCCAATTCACAATCCTTCCAAACATTAATGTGAAAGATGCAAGCTTTCATAGTCATTGCATTGATCATTATTTTAGTACTTAAAGTTAATATCCTTTACTAGAAAACCAAAGATTTTCTGGAATTTCAAGCAAGTGTCACGTTAACAAATTGCTTTCTCCTTCCTTCCTCTAGCTACTAATAAATATGGAAATGACTTGCAATGCAAACAGCAGGAAAGATAATGATGAGAAATAAAAGACCTGTGTAACCACAAAATAAGAAGCAATTCAGCCTTGGTGACCAAGGGGATAATGACCTCTCGGTTCTCCCAAGCCAAGTGTGCACTTTTCCTAAGTCTATTCCCCTCCAACCAGGACTCACACTCTCCTTCCCAGCCCAACTCAGCCTCTCTAGTTCTTTTATGGTCAGGGAGATTTTTATCATCTCTCTCTCTCTCTCTCTCTCTCTCTCTCTTATTTTTCATTTGAGAAGCAGACAGCCAGAAAGAGCTTCTATCCTCAGGTTTACTCTCCAAATGACTGCAAATCCAAGAGCCAAGAGCATAACCCAGGCCTCCCAGAGGTACAGCAATAAACCAATCACTTGAGCCAACACCTGTTGTGTTCCATGTCTGCATTAGCAGGAAGCTGGAATTTGGGCTGGAGCCAGGCACTAAACCCAGACACCCTAGTGTGAGATGGGGTGTGTTAACTGCTAGACCAAACACCTGCCCCTCAGCCATTCCAGATCTGTCCCCCCTGCATAGGTGCCACCCATCCCCCTTTCCCTTTTCCCTCTCCTCTGTGCCATACACGGCCCAATGACCTTTGATCCCAGCCACGTCCTCCCTCCTTTCTGAACCCTGCCTGGGTCCCAGAGATGGTTTGCAGGATTGCCCCTGGGGTCACCTCTCTCCCAACTTGCTCCATTGCAGGTGCCCTATTCTATATATGGGTCAGACGTTGTTCTGCTGTGGGTGTCACTCTCAATGAGCCTCTTCCTTGCTCTATGTGTCTCCTGCAGGTAGGACTACCAGCCAGGAAGTTTTCCCCTGTCCTTATCGCTGGTCTCTGAAATGCACCATCTGTGTTAACAGATTACGGTATTGCGCAGTTCATAACAGCAAGACAAAGACTACGCTTCTGGAAAGCAGTGCTGTGACACAACAAATCCCAGGGAAACACACCTAGGACACGGGTGCTGACTGCTGCAGCACTCCTTCACCACCACTGTCCCTGCCTACCAGAGAAGTCCCAAGCCAGAGAGCTCCACCTTGTTTGGCCCATGCCCCTTCCTGTCCCTCCCTGGAGGGCGGGGTCCTGTAGACTTCAAGAAGGAGTCAGGGCTCAGTGCTCAGGAACGAAGGCTGGCAGCAGAGGTGAGCTGGAGCAGAGCACACAGGTGCGTTCTGATGGGTGCTGGGGGAGAGCCAAGGAGGGGCTGCCTGGGGAGGGGAGCGAGCACAGGGAGAGGGGCACGAAGTGAGGAGCAAAAGCAGAGGAGTGGGGCAAAAGGCTAAGAGCGAGGGCCCAGAGGGAGGTGCAAAATGCTTTGATTGCAGCCATCAACCAGCCATGGGTGAGTGGGGAAGAAAGTGCAAAAAGGAGGTACGTGACAGAGGAGCAGGAATCCAATCACTTGGGTTATCACCTGCTGCTTCCCTGGGTCTGTGTTAGTGGGAAACTGGAATTGGGGGTGGAGCCACATATGCAACCCGCTAGGCTAAGCACAGAGGGCTCACCAGGCACCAGCTTCTTCCTTGTCCTTCCTGGTCCCACTCCCATTGTCCACCTCCCATGCTATTCACATGGACATTGGAACAGAGGGCCATACTGGGGAAGGCAAAGGTCCCTTCCACATCTCCCTCCTCCCTTCTGCTTGGCAAAGCAAAATAGATGTTGTAAGGAAAAAAAAAATCTAAGGCCCATGGCATGATGCAGCAAATTAAGCCATCACTTACAATGCCAGTATCCCCTATCAGAGCTCTGGTTCATGTTCTGGCTGCTCCACTTCTGTTTCAGCTACTTGCTGATGCTCCTGGGAAAGTAGCAGGTGGTGGTCCAAGTACTTGGGTCCTGCCACCCACATGAGAAACCCAGATGGAGTTTCTGGCTCCTGATTTCAATCTGGCCTTATCCCCAGCCATCACAGCTATTTGGGGAGGGGGGTGAACCTGTGAGTAGAAGATGTCTTTCTTTTTCTGTCTCTCCTTCTCTGTCTGTCCCTCTGCCTTTCAAATACATAAAATAAATCTTTTTGTTAAAAAGAAAAAAAAAAGCCAGCCATGGAAAGAGCTGGAGGTCCCCTAAATGCATACTACTTAGTGAGAGAAGCTGGTTTGAAAGGGCCACAAGCTGTAAGATTCCAACTATAGGGCATTCGTAAAGGGCAAAGGTCAATCAAAGGTCAACGGTTGGCAGGAGCTGGGGGAGGAAGAGTTGAACATGCAGAGCACAAAGCTCTTTTACTGCAGTGAGACTGTTCTGTATGTCATTCTAACCACGTCATCACACAGTAGTCAAAACCCACAGAACACCAAGAGGGAACCCTAACATAAGCTATGGATGCTGGGTGATAATGATGTGTCCAAGTAGGTTGACCAGTTGTAACATATGCACCACTCTGGTGGATGCTGAGTTAGAGTGGCTGCGTATGCAGAGGAACTCTTGATACCTTCTGTTCAATTCTACTGTGAACATAAAATGCCTCTAAAAAATAAAGTCTAGTGAGAGAGAAAGATTTATTAAAATAGTACTAAAAGAACTCACCTCTTACCTATCTAGCAACCCTAGTCTCACCTGGGCCCTGGAATCACAAGAACCTATGGGTCCCTGGGCCTTCCCACCAGTGCCAGATAAACAAGACAGGACAACCAGAAGCAAGTCCCCATGATGGGCCAGACCATGAAGCAAACCAGAGCAGTGTGAGAGTCCTGGGATAGTACAACCCGAGATTTCAGAGACAGGACGTCTCAAGCCAGCTTTGACTGAGCACCAGGGCTGGGAGAGCCCCCAGTAGCCCACTTGCTCATCAAATGACAGAACAGGCCCAGCAAACACATTTTACTGAGCCACTCTCAAGAGATGCCCATTAGTATGCAAGCTAAATATAACAGAATGACAAAGAGCTGAGGGACAATGAGTGAGGAAGTGAACTAAGGTAGACACAGCCAGAAACATAAACTTCTTGGTTGCTATAGGGTTTTAGCCAACCTTCAGAGAAGGTACAGGAAATGAATTTGGCATGAATGGGGGGACACTGTGAAGCTGAGTTTGTGTGGAAGGAAGAATCCACAAGAAAAAGGGTCTCTAGTGAACCAAGGGGCCGTGTTGCCAACACTTGTGAATTGGAAATAGGACAGGTGACAGTGCCCACCGTGCTTTGGGTTCTCTTTCCTGCTGAAGAAAGCCCAAGGGAAGCGCTGCTATCTCACAGCTACACCTAGTTCCTGCTGTGAATTCCAGTTTCTAGGTGGCATGCACCCCAAGTCCCACCCCGCCCCACAAGCCCCTCCTGGCCCCTGGGCTCTGGGAGGAAGCCATGCAAGGCTGATGCCCTGAGGCTCAGGATTGCAAAGTAGAAACTATTTTCTCCAGAAGTTTCTGAATCAGGGAGAAAAAGGCATTGCCTGTGAAAGCAAGAACTGCTCAGAATCCTTCAACCATCCTCATGTCCATGCGGCAAGTCAGCCAAATGTATCTGCAGGAGGGGAGAAAGAGCCAGGGACAGGCAGGATCCTGGAGCAGGACTCCAAGGTCAGGCAGAGCCTTTAGGACGTCAACAAAGGAAACTCTTTCCCAATGGAGATGTGACGCAGGGGCCCGGCTGCCCCCTCGGGGACAATGCAGGGTCTGGAGAAACAGTGGCTATGCAAGAGCTGAGGTCTCCCAGAGACTCTGCGCACACAGCCAGGCCCCACCCCAGGCATGAGGAAGATGGAGTGGGTTGTGTACACTGAGACCTTGAGGGAGACTTTCCAGATACAGTCAGCTGTAGCCCAGGATTCTACTGGGAGCCTGGGGTTAGGAGGTGAAGACTGAGCACACCCTCCTCCTACAAGGGAAGCAGAAGAGGCGTCTCCCTGAATTACTACTGGGATGACCTCCCAAGGCACCCTCCTGCCAGCTTTAGACTGACGCAAGGGCTCCACTTGTGCCAAAGGAGACTGGGCAGGGCTATCACCCTGACCGCACCCCCACAGCCTCATCACAGTCACTGCTTAAAATGTTAAACATGCAGGTGTCACGGCTGTCTCACCAAGATTTACTATAAAGGTAGCCAACACCTTTTGCAAATATCCTATAGGGTAAGCATTGTTGCAAACACATCCAACTGATTTCTCCCCCCAACCCTAAGAAGTAAGTATCTGCTAGTGGAAATGACTACAGCAGAGGTTCTTGTCTGCACAAGAATTCAGACGTGAGACAGAGAGGAGTGGTTAGCAAGGCAGCAAGGTTTAATGGGGTAGGGCATCTTGCAGAACAGGTGGGCATCTCTCCAGACACAGTCAGACTGCTGAGCTTACCTTTAGACTGGCGTTTATAAGGGTGTGGGGTCCACTTCTTCCCACCTTTTTCTCCTTCCTCCTTCTTTCTTCTGGACAAAGAGTGTGCTGGATGTGAAGTAGGTAAAATTCCTCCCAAGGTTTATTACTCGATGATATGAGTCTGAGTAGCCCACCTGGCGCTGGGCAGAGAGGACTGTCCTAGGTTACCTTCCTTGGGGGAAGGCTGGAACCACTTATAAAGTTACCTGGGTATGGGCAGGACTTCATGGTGTAAAATACCGGGCCACTTCCAAGGTGTGCTTACAAGGCTGCTGGGGCTGCTAACTCCTTCCTGCAGGGGCTTTGCTTTCCTTAGGCCCCTCTCACACACGTGGGCTAGTTCTAACCTCCCGCCTAACACTGCTGTTATCCTTTCCATATTTATGTCCAGGAAAGAGAGCCCCCACCCCTAGTTTGAGCAACATGGCCAATGATGTCACACAGCTTGCCTCGGTTTCATGACCTACCCAAGACTCTATGCCAGCAAGTCTGCCCTTCGAATTCCTACACTAGATGCCTGATTGTATCTGCTTCAAAAGTATACTGTTGGATCATAACAGTAGTTTAGCTGTCAGAGCAGCTGTCCGCCTCTCCAGCGCACAGCAGAACTTTGAGGCCTGCAGGAGGCAGGGCCTCAGGTCAGTTGGGATTCACAGGCTGGGTAGTGCCCTGCTGTGCTGAGATAAAGCAAGGAAAGGGTGGAAGGGCGGGAGTTCACTAGGGTAAGAGAGTCCACAGGACCCTAAGAGCTTTCCGGAGGAGCTGGGAGCAAGCAGACTAACCCCTGAGGGCATGCAGACACAGGCCTAGACAGCTGTGTGTGTGGCCACAACTACCCCTGCAGACTGCCTCAGGCAAGGGTGGGGCGAGGTCTATACTCCAGGACCCTTGCCTGATGAAATCCATTTCCTCCTCCTCCATTCCAGAGCCATGGGGCGAGAGAAGCTGGCCCTGGGCTGGACCACCGTGGCGGCGGTGCTCCTGGTGCTGCACATGGCCTCGGCGGAGCCCTCCCCACAGACCCTGAGCAGCAAGGCCGGAGTATTCGCAGACCTGAGCTCCCAAGAGCTGAAAGCTGTGCACAGCTTCCTCTGGTCCAGGAAAGAGTTAGGGTTGCAACCCTCCAGGGCACCGACCATGGCCAAGAACTCGGTGTTTCTCATCGAGATGCTACTGCCCAAAAAGCATCATGTGCTGAAATTTCTGGATAAAGGTGAAAAGCGTCCTGTTCGGGAAGCCCGAGCTGTCATCTTCTTTGGAGCCCAGGAGCACCCCAATGTCACAGAGTTTGCTGTGGGGCCGTTGCCGCGGCCCTACTACATGCGAGCACTGTCCCCCAGGCCTGCACGCCGGCCATCCTGGGCCTCCCGGCCCATCTCCGCTGCAGAGTACACCCTCCTCCACCAGGTGGTGCAGGAGGCCACCAAGCCCCTGCATCAGTTCTTCATTGACACCACTGGCTTCTCGTACCAAGACTGCCACAACAGGTGCCTGACCTTCACCGACGTGGCCCCCCGCGGCTTAGCGTCCGGCCAGCGCCGCAGCTGGCTTATCTTACAGCGCTCTGTAGAAGGCTTTTTCCTGCATCCCACGGGGCTGGAGCTGCTTGTGGATCATGGGAGCACAAATGCCCAGGACTGGACGGTAGAGCAGGTCTGGTACAACGGAAAGTTCTACAGGAGCCCGGAGGAACTGGCTCAGAAGTATGCAGATGGAGAGGTGGATGTGGTGATTCTGGAGGGCCCACTGCCCAGTGGCCAGGGGGCTGAGAGCATGGAGGAGCCACCCCTCTTCTCCTCTTATAAGCCCCGCGGGGACTTCCCCACCCCCATCAATGTGGATGGCCCCCGCCTTGTCCAGCCACAGGGCCCGCGCTACAAGCTGGAGGGCAATGCCGTGCTCTACGGGGGCTGGAGCTTCGCCTTCCGGCTGCGTTCCTCCTCGGGGCTGCAGGTCCTGAATGTGCACTTTGGGGGCGAGCGCGTGGCCTACGAGGTCAGCGTGCAAGAGGCCGTGGCGCTGTACGGAGGACACACGCCCGCGGGCATGCAGACCAAGTACATCGACGTGGGCTGGGGCCTGGGCACTGTCACTCATGAGTTAGCCCCTGGTATCGACTGCCCAGAGACCGCCACCTTCCTGGACACCTTCCATTACTATGACGCCGATGAGCCTGTGCGCTACCCCCGGGCCCTCTGCCTCTTTGAGATGCCCACAGGGGTGCCCCTACGGAGGCACTTTGATTCCAACTTCAGTGGTGGCTTCAACTTCTACGCAGGGCTGAAGGGCCAGGTGCTGGTGCTTCGGACCACGTCGACGGTCTACAATTACGATTACATTTGGGACTTCATCTTCTATCCCAATGGGGTGCTGGAAGCCAAAATGCACGCCACCGGCTACGTCCACGCCACGTTCTACACTCCCGAGGGGCTGCACTATGGCTCGCGCCTTCACACTCACCTGATGGGCAACTTGCACACCCACCTAGTGCACTACCGCATCGACCTGGATGTTGCAGGTAGGACTCAGCACAAGCCTCCTGTGAGCAAATGCCTGCACCCAGCCCCAGGAAGTGATACTCAAACTCCCCTGGGAGCACAAAGCCAGGAACAGTTGCCTCTGTGAAATCTGAAGCTATACGTCTGTGTGTCCCCAGAAAATGGGGAAAGTGAATGGTGCCCCAAGGGTTCCCCCTGGCTGCCACACTGTGCAGCCTGTCCTAGCCCCAGGGCTGGGTTGAGATCTATAGAGAGGATTGAGCAGCTAGGTATTCATGGGGTAGGAGTGAGAGTGGTGCCCAGGAGGTAAGAAATGTCACTGCCCAATGCTGTGAGATGGAGTGATGTCACCACGAAAGAATAGCATGGGTGTAATGCCGGGTCAGCCTGATGTCAAATCACATAACACCAGGCCACCAAGACCAGAGCAGTGACTTCTGCACATTTAGCCCCATTTGCCCCTCTGGGCCTGGGTCACACTGGACAGTCTCTCATACATGGAGGAAGATGAGTTTCCCCTTTGTGCCTGCAGCCACAGCAAATGCACTTGAGCACAGCTCTTGAAAGACGCAGCCCGGGCTGTAATGGAATCAATCACCGCAGCTGCCGTAACAGGCCCCTGAGTTGTCTCCAAGCCCCTCTGGTTGTTGGTTCTTATAGTCCCTTCCTCCTGACCCTAATAGTTAGGCCAGTGCATCATCCTTATGACTGGCAGGTACAGTACAGCATAGAGATCCCAGTGTGGAATGAGGAGGGCTCATTTCTGAAGCTCACTCTCCTTCTCCTTGCATACCTTCAGGCACCAAGAACAGCTTCCAGACCCTGCAGATGAAGCTAGAAAACATCACCAACCCCTGGAGCCCAAGTCACCACCTGGTCCAGCCCACTCTCAAGGAGACGCAGTACCTCCGGGAGCGCCAGGCGGCCTTCCGCTTCGGCCGGACTCTGCCCAAGTATCTGCTCTTTGCCAGCCCCAAGGAGAATCCCTGGGGCCACAAGCGCAGCTACCGCCTGCAGATCCATTCCATGGCTGACCAAGTGCTGCCCCCTGGCTGGCAGGAGGAGCGAGCTGTCACCTGGGCCAGGTGGGGAGACCCAGAGGAGCTAGGGAGGGGCAAGGACAGCCCTCAGTACCTGTGTTTCTGCTTGTGAAATTCTGTGGCTGTGTGGCTGTGTGGCTGTGTGGCTGACTGTTCGGGAAGAGGCAACAGGAGACACATGCTGAGCACCTGCCTCAGTCTGGCTGCTTCCCAGGGAAGATCTCTCCCTTGGGGGAAGGCAGCAAGCTTCCCCCGTCAATGACCTTGGAGATGCTCCCTAGGGGAGCTGCGAGGTCATCCCGACACCAATGGCCCCCTGGCTTCTGCTCGGCCTAACAGGTACCCCCTGGCAGTGACCAAGTACCGGGAGTCCGAGCAGTGCAGCAGCAGCATCTACAACCAGAACGACCCCTGGGATCCCCCCGTGGTCTTTGAGGAGTTTCTGCGCAACAATGAGAACATTGAGCATGAGGTACCGGCCCTGACCTCGGCCCCACCTCTGCCTGCCTCTGGCCGTGTCACTCTCTGTCCAGATCTGTCCCCATCCCGGGAGCAGTGGCTTAGCGCATGGAGGACAGTGCAGAGGTCCCAACAGACCCGCCCATCTCTGTAAAATGTGGCTTGAGGGGGTTCCAGGAATTGCTGGGAATGACCGCAGATGCCCGAAGGCCAGAGCGACTTCTGGCAGTGGCCACCCGGCATCACCCTCCCCACTGACACCTGCTCTTTCTCCCCCAGGACTTGGTGGCCTGGGTGACGGTGGGCTTCCTGCACATCCCCCACTCAGAGGACATCCCTAACACGTCCACGCCTGGGAACTCCGTGGGCTTTCTGCTCCGCCCCTTCAATTTCTTTCCAGAAGACCCGTCCGTGGCATCGAAAGACACCGTGATCGTGTGGCCGAGGGCCGAGGGCCCCAACCATGTGCAGCGCTGGATCCCCGAGGATCAGGACTGTTTGATGCCACCCCCTTTTTCCTTCAACGGGACCTACAGGCCTGTGTGAAGGGTCCCAGCCCGCAGCTCCTATCAAAAAGCCAGAGGGCCTCACAGGGATGCAAAATAAACTTCACAGAGCCCAGCTCTGTGTGCTGCTTCTCAGGGGGATGGCACAGTGGGCTAAGGCCACACACACAGGCCATGCATGTGGGACACACGCATGCAGATGTGGGCCACAGGCTCCATTCACCTCTTCCTGCCATACCCATCCCAGAGAAGACTCCCCTGACTAATACAAAGGAAGCCCCCTGAGATGCTAGATGTACCTATCAGATTGGCTTTTTAAAACCTGAGATGGGGAGAAAAAAAAAAAAAACACCTGAGATGGGTAACCTCCTCTTGGAAGGGCTGCAGGGGAGTTCTCCTGTGTCAACAATGGGCATGTAAAATAACGTGATGCAAAGGCAGATGCTATGGAGAGCTTAGCAAAATTACAGGTGCCAGTGCCCTGTGGCATGCTGACCCCACTTCTGGGGGCTTATCCCTAACATGTCTCTAAACACAGGGGAATGTGTGTACTATAACAGCCAACATCTGGGAACAACCAGCTTTTCCACCTTCAGGAAGGAGTAGTTGGATAAACTACCCACGAGGCAATGTTAGGTGACTAAAAGAAACGTATGAGTGAGGATATCCTTGACCTTGATGGGGAAGAATCCTCAAGATGTACGAAATAAGAAAAGGAAATGAGTGTAGGATAATACAGCGTGTGAACTTTTGCATAAGCAGGGAGAGGAGGCTGTAGGCACTTCATCTCCACGTAGATGATGAAGGGGGCATGCAGGGGGCGGGGAGCAGTGTAAAACGTTGCTGTGGTTGTTTTGTTTGTTGAGTGGTGGGAGCCAGAGAGGACGGGCAATGGCAAAAACAGTAGGAAGGTGGGGGCTGGGGACAAAGTGGGGTGGCGTGGACAGGACACTGGGAGGGAAGGGCTCTGCATTCTGGCCATAGCACAGGCTCCCAGGAACATCATAACTGAAGGGACCTGGGTGTCACTCCATGCGATTTGATGCTTACATTTTTGAACCATGGAGATGTGTTACCTGCTCAGCAAAATTAAAGTATAGAAGGGAAAGAAAGGAAAGGGGCATTGGAGGTAGAGAGGGAGGAAAAAGTAAAGAAAGAAAACTGGAACTCTTCCTGCTGGCCAGTGTACTGGAGCAGCTGCCCAGGGTGGACAGGGGCTCCCCTCATGCCCTCCCGACAAAGGTGTCACACCCTGACCCCTGGAGCCTGTTAATGTGTTACCTGCCATGCAAAGACAAGGAATTTTGCAGGTCTGATGAAGGTAAGAATCCTGACGTGGCAAGTTGTACCCCCAGAGGGCTGGAGGCCATCACACGATCGGAAGAGAGAGGAAGGGCTCCTGGTTGGAGGGGGGTCCACCAGCCAGGGTCTAGAAGCTGGACACAGAAAACAAAATTTTTCCCCTGGAGCCTCCACTAGGAATGCAGCCCTGAAACCCTCTGGAGCTGTGAGAGAACACATTTCTGTGGTTTGGGGCCACTGCGTGTGTTTATGGTAAATATAGGGACTGACACAGTGGCTGTGGAATTCCCATGCTGGGAGACTATCGACAGAGGACACTGGATGGATGTTGTTCTCTGGCTCAGAGCTGTCACCCAAGGCAAGCCCAGAGCCAGGATCACCGACGTGGAGCCCGGGGCAGGAGAGCCAGGCCGAGACCATCTAGGGTTAGCCTAGCCCAACAGTTCAATACAACAGATTTCTCCAGCAGACAGAGGGGAAGGCTGTGGCTGCCTCAGATCAACATTCTAAGGGTCGCTGAGACAGGAGCAGAGAGGGAAACCAGAGTGGACACACTGAGTGGTGTCTGTGCAACTGTCACCTCCCAGGCACCCTGGGGGCAGCCTGAACACCGGAGCTGTCCCAGACCTGTCTGTTATGCATTCAGTGAGCACTCAGCGCCTTGCTGAGGGTCAGAAAGTGCAGGAAACACAAGTCCCACATTACACAGTCCCTCGTATCCTCTACCCAGTCGAGTTGTTATCTCTCACCCCACACAGTCATCTTGGTCTTTCCCTTAGCTGTCACAACCACTCACCTACCCTACTGAGATAGAGAGAGGACCTGGGCCTCACCCCTGCCTATGCATCCCCTGCTTCCCTCTCTTGCAGACTGTGCAGTCCTCACGGTTACCCTCTTACAGCTTCCTCCACTGTTGTCCTTTGGCTCTGGCTTTCAGCCTGTGTCTCACTGCTCATCCTCCTTTAAATGTCGTGCAAGCCCCAGGGTGTGACTGGCCAGGGATACAAAGATGAGGAAGACAGAGCACCTGTCCTCAAGGCGTCCGAGGTTGTGTAGGGAGACAGTCCAGAGAGACAGTCCAGGAGGGGTGCCACCTAATGTGGAGGTGGACATCCTCAGATGGTCACCTGGTCTGGTTTTGGTTAGCAAAATTTAGAAGTCTGACAAGCAGCTCCAAGAAATGCCAGGCACAGCTTGACCTTTGTGAACTCATGCAGCAAGTCTTCCTTGTGTAACACTGACATCTAAAGTATATAGGCGTAGTGGGTAAAGCCGCCTCCTGCAGCGCCAGCATCCCATATGGGTGCCAGTTCAAGTCTCAGCTGCTCCACTTCCAATCCAGCTCTCTGCTATGGCCTAGGAAGGTAGTAAAGAATGGCCCAAGTCCATGTGCCCCTGCACTCGCATGGGAGACCCAAAAGAAGCTCCTGGTTCCTGGCTTCAGATTGGATCAACTCCCGCCATTGAGGCCATTTGGGGAGCGAACCAGTGGATGGAAGACCTCTCTCCCTCTCCCTCTCTCTCTCTCTCACTCTCTCCCTCTCTCTCTCTCTGCCCTCTGCCGCTGCCTCGCCTTCTCTCCCTGTGTAACTCTGACTTGCAAATGAATGAATGAGTGAATGAATGAATGAATGAAATATATAGCATCCCCAGACCTGGAAGGCCAGTTCTATCTAGGCAGGTGAATTCTTCCCGAGCACCATATACACGCAGGGTATGGGGACTGTTCCCACTGTCTAGCCCTCCTCAATTGAGAGAACGCAGAGTTGCTGATGTTCCCAGCCATACCTCCCCAACCATGACCCAAGAAAGGGTGACCCCAGAACACAGGCTGTTCAAGGTTCCTGGTGCCCAGCCTGACTAGTCCTCTGCAAACCCGATGCCCCTGAGAAGCCCCAGGTCAAGGTGGACAGCATGGTCTACCCAGCCACTCAGGGAGCTTTCCAGGATTCACAGGGACTGAAGGTGACATAAACAGGACAAGACCTCTCTTACTGGAGGGTCCCCAGCGAGAGTGGTGCCACTGTGTAGCTGGACAGACACAGCTTGTGCGTCCAAGAGGAGCCAAAGAAAATGGGAATGTTTAAGGACAATGAGAATTTTTAAAGAAAAAGAATTTTTGCCCAATGGAATGAGGAAACAAGGCCTTCAAGCAGGCCAGCAATTACACCTCAAGCAATTGCTCTTGTTCAGCAGCCTTTCGATGGGTTTCAGCCCTCTGCTGAACCAGGACCAGTGGCACAACATGAGTGCCTTGCTTAAAATGATCAAGAATTTCACCCTGGTGAGCAGGGTGAGGCCCCAGCCCAAGATCTGCTCCTGTTGTCTTCTCTCACAGCTGGCCTCAGCCACATCCCTGGGGCCACAGACCGTGGGCCAGGCTGTGTTTCTAATAGTGACATAGCAAGATAGCACAGAACCTTCCCGTCCTAGCAATGCCTGCTTCCCAAAATGTATTAAAAGAATACATGCCACACGTGGTAAACGTTTTATTTTAACTAAACTCAAGCTTATGCAAACTAGAGCAATTACACACTCAACTCTGAATTATCTCGTCAGTAAACTTGTTTTTTACCAAAAAAGACTTCTCAGCTATGATTTACTCAAGAACAAATTCTTAATGCTTGGCCAGCCATGCACTGTTTCTCAGAGCACACAGACTATCTCAGTAAGCTCTGTGTTCTTCCTCTCCTGCTGGGGGAGGAGCTGTAATTTGTCACCATACCCGTGATAACTGATCTACTCCTTTGGACCTCATGGGATACCTCTCCATGAGCTACTCCAAACACCACAACCAAAACCTGGGATTTCTGAAAGATGAGACCAGGATAAATCTGAGAGCAAGGAAAACTGTATCTGGTATTGATATCTGATCCAAGGATTTGTCCAGGGAAGTTAAAAGGACACTTAACAAACCCTCGTGCTATTTGCAACCAAAGATCGGGGCTTGGAAAGCTCACACTGTACCCCATGACTGCCTGAGAGTTGATCCCACGTTACTTGACCCATTGCTACACAACAAACCACTCCCCCAACAAAGGTGTGCAAAACAACAGCTACTTTATTATGTTCATGAATTCAGTGGGTCTAGGATCCAGACAGAACACTTTGGAGATAGGCCTGACAATGTCTGGGCCTCAGCTGGGAGAACTCAAAAACCGATGGCAACTTGGACACTGTGGTGGAGGCCAAGAACTGTCTGGAAGCTTTTCCTTATGTGTCTGGCATCTGGATTGGGATAGCTTGAAGACTGTGTTCAACTGGGGTTGTCGACTCGGCACCTAGGCGTGGCTTCCCAATGGGTTTGGACCATGGAGGGTTACAACAAACCCTGACATGGAGACCCAGGGCTGCAAGACCAGGCATCCTGACAAACAAGACAAAAGCAACATGCCTTCTATGACCGAGCTTCAGAAGTCACAAGACTTCAGTTCTGCCTGCCTCTGTTGGTCATGACTGTCACCACTGCACCCAAGTTGAAGGGACGAAGACATGGACCCCATAGCTCATGGGAGGAGTCCCCAAAAACTCAGAGGCCGTGTGCCAGAACTGCCACTCCCATAGCTCACTTCCTCTATGATTCAGTTCTACTATCTGATGACTCAAACACGTTTCAAGGGTTGTTTATGGTTCCAGCTTCCCAGATGCTTTGTATCTTGGAACAGTGTCTGAGGTTTGCATGCCACATTAGAAATGCCAGATTTTTTTTTAAGGTTTATTTATTTATTTGAAAGTCAGAGTTACACAGAGAGAGGAGAGGCAGAGAGAAAGAGAGGTCTTCCATCTGCTGGTTCACTCCCCAAATGGCTGCAATGGCCTGAGCTGCACCAATCTGAAGCCAGGAGCCTAGAGCTTCTTCTGGGTCTCCCAAGATGGTACAGGGGCCCAAGCATTTGTGCCATCTTCTACTGCTTTCCCAGGCCATTGCAGGGAACTGGACCACAAGTGGAGCAGCCAGAACTCAAACCAGCACCCATATGGGATGCTAGCACTGCAAGCGGTGGCTTTACTCACTACGCCACAGCACTGGTCCCCAAAATGATGGACTTTCTGCTCTTGTGGTGGAGGTGTCTTACTTTAATCCACAAGATTCACGCTTACAGCAAAGCTGATGTGCTCTTGATGAATAACAGTTCTCATCTCCCATGCCAGTTCCCATCAAGAAGCTGCTTGGTGGTTGGCTGTGTCACCAAGCATTCTGAATCCACAACCAGGCTCAGTGAACTACAGCGCGATGGTGAATTAGCAATCTCTGTTGTAAACCCAGGAGGAAAGAGGAGCATATGTATATCATGCACTTGTCATTTCTGGAAGACATCAATCTAGTTATTAAATACTAGTATTTGATACTGTACATCAGTACATCAGGACAGCTGAGTTCTACATAGTTTTCTTTCATAGTATCATATACTCACCCAACCAGGGTGCTTAAATAAGATTTCACAACATCCATACCAATAATGAATTACATCCCAGTTTCTTTCATTCAGACAATAAACATTTAACTCAATGTTTATGTGTTAAATACTGCTCTAGGGTTTCTCCATACAAGGACACAATGATGAGAGACTTGGTCTCTGGTTTCTAGATGCTAGATCCAGCTGTACGGAGCTACTAATAATTGACAGACCAAGAAACAGGAACCCAAAAAGGAGAATGGGAGTCGCCCTAACTCCAGTGTCTTGTACTACACACACTATACACTATAACTTGGCATGTTATTTAATCCACCACCTTGCTGATATCCCAGTCACCAACCTTGTAGCTTACCAGTGACGGCCACCATCCACACTCAGGGTCTACCCCACCATTGGAAGTCTGTCCACACCATCCACATGTAGGAGGCTGAAATTCACCCATCACCACCTCTGTTACCCCAGCTCTGATTAAAGAGGAGTTTCTGGATACTCCAGAGGATGCATCCAACAATATGAGGTTTTACCCACCAAGAATTGGAAAAAGCACACATCCTAAGCCTGTGAACCCAAGGCCCTGCTGCTCTCCCATGGCCCACCCCTACTGGAGAGAGAGAAGTCATCAAAAGTCACGCCACTCCTTAACCCAACTAAAGCAAGACTCCTCTACAACCAGCAAGAAAGCCCAGACCACAACTTCAAAACGTGCTTCTGCTTCCAGCCAGCTTCTGATAGAATGAGTGTCTCCCACCATCCGCAGGGGTGTTTGGCCCTCTCTGGTTCCTGTGTTCCTACCATTCCTGGATCTCACACAGCTGTCTTCTATTGATTTGCTACACTTATTCTCAGCATCTGCTCCTCCGTGTTCCTTTTTGCCCCTCTCTCCCCAGGCAACCTCAACCCAGGCTGCACAGTAAGAACCACCTGAAGAGCTTTGTTCAGAATACTAGGTCCTGTGCAGCTGCATGTGTGCCAGTTATACCAGAATATCTGAGAAGGATCTTGAACTTGTTTATTAGACCTCCTAGCCATTCTTTTTTTTCTTTTTTTGACAGGCAGAGTTAGACAGTGAGAGAGAGACAGAGAGAGAGACAGAGAGAAAGGTCTTCCTTTTTCCATTGGTTCACCCCCACAAATGGCCGCTACGGCCAGCGCGCTGTGCCAATCTGAAGGCAGGAGCCAGGTGCTTCCTCCTGGTCTCCCATGCGGGTGCAGGGCCCAAGCACTTGGGCCATCCTCCACTGCACTCCCGGGCCACAGCAGAGAGCTGGACTGGAAGAGGAGCAACCAGGATAGAATCCAGCACCCCAACCGGGACTAGAACCTGGGGTGCCAGTTCCGCAGGCAGAGGATTAGTCAAGTGAGCTGCAGTGCCGGCCCCTCCTAGCCATTCTAATAAAAGAGCATCCAGGTTTGAGAACACTGTCCTTAACATCTACCAAAAACAAAGCCCACTTTTTGTCCCTTTTCTAAGCCCAGAACAATAGTTTAGGATGTCCGTAGCTGGTTTTTTTTTTTTTAATATTTAATGATTATTTTATTACATAACATATAATGTGAAAATACCAGAATGCATTTTCTCAAATGGAAAATGAGGCACAGGATATCATGGCTGTTTGATTCCAAGAACTTCAGCATCATCTGTCCTCTGGAAGATCCGGTTTCTTACAACATCTATGATCATGTCCACGAGGTTACCAACAGTGCTTAGAAGTAAAGAACATACTGCTAAGTTTTTCTTTCATGGGTCCTTGCTCAAGGTGTTCACATTTTTCTTTCAATCTGATTTTCAGCACTTGATTAGATGCTTCTTCATTATTAAGCACAGGATCTGGTTGAAGGATAGGTTTTGTATGTTCATTTGCAACGTCCACAGAAGGGTGACAGCATCCTACTGTCCTGCCGTCCGATGTCAAAGCAGGCTCTTTGCAATTACAGTCATCTGGAAGGAGAGAATACATAGATTTATGGCAAACACAATACACAGCTCCATTTTGGATTGGAGATAAATGCTTCAAGATCGTCCTCTTTGATACCACCCATTTCACTGCCGCTGCCGCCGCCGCCGCCGCTGCCATGATGTATCAAGATGCCGCTTATCAGCGGGGATGAAAAAAGATGCTTTGAAGAAAACTGCTTTCAAAGTCTGCTTCTAGGCACACCAATTTTTGTTCTGCTGGCACGACACCTTCCATAACTGGGTTTGATGATGGCACTTATAGCTTTGTCATAACAGGTGTTTAAACATCAAATCACAAAGCTCGGGCACTTGAGCCCTGAAAAGTTGCAGACAATAAAGGACACTCTGAGAATCAAGGAAAAGTTGCAACCTGTCCCCACCTCGGCCTCTCCGTGAGGACCTGCTTTTTACTGCATTGCTGCTGCCCATGGAAGATCCGTGCTGTTTTCTACATGAGTGTCAAGGCATTTGCCCCAGTGATCCAGGCCATGATCCTAACCCAGCCTCCCAACATCACCACGGCCATCAGGGAGCCCCTCCTGAGCTGGAAACTTCTCCCCAAAGCAGGAAAATAGAGGGGCACAGCCAGAACCTTCTGAGTTCCCAGGAGCTGCTCTGACGTGTCTACACGGAGGCAATGCAGCAATGGCTTCAGGAGCAGGATCAGGGGTCACTCATCTCTTTCTCCCTGGTTGTCCCCATGACAACAAGGACAGATTAGTGTCCACCAGCACGTCCTCATCTTAACTTGACTATTTCTGTAAACCACAGACCATACTTCCAAATAAAGTCACATTTACAGATACTGGGGATCATTTTGAGACCAAAATTCAGCCCACAACAAAAATCTTCCCCATATCTCTGAGTTTCAGGGAAGTAGGTGGACATAGAATTCGGCATGGTCTCTCCAAGACTGAGAACAGCTGGGTCCCAAGTGTTTGGACTCATGGAAACTATCAGGCACACTCCCTCTGACTCTATTCTATTTTCCTTCTAACACGTTTTCCTTGCTGAGAGGCTAGAAAGATAAGCCTACATTGTCTAGATTCCTTTACAGTTAGTCTGGATGGAATTAGAGTCCATCAATTAGAAGCACTCACGCAAGATTTGGAAGATGTCACTAAGACTAAAACTGACTTCTTGCCCTTGTTAATATTTTGTTTTGCAGGTAAAGTCGTGGAATAGTGACAGCATTCCAGTCCTCAGCTTCCTCGTGCCTGGGCAGCAGCAATGCAGTAAAAGGCAGGTCCTCACGGAGAGGCCGAGGAGGGGACAGGTTGCAACTTTTCCTTGATTCTCAGAGTGTCCTTTATTGTCTGCAACTTTTCAGGGCTCAAGTGCCCGAGCTTTGTGATTTGATGTTTAAACACCTGTTATGACAAAGCTATAAGTGCCATCATCAAACCCAATTATGGAAGGTAGCGTGCCAGCAGGACAAAAATTGGTGTGTCTAGAAGCAGACTTTGAAAGCAGTTTTCTTCAAAGCATCTTTTTTCATCCCCGCTGATAAGTGGCATCTTGATACACCATAGCAGCGGCGGCGGCGGCAGCGGCAGTGAAATGGGTGGTATCAAAGAGGAAGATCTTGAAGCATTTATCTCCAATCCAAAACGGAGCTGTGTATTGTGTTTGCCATAAATCTATGTATTCTCTCCTTCCAGGTGACTGTAATTGCAAAGAGCCTGCTTTGACATCGGACGGCAGGACAGTAGGATGCTGTCACCCTTCTGTGGACACTCCAAATGAACACACTGGTCCCAGCTATAGTGGGACCAGGACAATCATTACCATGAATCCTTGTATGGGATTGCAGTGCCAGTTCTCATGACCTGGCCTCCTTAAAAGCAATGGGTTCGGGTTCCAGATATGAGAACAGTCCCAGTTCCAGAAACTGGGCAAGAGGTCTTGATTTTTATGAGACGATTGTCCTCAGCCACCCTTGATTTCTGCTGATGGTGCATGGTGAATACTTCCTGTCTTGGCTATCTACACTTTTGTTCCTGTGAATGTCCTGTCTACCATGTCCATAACTCTGTGTTCTGGCTCCTCCACTTGATCAACAGTGATCAGGATAAGACACATGCTCTCACCTCTTCCATCCAACATTGTACTAGAGCTTCTAGTCAACAAAATGAAATTAAAAGATAACTACATGGTGGGGGGGGAGTAGTAACAGCATCCCTTATGGCAAATAATATAATCTCGTATAGAGAACATCCTAAGGAATCCACCAAAAGGCTGCTAAAACTATCAAGTTCAGCAAAGTTGCAGAATGCAAGCTCAATACATCATTTTTTAAAGTTATTTATTTGAGAGGTAGAGTTACAGACAGAGAAACAGAAAGACAAAGAGAAAGGTCTTCCATCCACTGGTTCATTCCCCAAATGGCCGCAACAGCCAGAACTGGGCTGATCAGAAGCCAGGAGCCAGGAGTTTCTTCCGGGTCTCCCACATGGGTGCCAGGGCCCCAAGCACGTGGGCCATCTTCTATTGCTTTCCAAGGCCATCAGCAGAGAGCTGGAACAGAAGAGGAGCAACCAGGACATGAACTGGTATCCCTATGGGATGCGGGCACCACAGGCAGTGGCTTGGCCTAGTCCACCACAGTGCCAGCCTCTCAACATCATTTCTGTACTCCAACAATAAACAATCCAAAAGTGAGAGTCACCTTAAATCCTATATACAGTGCCATCAAAAATGACAAAGCCCTTAGGAGTACATTCAACAAATGAGGTGCAAAACTTACGCTCTGAAAATATACAACATTGTTGACAGAAATTAAAGGACCCTAAGAAAGACACCCATGTGCATGGATTAGATGACTTCAGATCACGCAGATGGAATCTCCCCATGCTGCTGTGCAGACTCAAGGCGACTCCTATGAGAACCGCAGCTGGGCTCTGTGCAGAAGTCCAGAAGCTGATTCTAGAATCCACACGGGAATTTAAGGGATCCAGAACAACCAAAACAGTATTGACAAACAACAAAGCTGGAGAGGCAGCCCCTCCCAATTCTAAAACTTACTACAGAATCGAGACAGGGCACTACCACCATAAGGATAAACACTGAGATCGGTGGATTCCAGCTGAGAGCCCAGAAATCAGTCCTCACATTGAGAGTTGATCGATTTCTGGCAAGAGTCCTAGAACAGCTCAGCAGGGAAAGGACAGCCTTTTCAACACGGTGCTGGGACTACTAGATATCCACATGTAAAAGAATGAATTTGCTGGGGCCGACGCTGTGGCACAGTGAGTTAAAGTCCTGGCCTGAAGCGTCGGCATCCCATAGGGGCACCAGTTCTAATTCTGGCTGCTCCTCTTCTGATCCCGCTCTCTGCTATGGCCTGGAATAGAAGACAGCCCAAGTCCTTGGGCCCCTGCACCCACGTGGGAGACCCGGACGAAGCTCCTGACTCCTGGCTTTGGATCAGCGCAGCTACGGCCGTTGTGGCCACCTGGGGAGTGAACCAGCAGATGCAAGACCTCTCTCTCTCTGTCTCTATCTCTCTGTAACTCTGTCTTTCAAATAAATTAAAAAATATTTTTTTAAAAAAAGAATGAATTTGCAACCCTGTTTCACATCACATAAAAATTAATTCAAAATGGATCAAAGACCTAAAGGTAACAGCCAAAACTCTTAGAACAAAATGCAAGGCCAAATCTTCATGACTCAGGGTTAGGCAATGGTTTCTGAGATATAACATCAAAAGCACAAGCAACAGAGGCAAAAAAAAATAGACAAATCGAACTTTATCAAAATTTAAAAACCTTTATGCTTCAAAGGATACCATCAAGAAAATGAAAAGACAACTCACAGAAAGGGAGTGAATATTTGCAAATCGTATCTGATAAGGATCTTGTATCTAGCATATATTCTTAAAAAACTTTTACAGCTCAGTAACAAAAAGACAACTAACTCAGTTTCTAAAATTGCCAAAGGATCAGAGTAGACATTTCTCCAAGGAAGATACATAAATGAAATTGCAGGGGCCGGCTCTGTAGCACACCGGGTAAAGCCGCCGCCTGCCGCATCCCATATGGGCATCAGTTCTAGTCCTGGCTGCTCCACTTCTGATCCAGCTCTCTGCTATAGCTTGGGAAAACAATGGAAGATGGCCCAAGTGCTTGAGCCCTGGCAACCACATGGGAGACCACATGGGAGAAGGCTCCTGGCTCCTGGCTTCGGATCAGCTCAGCTCTGGCCATTGCAGTCATTTAGGGAAGTGAACCAGTGAATGGAAGACCTCTCTCCCTCTCTCTCTCTCTCTCTCTCTCTCTCTCTCTCTGCCTCTCCTCTCTCTGTGTAACTCTGACTTTCAAATAAATAAATAAATCTTTGAAGGAAGGAAGGAAGGAAGGAAGGAAGGAAGGAAGGAAGGAAGGAAAGAAGGAAGGAAGGAATTGCACCTGAAAAGTTTCTCAGCATCATTAGTCATGAGGAATATGCAAATCAAAGTCACAATAAAATACCAGCTCATACCCACCAGGATTGGCTGTTTTCAAAAAGACAGATTAAAGCGGTGGTAAGAATGTGGAAAATTTATAAACCTCCCCCGGTGCTAGTGGGAATGCAAAATGGCAAAGCCAGTTTGAGAAGCTAACAGTTCTTTAAAAGGTTAGAGACACCATAGCATTCAGAAATTCCACTCATAAGTATATACACAAAAAAAAAATGAAAATGGGTCCACACAGAATCTCCTACGTGACTGTTCATAGCAGTTTATTTATAGTATCCAAAAAGTAGAATAACCCAAATTTCCAACAACTGATGAATAGAGAAGCAAAATGTGATGTGGAATATTATTCTGCAATCAAAAGGAATGCAGTACTGACACATGTTACAGCATGAATGAATCTTGGAAACATGATGCTAAATGAAACAAGACAACACAAAACCACACAATCATAGCCAGAGTGGGCATTTAGCCTCACAGTTCAGACGTCTGCACCTGGATTCTATTCCTGGGTTTTGTCTCCTGATTCCAGATTTCTGCTAATACAGACCTGGGAAGCAGTGGTTGAAGCTCAAGATATTTGGTTCCTAAAATCCACATACTGACCTGTGTGACACCTTGGTTCCCAACTTTACCCCCAAGCTCAGCCCTGACAGTTGTGGGCATTTGGAGAATGAGCCAGAAGATGGGAGTGTGCACTCTCTGCCCATCAAATATTAAAAATAAATAAATAAATAAATAATTGTTTGAATAATCCCTATAATAAGCTGAAACTTATAAACCTCCACACTTAGTAAACAACTGTACTACAATATTTCTGTGACCTGGGACTTGTAAACAAGACCTAAAAAGCATAAGCCACAGGTGAAAAAGTATTGGTTTAATTTCATCAAGATCAGAGTTTTCCATTCAACAAAGGAAACAACAGACCAAGGTGATGGATTGAGAAGTATTTTCAACATCTCAAATGAACAAAGGGTTAGTGATTAAAATATAAAAGTAATGGGGCTGGCGCTGGGGCATAGTGGGTAAAGCCGCTGCCTGCAGTGCCAGCATCCCATATGGCACTGGTGTGAGACCCAGCTGCTCCACTTCCAATCTAGCTCTCTGCTATGGCCTGGGAAAGCAGTACAAGATGACCCAAGTCTTTGGTCCCCTGCACCTGCATGGGAGACCCGAAGAAGCTCCCGGTTCCTGGCTCATGGCTTCAGATCAGTGCAGCTCCGGCTGTTGTGGCCAACTGGGAGTGAACCAGCGGATGGAAGACCTTTCTCTCTCTCTGCCTCTCCTTCTCTCTGCGTGTAACTCTGACTTTCAAATAAATAAATCTTTAAAAAAATAAAATATAAAAGTAATTTCTGCAAATCTATAGGAGAAAGCTATTACAGACATGGCCATTACAGACATGG